>NC_092794.1:59832714-60177166 GCF_918797505.1 Bemisia tabaci
GAGTTGGTTTTCTTAAAATTTTTGTTTAGGTATAGTTTAACGTATTCCGAGTAAGGGATATAGTCATTATCTTTAATAAATTTTAGCTTAGTTCTATCTCTTTCATTTTTCAGTACCAGGATAAGATTTATACAATGATTACACTCAATTATTGGGACTATATGTAAGCATTTACTTTTCTTTAGATCTTCTATTGATTTAGGATTACAGTTTTTACATTTAATTATTTCTTTATTATGTTGACATTTAAAGCTTTGACTAAATTTAAATTTAACTTCAGATCCTATTTTATTTATAAAGGTTTCACTTTCACTTTCTGGTCCTTGGAGTGTAGGTGAAGGTAATGTCTCTGTAGATGTAGATGTAACAGATGTAGAAGTAGATGTGGAAGCAGATGTGAGGGCATTCTTGACAGAGGTAAGTTTGTGGATTTCTGGGTATTTTCCCATAGGATGTCCCAAAGTAAAGGGTGTTTTTTCCTAATGGAATTTATAGCATCTTCACTTTCGTGTCTATAAAAATTGTCCACCACAAATGGGTGTTTTTTGTCATGAGAAGTTGCTATTTTCATGTAACAGTTAGTACAAACTACCGCGAGTTTCCTATGTGGACATATCAAACCGTTGATCATTTTTACAAAAGCTTCTGAGTAGATTTTTATTGATCTGCATTCACTACAATCTATAAGTTTTATTTTATGCCTGCATGTAAAGTTCGAGTTCGGATGAATTGTAAATTCGGGATCCATTTTGAGAGATAGTTAATAGTTGAATTCTTAATGAGTAGGGCACGATTGTTTCTAGGTTAGGTTCTTGTTATTGATAAAGTTCGAAAACAGGAAATAGTAAAAGAGCTGAGCGAAGCCCAGAGAGAGTCATTTTAACTGCTTTACTGATAATGTTCTTATCAGAGGAGGGGTTGCCGATTTTGCGTTTAAAATCACTTATAACTGCTGCAAAATTACGTAATTGCTCTTATCAAGCTTCTGATATCGTCAGAAAACGATAGATATCTTCTCCCAGTTACGAGATCCTGCGGAGGTCAAAACAAAAAAGTGTTCTCACGAACAAGATCTTTCGAAAGAGCTATGGAACACCTTTTATTAACTACTTTGACTGCACAAGAAATTGAAAAACTTACGGAGCGCACCACTGTTGAACTTCTCGGGTCTACGGTTGAAAACGAAGTCCTCCTAACTCTCTTAAATACTTCTTTTCTAAATTAATACGTTATATTAAGCTGACCCAATGACGCTAAATTCACAATATTGGCTGTTTTTGTTCTCAAATACACCAAACTTCGAGACATAATTTTTTCTGAAATGCCACGGATATATTAAAATGTACTTACTTTAGGAACATTGTATCCCTGAATGGTGGCATCTCTGAGAGCCCTGTGGGGAATACTGAAAGTGCGACCCATGAACATACGCACGGATTCTAAAACGATAGATTCCATGTATGGCATCCTGAAAACAGTTATAAACTCAATTTAGAAATCTTGGATGTGTAAATCCGCCGAATTTTAGTGAAATGGAGGTTATTTTGTTTTTCAGAACCTATAAAATAGTCAACATTGAGACAGTTTTAATTCCACACACTAATAAATTTTCTTTCCTAGGTGACGTCAAATTTGAGTTTCCGGTCCAAAAACGTTGGAAATCTATATCTCAAAAACAGCTTTTGGTATGACAAACTTTACAAACGCTTCGATTCACTGATTATTTTCGGATTATCATCTCTACACATCGGCTTCTTACTCGGTCTCGCTGTGCTTTGCCACTCGCCATTTCAGTTTTGAAGCGCCTTCATTCTCATCTGATACAATATAACCTACTCCCAGGCTACATGTGGATTCCATCCCTGCATCAAATAATTATGGATATTGGTGATCACGAACGCTTCAAGTTACCTTCATCCAAATTTTTCCTGTTTTCTGATGACGTATTTTCCTCGATTGCTCCTTATTCTCATCAGTCGTGAGGTAAAACACGTGTCTGGCTTGAGGAATTTTTATTTTCATACTTCCAACCCGAATTTTTTTCAGGCCCCAAGATTATAGCTCACTAGCAATATTACTAAATATCGCAGCACTCTTCAATTACACCTTATCTCAAACCCCTATTCACGACCGAGAGTACATTACGCTATCAGAGGCGGATCCAGCAATTTGGCAACACCGAATTTCCTCCATTTAAACCGATGCTAAATAATCGATTCTTGTCGGAGCACCTGGCCCCTCCAAGAATCGATACATTTCCATAGGTTTAAATGGAGGAAAGACAATGTTGCCAATTTGCTGGATCCCCCAATGCGCTATTCCAACGTATGCAATATTTTAAAGGGTCTCAACTTATTTTTTCATTATTTAAGAGATGAATGTTTTGGATTAAAGAAAAATAAATTGAAACAGGTACAATAATGTGAATCGAAAGATATTATACTTACTCAGGTCTGTCATTTAAAGTGGGTAATCGATTTCTGCCAACGACACGATCAAGTTCCTCCTGAGCTCTGACTTGTACTTCCGGATGATATAACAAATACAGGAAACCGAAACCCATTGATTTACTTGTCGTTTCCGATCCGGCCATGAACATGTCCATGCAGATCGCCAAAAGCTGGGATTCTATTGAGATAAAATAAGAAAAAATTAATTGATTCCATCTACCAGGACCAGGAGACAAAAATGAAACAAGATAAACTACATTGAAATAACATTAAAGGATAAAATGATGGGAAATGAAATTCAATAAAATATAAGGAGATAAGATAGAACAAAAACTAGTAACAGTGCCCCAGGGAAAGTTTTAAGCTTATGAAGTAATTCCTGTCAAAAATAATTCGTTATATTCTGAGAAGGAAACTCAAGCAAAAAGTAACAAATTACAAGAGGAGGAGGAAACCACTTTAGTTGATACAGTAGTACAGGGTGTCTCGAAAGGATGAGGACAACTCATCGACCGTTTTGAACCGATTATTATACTTTCAAACTGTTGAAGTGTACCTATTTTTAAATTCAAATCGAACTTTTTGGACTCGTTTGACTTGCGTCATTCAATCTCATTGCGAGTTTTAACTCCACAGCTTCATCGGGCAAAATAAATGAAAAAAAAAATCAAAATGTTAGTTTCATAATGGTGGTTATAAAGGCTCCATATTGAAGTAGTTTTTGAATTACCGTAAGTCTTCAAATTCCATCAAGTGAATTGTAGACCTCCTTTGTGATTCATTCCTACTTACTAATTTCAATTCCAAAAATATGAAAATTATACATAAAAACCCGTATGGCCAGGGATCAGTGAAATAAATAACTGATATACTAATTATTTTTTGAAACGAATTTTCGATCAGACATTTCTTTCGCTGATTCCTGCGGGTTTCAATCAAGTTCTCATCAATGTTTATATTTGTACATATACATTTGTTTGTGCTCGTCTGATCAAGAATGTCGGAGTGGTCGGCCTACCCACTCGGATACAATAATTTAATTTGTAGTATTTTTTCCTGCGTTTATCCTATACTTACACTATCTCTCGATTAAAATGTTCCTCTTCTGTTTTAATTACAACGCTTTCATTCTTTCTCTCAAGTGGAAGATTAGGGATATTCAAGTATTACGGAGGGGATTTTGGCGGACTTTACCCCTTTCTCCCCCTTGTATAAGGCACTTGTAAGATAATCTCTCACCTAGCCCCTTCTGAACTACGAAAAAGTGACTCCTTCCTTCCTATTTTTCAGAAAACAACGGAGAAAGCCTCGAGATTATCTGAAAACATTCTGATTGTTAAATGGACTGCATTTTGCAATTTGAAACTAAAAATTCTGACTCTTCTGAAAAAACACTTTTGTGCATAGGGAAGCTAATGGCATATACGTTGTTTTTAAACCGGGCTAGAATTTATTGTCCCAAATTGCTAAATGTAGTTCATTTAAAGCGGGAGGCTTTCGTAAGACACCGGAAGAAAATTTTAGACCCCCTATCGCCTACCGCCCCCCTTAAATACACTGAAAAAAAACTCCGGCCGTGGAAGCTGTACTAATGGCTAAATGGATTGCATTTTGCAAAAAGGAACCACTAGCATTGCAATGTTGCTAAGATTGTGCAACTTCTTTTGTCTTGGAGGAAAAACCCGATTATCCATTAATAGTTTCTATTTTACTCGCTAAAAACTGTGAATTTAAGACAACAATTACCATCTAAATTTCATACTTGTTCAAGATTTCCGCTATTTTATTGCAAAGTTGCACAATCTTAGCATCATTGCAATGCTAGTGGTTCCTTTTTACAAAATGCAATCCCCATAGACATACCGCCCGCGTTCCGGGAGCAGCACCCGGAGAAATCGAAGCTATAGCTCCATCACTCGTAACTTTCGACCTCTGAGCCCGAAACGGACGGTACGTCTACATAGACCGGAATTTTATTTTTCCAATGTAGCTTCCTTGAACGGTTCCTTTCAAGAGTTTTTCCTTACAAGACGAAGGGGTGGAAGTGTTTGGCAAACACCCTGTGCGAGTTGGCGGTTCTGCCCGCGTGGTTTCCGGCCAATCATTCCATTAAAAAGTTGCCAACTTTGCTCACGAGAAACGCCGTTGGGAAAAGTTCGGAATCGGGAGGAGAAACCGGGCGCCGGGGCTGCCAACAGCATCGGCCACCGCAATGCCTCTCTAATGAGAGTTCATGAGCCAGACAGCTTGAGCCAAGCAGCAGCAGCTCCGAGTATCAGGCTTGAATACTCCTCCGACGCTCCCGTTCTTAGCAACAACGCCGCATGCAAATTCCATCATCGCCAAATTCACCCCGATAAAACATTTAAACAGCACTGAAAAGGAACTCCGGCCATAGAAGCCGTGCTTACGGGCTACCGCTACATAGATATACCGTCCGCGCTCCGAGCTCAGAGGCCGAAAGTTCCGGGCGTAGTACCCGGAGCAGTTGAAGCTACGGCTCCAGCACCCGGAACGGGCGGTATGTCTATATAGCCCGTAACTTTTTTCCAGTATGAGAGGAAGATCGGGTAAAATAACCGAAAATTACTGACCAGAGGCGCAATATTTTTTGAAGACGAAAAGGCAATAAAAGACGTAGCGCATTTTTTGCCAGCGCACCTCATTCCTACCTTAAGCTTTCGCTTCACGATTTAATTTTGTATAGTGTGTCTATTTTTAACATTCGACATCATTTACAAACTTGTGCATTTGTGTGAATTAACGAACCATGCAAGTACTTAATACATACCTTCGGCTTACATTCGCCCATTTCTCCTTCAAAATTTTAGATATGCAATATAAGATTCCTAACGTAATTAGATGAGAAGAATTCTCAAGATCTTGAGGGAATTCGTTCTTCATTAAAAGAAATGTGGGAAAGTCCGAATGCTTAACACTCTTTATTTTCTCCTTAGCACAGCAGGGCGCATCTCAGTCAAAGTGCATAATTCATGAGACGGGGCGCTGTGCAGTAAAAGCGCTGAACTTTATAAAATGAATGGACGTGCAAATTTATCACGATTCCTGACAGTGAAATTATACACGCCTTCTGACGACAATTACTGCGTAATGCGACGATGGGGCTAACGCGCGGGATGTTTCATGTCTGCCCTGTAGGGTGTCTGTTTTTTACCGTTTTAAATAATCCATTCTCAGTATAACAACCTGTTCCTACAAACGCCGATTGTTTTACGTGCGTTTGAATGGACAAAACCTACTCTGCCGTGCTAAGGAAGAACGCCGTATGAGTATTCGAGAGTTGCCAAATTTCTCCAATAAAATATGTATTTTCTAAGAGAGTTATGCATAGTTCTCCTTGAAATTTTCAGATATTTTAGATTAAATTACGGACAAAATTCTCTGAAAAATTGAGGGGAAAATATTCAGAATTTTCACAGTAAATTCGGCAGTTATCGAAGGAAATCTGGCAACGCCTGATGGCTTATACGGCGTTTTTCCTCAGCAAGGCAGTTGCCAGCTGGCGAGAATGACTGTATACCGCAACTTATTCTACGTGACTTGGCCGACTTCTGACAGGTCGAGCTCGAGAAACGATTAATTTTTCCACCAAGCAACAGCTGGGATGTCATGATACACATGGGCTTTTCACGATTTCGCAGTAACAATTCTCCGAATGAAGGAACAAGCCCTCACTCCAACACCGAGTGGATCCCTTTCTGATCCCACCTTATTACTCTATTGCAGTTTATGTATATTATGCATGCATCTCATGCATTTTATGGACTTCATTGGTGATGTCCATCGATGGCGGTGTAAATTATCGATGAGTTCATTGAGATTTTTTTTTGGATGGGGGAGGGGGGGGGCGATCATCAACTTGGTTTTAATTACGTTGAAATCAACTGTTCATAACGCATGTGTTGAAATCAACTGTTTAGTGTGCATATAACCGAAAGATAAAGTTTTTTGTTTTCCGACTCAAATCATTTCATCGCTTCTTAACATCATTCTAACTGGAAGTTCAAGAATGAGTCTCGCGGACCCAAGCTATGTTGCGGATCAATGATTCATGAGCTAATTCTTGTCCCCCCTGTCCCTCTTTTTTCATCAATTTGTAAATTAATTTTTTCGCAGATTACAAAAAAAATTGAACTAGAATATAGGGATTCATGCATGCTCGTCACAAGTGTGATATTAAAATACTTGATCAAATCTATAAAAATAAGTATTTCTGAGCCGAAGAAATTTTGAAATCCACAATACAAATTTTAAAAAAAAACGCAATTTTTTGCTCTCTAGAAACATATCTTATTTTGAGATAATGGTTGAAAGTGTTTTACCTGAGAAGCTGGATGATCGGTCCTTGGATCGGAGCATCTCTAGGTAAACGTCCATCAAGTCTCTTGGGTCGTCAGCTTTGAAAGTGGCCTTATGGTTGTCCAGTTCAGTCTGAAATTGAGACGCCAAATAATCTGTTAAAATTCTTCAAGAACTCCGAAAAAGAGAATACAAATGTACCATTTCTCAGCGGCCTCTGGAGTGTGTAAAACAGAGGGAACACGTGGATGGAGCGGACGCTATGCAAGGGATTCAAAACGCCTTCAATTTTTCGAGTATGCAACACAAACAGTTGTGAAGAATTTTTGCATCCAAATCTACATAATAATGTCGGATTTGAACACACTCCAGTTCAATAGCCCTTGCCGCTTAAATTTTGAAGCTTTGTAGCTAAAGCAAAACATTCTTCCTCCCCCCAGGTGATGAAATATTTAAGTCGGGTGCGCTTGTCAAAAACATGCAAACTTTGATTTATATGACCGACTATCATGCTATGTTATGAGCATCTGACAAAATGCCTGATTTGACTATTAGTCCTTTACAAATAGGTAGATCCCTAGTTCTTTGGCACTTTCAAAAAACTCGGGGTCCATGGGCGTCGCTCTGAAAGGGTCAGGAATTTAGGATGGGCCTGATCTTTCCCCCTTCCCTAGAGTTTGAAATAGTACCATCTCCCTTAGAGAGAATGCACAATAGGAAGTAATCTTGAAACGGGTTCATTTCTTCTTTTCATTGCATAATACGATAGGAAAAAAGGACAAGGTCTGTATAAGAGTTTTTGAAGCTTATCGGTTCAGTTGAACCTTAAGCGTGTTTACGGATCAATTTTGCGTGAGAATGACCTCTAAATACATGTAAAATAAGTCAATTTTCTAACATTTTCCCGGGTAACTTTCCCCCTATCGCCCACCATTTTTGTACTGAGGAGGTCTAGACTCCCACCTGAAAAATTAGGGGCCAGTCCATCCCCAGACAACTGCTCTACACGGAAAAAAAAGTTGTTGAATAACACTTCGGATGTTAAAAATCTGCGCGACAACTCTTGAATGTTGATATGAACGCCACACGCCACGGTTGTTAACCCTGGTAAAAATTTGCGATAGGAGCTGCGTTTCAAAATACCATAGTAGTTCTTATAGCCGACTGAAGAAGACGATAGAAAATCATATAGCTGGCTGTAGAAAGTGGAAAAAATCATACGGCCGGGCTACACGAAGCGATAAAAAATTATACAGCCGGGCTATAGTTTCTATCGCCGGGCTTTACACTTCATCGCCTGGCTGATGCTTTTTCGCCATCGGCTGTAAAAGGCTATAAGAAATTGTGTAGAAATTCGTGTGCTTTGTAAATCCTTAAGTTTGTACGGAATCACCTTAATATTTACACAACGCACATTATATTTTCCTTAACTACATATTTTTTTCATCAATTAAAATGAGAATAATCCATACAGAGTGTGCAAACATTTCAAAGCCATGAGTTGAAAAACACTGACTCCATGAGATTAAATATTAGAGCCTAACACAAAGCGGAGCGGCGGCGCACTGGCGCCTACAAACCTAACAGGGATACTTCACGCATTGCGCAACGCGTGAAGTATCCCTGTTAGGTTTGTAGGCGCCAATGCCGCGCCGTGCCGCAGCGTACCACGGCGCTTGAGGCAACTATTTCACACCAAAGGTATTACACAGTATCATACGAAATTGAGAATAATCCATTCAGAGTGTGTAAACATTTCAAAGTCATGAGTTGAAAAACGCTGACTCCACAAGATTAAATGTTAGAGCCTAACACAAAGCAGAGCGGCGGCGCACTGGCGCCTACAAACCTAACAGGGATACTTCACGCATTGTGCAATGCGTGAAGTATCCCTGTTAGGTTTTTAGGCGCCAGTGCGCGTTTTGCGCTGGTTGTCCGTACCACGGCGCTTGAAGCAACTATTTCACACCCGAGGTATTGCACAGTATCATACGAAATTGAAGGCGTTCCAACATATTAGGAATGGCAGGCATCCCTCAAAAGCACGGAGCTTTCCTCGCAAAAGAAATCAAGATACTACGGCCCAAAAAGAGAGCGGTAGTCCAAAAACTCACTAAGTCCTAGCATTCGTAATTAGTAACGTTTAGCATACACTTTATCGCCAGGCTGTTGCTTAATCGCCATCGGCTATAAAAGGCTATAAGAAATTGTGTTGCCGGCTATAGAAACCATTGGAAATCTTCAGCGGTACGTCTATGGTATTTTGGAACACAGATTCTACTGCCAATTTTTACCAGGGAATTCAACGTAGCTAGCTGTTCCTTTAACAGCCGGAGTGCTCCTAACATCGTTCATGAAGTGACGCACAGATTTTTAACATCCACGCGATGTTACTTCAGCAACTTTTTTTCCCTGCATAGTTATACGCCTATGGTGGATGAGAGTTGTCATACCTTCAAGAACTTCCAAACATTCTGGTGGATATCGATGAACTGCTTGTATCCGGACTTCTCGGGGGCGAGCCACCTGAGGAAGGGGAACTGGCTGAAGATGGTTCCAACCATGTCGATGTTTGCGAACAGCTCGGTGAGGAGGCCCTGGAGGTGCTTGAGCTCCTTGTCTTCGGGGCTGTAGCGGATGCCGGCCAGCATGGACCAGAGGGTGTTGAGCACGGAGACGCTGAAGGCGTCGCGCATCGGCACCACGGCCGACCGCCCGCCTTCCTTGGCGATGGCCTCCCGGAAAGTGGACAGGAGCTGGAACGACTCCTCCTCCACCAGCTCGGACATGGTCCTCTTCCCGAAACCGAACTCCCGCAGGTGCCTCAGCACGAACCTCTTCTGCTCCACCCAGAACTGCTCGTCCACCAGCAACAAGCCTGTATAAACACATACGTGAAGATTTTAATCCTGATCTGACTCATGGGTATTTTAGACCCGATCTTTGCTATGAAGCCCAATCGGACGCAATTATGCTAAAGGGAACTATGTGCAGGTAGAAAGATGGGGTGTGCTCGTGGAAGCTGGATAAGAAACAATGCGGTCAGTGGATATAGGTCCTTTTGAGAAAATGGAAAAGCGGGATTTTCAATTAAATCAAAAGGAACTGAGCGCTAACTCGTGAGCTGTGGGCAGATGACAAGAGCCTTGTGGACAGGGCTCATGAGTTAAAGACCGCGTCGTTGATCGTCGTTTCTCTCGTCGTCGCCGCTGACGTCACTGACGCTTTATATTTCCCATTCATTCTTATGGCCCGACTACTAACGAGCACATCCCATCGTTCCACCTGCACATAGTTCCATTTAACATAAACACGTCCAATTCACACTATCAAACTTTTCATTCAACTCTTGAATGCAACTTGTCGTTATGAAAGTTGGATAGTGTGATACTGACGCGAGAAAACGACAATTTGATGGGAAATTGAACGGAAACTTGAATTTGAAGGCACATTCAACTTTCCGTTCAACTTTCTATCCAATTGACGCCGCCAGTAATTGAATTAATTTTTTTTGCGTTCAACTTTCCATCCAACTTTTCGTACCATTATGTCGAATGAAAAGTTTGATAGTATGAATTGGGCTTGACTCGATGAGATGGAGCGATACGTAATAGGGACATGGCTACCCAGGAGATTTTTGAGAAAAACACGTCGACGGTGGAACTCCAAAATCACGTATCTCGGTTTGCGACGTTGCAGACTTTCCGTCATACGTTACTTTTTTGTTTATTGGAAAACGATTCAATGTCAATGTTTAAAAACGTCCATAATTTTTTTCCTCCGTGCAAGAGAAATTTGGAAAAAAACTTCGTGGAACAATGTTAATTTGTTTTTCTCAAAAAAAAAAAAAAAAAAAAAAAAAAAAAAATTGGAAACGGACATTTTAAAACATCACAAACGAAATTCGTGGTTTGGGAGTTTCATCGTCGATTTAGCATGGAAATTCTAACATAGTCAGATGGGGATGCATTGGAAATCGTCAGAAGAAGGAACGGAAGATAAGGAGGGCGAGAAAGGAAAATAAGAAGAAGGAAAAAGGAGAAGAGGATAGAAGGGAGGGGCAGTAATAGGAAGAAAAAAAAAACTTACAATTAGTGCTTCAGTCCACTTACATTCTTTCTCACTCGTTCCGACCAGGTCGCCTTCAATACCTCGATAGGCAATGTGAGCGGCTTGGGAGCAGTAATAGTTGCTCGCAGCATTTTGGCCACGCTCACAACCGAGAGAAAGAGGTTTGAGTTTCAAAACCTCCTCTGTAAGGCGCCAAATAGGGACTAAGTTTAATGACTGTTTTTACGTTCAAAAAATTTTTTCTCAACTTCGAATTTTTGACAGGAAAAAAGTTACTTCCAGTTCAATTAAAACCCCTCAGCTCAATTTCCCCCAAAATTCTACTTGGTATGTCTTGTTAAACTCTATATCAGTGCTTTAATTGAGCTTTGTCGGTTGCGCTCTTAAATCCTTTATCTATGAGCATTTATCCTCCAAAGTACTCATATGGATGTATTTTGAAAAATTAGTTGTAATTTCATGTGAACTTTCCATTCATCATGTCAAACCTCAAAATTAGAAAAATTAGAAGTTACCTCTGCGACTACCCCAAGTTCTGTCCTCGTAAAAGGGTCCAGAGGGCCTGCCGTCGAATTCCTCTTTGGTGAGCAATTCCTTGACGGCCTCGTAGCCGGAACAGACGATTGTCTTATCTTTGCCTACTTTGAGGCCGACTACTGGGCCATACTGCCGGGAAAGCTCCTCGCATGCTCGGTACAGGTACCCCGTTTCCTTCCTCAGCCTCTGTACGAGTAACATACACCCGATGATTGGGTACCATTCTGGACCTGTAAAATTATCAATACCGTTTAAAAGGGCTCTGCTTTCATCAAAATTATACATGTGCATTCAATGGATCTATGAAAGCTCAAATCCAAGCTGTAAGTAAAAAAACAAGGATATCGATCATAACAATTGTACGTATTTCTGCCAAAGAACCATGTGCATTAAGACACGAGTCCTGAGACCCATAAGAATACACGCATAACAGAGCTCACGTCGTAATGCACATAGTTTTGTTTAGCAGAAATACGTCCAATTACAAGACTCCACTGTTGTTTTATACTATTGTTTGGTGGCACAAGACGTCTGGTAGAAAAGAAACTCGTATAAAATTAGTCTAATAGACCAAATAGGAAATACCGTGACATTTTTTTAAGAATACGTTAAAAAACACAGCTCGCTCACGTATTCTATTTTTTCACAATCTTAGAGATCTACTTTTTTTTTCCTTTCAGATTTTTCTACGTAAAGTTCTTGAAGTTTGACTATTCACGAACTTTTACGATTTTTTTTTTGTCGGTGTTAGAACTTTTTAACTCGTAAAGATTACTAGTTTTACATTTTTTCATGTGTTATTTTACAAGCTGCGCTACTAGGGTTGGCTGCAGAGAGAAAAATGTGTCTCTAAAATTAACTTTAAGCGTATGTCGACTTAGACGTGCTTGTAAAACACACATTTCGTTAACACGAGAAAACAGTAAAAAATAAATTTCGACACTTGAAAGAGGAATTTTTGATCGTAAAGTGGAGGAGGGGGCTAGTGGGTGCAAGCCCGATGCATGCCTCTCAACCCTTGAAGGCGCCTTCATAAATTCTGAAAGCAATAAGCTAGTCACGGAACCGTTCCTCATCGGTCCTCGATTGGAGTTTTCGCAAGCAGCGAACGGATGTTTCCGATTTATAATCACGCATTTTTGCTTATAATTTTGGGAAATTCATTATAAAGCACCGGTCCTCTCTGAAATTAACTATGATGTTAAAAATGAAAAAAGTTTTATTTATTAGGTACCTACTGAGATAGCAGGAATTAATAATAGTGTCTATCAATTCTGATTGTGGGACTAAATACATTGGTGGAGTTCTCATGGTTGAAAGCCAAAATTTACCATCTAGACGCTGCAGTCTTGACATTGAGCGAAAGCTCCACTAATGCATTCATTACAATGTCTATACGGAGAATTAAACTAAATAAAAAGATTGACCCGCATCCAACGGGGCAAATGAGCATCTTTAGCACCGCTTTAACCTAAATTATTATTTTTTTTTTTTGAGTTTAAGAAGTTGAACCAGAGAAAAATCAGTGATATCGTCTTGTTTTCTGTGAAATTTTACGTAGGAACAAATGGCTGAATGTGAGTTGCAGAGATGTTCAATGTCAATGCCAAAATTAACATCGCAACAATGTTTTTGTAACGTTATAATTACGTTATCTTTGTTCATTTTGAGACGGTCGGGCCCCTCGCCCCCCCCCCCCCCCTCCTCTGAGGCCTTTAGAGCGCATTGTTAAATTTGATTATTACAGTTCCGATTTCAGATGCGCCATCCATTTCCTTCTGACCTAAAATTTGTATTTAAAAGTAAGACAGAAACTTACCAGGAGGATAGTTCTTAGGTTTCTTTGCATCCAGGTAGGCGAATAACCCGAGGATAAAACAAAACAGGATGACGGCTAACCACATCCTATTTGGAAAAAAAATCATATCAAATTAAGAGATCAACAAATGGTTTACATATAAAATAAAGGATCATTATTACAAAATTTGTAATTATGCTCCTCTTAAATAAGAATTCTTTGATAAGGGAAAAAATAATTGGTTCCACTTTTTGGCCGAAAAACGGAAAAGAGGAGGATGTGACTAGAGAAAATTGATGCATGGAATCTAATAATCTGCACCTAATTTATTTCGTTTTCTGAAATGTAGGTGATATTCCGGTTGCGACCTGAAAAACTTCCTGAATTTAAAGGTAGAATTTCAAAAGATTTCTTGTATCATGCAGACCTAAATTGAAGCCTGCATTTCAGAATTAATCTAAGTTTTGGATAGAGAAAGTTTTACTTATGACATCGCCTAAGAAATTTTTGAAACCTTTTCTGCGAAAAAGTTACAAAACATGTGAGAGCACTGCGATAAATACAAAAATTTCCGAATTAAGTTGTCACTACAAGTTTTTTATTTTTCCTTCTGCTTCTTTTTCTCTCCTATGTAAATAATGAACTTTTATACCATGAGCTGGAATTTTTGTGTAATATCACAAACCTTTCCTTTTATAACAGAAGCTTGTCAAATCCGAAGAATGATCGACATTTTTTATTCGCTCCTTTATGGGTTTAAAAACGTAGCCTCAATAACATCCGATATAATTGCCCCGTTCGAGTATTATGACACAGTGAGATATGTGCAGCCACATTGCAGTGGCGTGGCGTGAATTGCGATGTATCGATTGTTATGCCGCACAGTGGGACGAAATGGGTAAAACCTCGGACATGGGGTGTTCTCATGTTTTGCATAAAGATGTGATGAAATGTGTTCCTAAGGATCCATATTATATGAATCTAGTGTTGGTTTGATGATTTTTTCAAATGCTTTTGCTCCCTGGACTCCTGAAGTTGACATTTTCTGTAACGGCCGATTTTGCTCTGTTTTCTAAGGTCGGTTTCCATACCTGCCTCTTCGAGTGACGATAATTGACACAAATATGAATGCTTGGATCTTATTCTAGAGTGTATGAAGAACATATTTCACTATTAAAAAGTTAAATTTACTCAATTCTATACGTTGTAATGTCTGATCAAAGATGACCCCTCCGAAAATAAGAAAATAAAAGTTTGAATAGACTTTTAAAAATTTCGCCGCATTTCGCCGTCCAATCATGCATAAGGCGTGTTCCAGTGATCCCCCAGGATGAGGAATCCGTCGTATTTGGCTGCCGCCAGCTGCCGCTTTGAGAGTTACATCGATTTTTGTCCGAAAAAGTGAGGGCGGAATTCGCTGTTTCTCTACATCTTACTTGCTTATCTTGGCGTCTTAATACACTCAGTCGGATTTTCATTTTGAAACTTGATGTACTTACAGTATTTTCATCGTAGAATTCAATTTTGACCTTACTTTTGCCCATTTTTTGGCCAAAATTCATCATATGATAGGTTCGCGAACTCGCGATCGAGGCGGGGAAACAGAGCTGTTTTTGCTTTTATCATATATGATTGTTTGGCATTTTAAGGAGAAAATAAAAATGTTGAATGTTCTATCAATACCTTTGAATGAATTATTCATCATAGAAGGGGTTACATCCCCTGACCACTTCGCAGCCCAACCTCCCGAAGCGCTTGGCGCTTCAGGCGTGGTATATATAAAATCCTTTACAAAGCGTTGGAAGTGTCCCAGCTGATTCTGAGATATCGTGATTCGTGATATGAGATGGACCTATTTACCGTGCAATTTAATCTCGTTGTTAGTGTTGATCTTTAATTTTCCGTGTTTCGTGTTGTTCCCTGTTCCCTGTTTTCTGTTTGTTTAGATATAATTCCTCAAATAAGAAGAAATCAAAAGTTCTCGATCCATAGGACATCCACCGCGAGCTTTTGATTTCAGATCTTCATGAAGATAGCGGTTTCGATCTTGATGAAAGAGGGTACTACCACAATGAATTGGGGTATCACCACAATTAATTGGAATTGTCCATATCATCCAACAGTTGCGACTAAACCCCTATCTCTTTTTTTCAGTGTAGAAGGTAACGGTAATACCATATTTTTTTCATAATCGATATAGAAATATGAGCATTCATTACATTGAGAGATCACATAGTATCAATAAAAATTGCTTCCTCAATGAAAATATCACAGGAAATCAATAGTTGCAACATGAATTGTCAATCGGAACAGATAAAATCTCTGCGTAAATTTTCTTTGTGCATTCCGATCGATTATTGAATAAATCCTTCAAAAGCACGCATGCATGAGAAAAAAATAACAAAATTAAGCTCAAAAATTGGTTCTAAGATGAAAGTATGATCGTGCATCAACGATTCAACACGTATTTTTTACCAGAACGAGTTAATTCTATCTTCGAGTAACTTTTCTTTTCACATTTCTACCTGAAGTTTAAAAAAAAAAAAAAAAAAAAAAAAACCAAAGTAGTGTAATTACGTTAACATACAAACAATTCTAATGTCAAAAATGAATTCTACGTTCAAAATACCATGATTGCACCAAATTTCAACACGAAATTCCGACAAGAATGAGTAAAATTTATCTTTGAGCAACTTATCTTTTTATGTTTCCGCTGAAAGTTTGAAAACCCACAAAAATCGTGCGTTTGCGTTGACATATCAAGAAAGTAAGGTCAGAAATGAATTCTACGATCAAAATACCACAAGCCTGCGAAGTTTCAACACGAAATGTCCACAGGAACGAGTGAAATTTATCTTTGAGTAACTTATGTTTTCACGTGTCTACTGAAAGTTAAAAAGAACCCCCAAAATTATGTGTTTCCGTCAATAAATCAAGTAAAGTAATGTCAAAAATGAATTCTACGATCAAAATACCATTAGATGCCCAAGTTTCATCACGAAATGCCCATTGGAACGAGTGGAATAGTCGAAACAAGTTGGGAAGTAAGGCGATGACCGGGCATTCCTATGCTTCGCTCCACCGTGTGCCGTTCAAACCTATGGTAAAGAATCGATTATTAGTGTGTTCGCTGCGAACACCCTGTTTATCGATCCTTCTCCATAGATTCAAATGGCATAACGATCGATATATCGCAGAGCACGCCACGCCACTGGCACATTGTCAGATTAGTCTTGATTGTATATGTAGACACAGAGGATCTTGAATCCGTATAATTCAGCGATCTCAAGCACAGCATTGTATTAATAAAACGAACCTATCAAAAACTGAGCTAGCCGGGCTGAAAGCAGTCGCTATGGTGTAAGCGGACAATGACTGCATGGAGTCTGAGCTCGGACATTCATCAGGAAAGGGGCGCCCAGTTGGAAGGGGAAAACCCCCCGAAATTAAAATAAAAACAAAAAAACGTGCGTGACACACTTAGGCCGAGGCACGTAATCGTTTATAAAATTCCATACGCTTGAAGCCGCGGAGATATGGACTAAAGGGAAGGGGGGCTTAGAGGGAATTGGAGAGGGGGGGGGGGTGTATTCACCGGAAGAATTGACCATTGCATCATGGAGTAGACGTCGCCGATACCGAGCTGCCGAATTTCGAGAAAAAAATTTGGTATTTCTCCCATAGTTGTTTGATGGATAACCCCTAACCTAACACCATAGTGTCCGTGGGGTGACTGCGGGCTGATTATTGAAATTGATAGACAAAGCTATAGACAGAGAAGACAAAAGGGATATAGAGGGACCCTATAGGTGGAGGCAGGTGGTTGCAATGGACAAAGGAGGTAGGCAATAGACCGGCAACCCACGAGAGACCCTATAGTAAGTCTGTCATTTTCTCTTTTACTCTATAGGAGCCACCCATTTCAACCAATAGGATCGCTCCATACTCCCTATGTCCTCTATGTCTATAGCTTTGTCTATTGTTTTCAATAATCACCCCGCTGGTGAGCTAAGACATATCAGGTCCTGAATGTCACAAAAGGGGAGAAAAATTATACGACTATATAGTAACGTTTTTCGTTATCTATGTGCAACTCCTTCTAGGATGCCTTTTCGTAAATCCCTCTCTCGGTGGGTCTGGTCTCTGTCGTGCCCATGGTTTCCTGCTTCATTCCAGTTTATACATAATATTTGCAACTGCAAAAGCTGAAAGTATAATAACATTTCTGCTCGTTTATGACACCATAGGAGCTTAAAATACACGGATCAATCAATAATGGACTCCACCACCACCTCTCTTTGGAAAAGAGCTGTAGTATACATTTGAAGGGAACCTATAGACCCACACGGGCAGTTGGAGTGCATTCTGCCGTATGAAGAGCTATTATCTCTCGCTTAATTCAAAAACAGCTTATGCGGCTTAAATTTTCCTATGCAGATAGGTACTTTTGTGGAATGTGGATGAGCCAAAAATTATAGTTTCCTATCGCAAAATGTAGTCAAATCGCATTAAATTGTCGCGAAGTTTTACCCGACGACATAAGTAATTCTATGTTTATTAACAGAATAATGCTTCATGCGAAAATTTTTAGAGATTTTTCATTGAATCACTGAGGCAATAAACAACTAATTTTAAAAATAAATTTGCAATAATTCTTGATGACTGGAACGTGGGTGCACTGCAAGGAAATCTTAGTACTACATATTAATAGACACCTATAAGGCATGAATGAGCCCTTACTCACCCGTACTCCCACATAATAACATTTTCTACCCACGCTTATGCCCCTAATAACTGAAAATCCTGGTTTACGCAAATTCAGCACTATTCGCAACCGCCATAACCAAACGGAGGTAGCTTAACTTTTGCCTCGCCGCCAAATCTAAAAATGACAAAAATGCCCTCAGGAAAAAAATTATGATGCATTCGTCAAGATCCTGAGTAGAAGAGTTTTCGGGTGGTTTGACCGCCACTTAAGGAGTGTGCAGCAAGATGAACCCTTTTAGTTTAACTTCCGGAGTCTCAAAACGTGTAACTGATCAGACCATTTTCTGATCGGTCGATCGTCTTGGCGTGAGAACGGCACACGAGCTCCAGTTTTGGATCCGCGCTTACCTACCACGCACCTGACGAGTTGGAGATAGTGGATTTAAAGCGGGTTAATGGCATCACTGCGGAGACTGGAGAAAGTCCTCTCGGTCTGGTTTCTTGGCCCCATCCATACAGCCTCCCATCATCCTCCACACCGGCACCACGACCGCAGTAAACGCTTATCTACTTCCGAAGCTACATGTAAATTTGCACGGTTTCACAGCCTACGTGACGGCTCAACCCCCCTCCCTTCCTCTCCTCTCTCTTTCGGCGTTCGCCAATTAGTAGTGCCATCGAGTGACAATTTGCGACCGCTTCGCAGCATCTTAAGATCTCTTCACGGACCGCTAGGGCTAGCGCGCAAAGCTCACTCTTATGGACGCCAGCGGGTCCAAGTTCATTTAACCTCCCTCGAAAACGTGAGGGATTTTACTAAAACAATATAAATGAATGACAACAATGAAAGTAATGAATGATAAATATTTCAGCTTTTAATTTGCAATTCGATTTCAACATTTCAGTCAAAATATCCCAAGATAGCCTTTTCAAATTTTGCCCGCGGAAGCTCCTTGAAAACCTTTCAGAGTTAGTAAAGCTCCCGACCCCCTTCGCTTAGGTGTCATTTTGTGCCCCCCAGCCCTCTTGACAAGCTGCCCTCCTGGCACCCCTCCCCCCACGAAAAATACTACTTCTGCCCATATGCAAAGAATACTCATAGAGTACCTAGAGTCGTAATGTAAATGGGAGAGCTGGTGCCATGTTCTGCTCGACGAGGTCCGAGCCCGGTGTGCGCCGAGTTCGGGTCACTTTTTCGATGCATATTCGATCCAAAATGGCGGTGGGGAATACGTGGTGATTCCTATCTTCTTTGTTTACATCGGATGGCCGGGTACCCGTGCATCGCAAACAATTGATTATGTATCGAAAAAGTGACCCGGCGTCACACAGGAGTCTCGGAATTCGGGACCTGGAAAATGCTTAAAAGTGGCGCCAGCTCACCCACTTACATTACAACTCTATGTACTCTATGAGAATACTTCACGCACGGAACTAATCGGTCGTCAGGGTGGATCTCATTCTCGAGTCACCGGTTTTCGGTACGTCTGAGCCACGCTTTTTTTCAAGGATTTGCCATAGCCTAAATGCATGGGTACGGCAACTTAGGGGGCTGTAAGGAGGGGATAGGGACCCGGGGGGTCAGATGCGCACATGATTCGAGTGTTGCGAATAGCTGGAAGAGGCTTCCTAGTACTAGATTTTGCAATATTTGTCAAGAGACAATCACGACTAATGAGTCATGAGACGGCGAGTAGACGTGTAAGGATGTGCTGATGTACTGACTACACATGCGCACTGCATGCGCAATGAGCCTTTGTTCTGCAATACAGGATTTTTGGCTGCTAATTAAAGTTTGCCAATGCATGGAGGAGCTTAGACCCTGAGCGGAACTGGGAACTTTTTGTGAAGGGGGGCCAAGCTGGGTTACCTCATCAAGGGGGGTCTAGGGGGGCCCAAAAAACACTCAAGAAAGGGCGGTCTCCTTGCATCTGCGAGGTTTTCCTAGCTCCAAGGGAGAATTTGGGTACTTTTCCTAGCTTTGAGGAGCCTCCTCCGGGTAATTTTGAAAAATTGAATCGTCTCAGGAGCAATTTTGAGCTAATCTCACCGTAAAATTGATCCAATTCCAATTTCCAAGATGAAAGATCCGTCACTACGTAGCAAAATCCGCCATATTTCTTGAGACGGGCCAAGTACATTCCTAAAAGGCCGGCCTCCCTGCCCCGTCAATGGCTTTGCCACGACTCAAAAAAGGAGATTTTGAAACACCACAAGCGAGATACACGCTTTTGCAGTTTCAAGTCGATGTGTGAAGATAAGAATCCTATGATCTGAGTCAGTTAGGTTATAAAGTCCCCACCATCCACGGAATTTTGCGTAGCGTGAGCGCATTTTTGCGAATCGGAGCTCATTGCAGGTGCCCCTAATTGCCCGAAAGCGCGTGCACGAGGTGCGGCGCGGCACAGAATCGGTGCCCACCAATATAGGAAGAGGATCCGATGTGTTACACACATCTCCGGAACTGGTCGCGATTATGCAATGTATTACAAAGTCAACCACCAGCTGACGAGCTGACCGACCTGCTAACCAGTTTTGAGCGTTTTTTATGCTCGGTCTGATCCGGTCTCCGGTCTACAGTGCCGGCTCTGGCGGCGGAACTGGGCGAATGTTTCGACTCCGTCCCGTCTGGAGGTCGGCGCACGCGCAGTAGCCACCACACCTGCGTTGCCTTTCCTCCAGGATCCCTGAATTTCCCCTAGTTTTCTCATAAAAAGCGACACTGGGAAAGAAACTCCGGCCGCGAAAACCGTACTTACCGGCTATGTAGACATACCAACCGCGAACCGGGCTCAGAGGCCAAAAGTTACGGGCACTTCACCCCTAGCAATCGAAGCTACGGTCCGGAATTGTCGGCCTCTGGGCCCGGAACGGACAGTATGTCTGTGCAGCCCGTAACTTTTTTTTCAGTGGATGTAAACTGGCGAATTTTATTCGAGCACTTAGGATATACTGATTTGAAGCTACATTATTCACATTATTAGCCATTATTATTGGACGTATCGATTTTTTTCTTTACTTCGTGTAGTGTGTGCTCTCTGAAACGAAGCAACCCCCAAAAGCGCGCCCATTCTATACTCAGGTTGTGAAGTTTCAGGTAAATTTATAACTCCACCGATGTGCTCGTCGTGTGTCTTGAGCGACCCGCAATCTGTTTTAAAGAAACACGGCAACACAGCGTCAATCCGATGCCCCACTAGGAAGTTGGATTCGGATAGAAGTCACCGAACGATAAGCAGTGATGCCAACTAGGCTGCGACCAGCGAAAAAAAATTGATTAAAAAAATATATAAAAAATTCTTTGAACGGAGAAGTTTGCTCCATGGTTAGTTGATAAACTGGGTCAATTATGTCAGCCACAGAATCATGAGTTCTACCATAAACACTAAGTCTCTCATAGATATCAAAGATAGTATATTCAAAATACATGGGTGACGTCATCCACCGTGGAATTGCACAGGTAGTAATCGGTCGTTCTGGTCTCATCAACACGTGCCCACCGAATTTCCTAAGTTGTTTAACCTTCCTTGAGATCATGTAAAAATGATTTTTGAGATACCAAACATCTTCTTTGACGGACCACTAGATATTTGGACTGCGTTTTGTAATTTGGAACTATAAATTCTAGCCCGGTTTAAAACCAACGTATGTGCCATTAGTTTCCCCTTGCACATATGTGTTTTTCCGGAAGAGCCAGAATTTATAGTTCCAAATTGCAAAATGCAGTCCATTTGTCCCTGTACAAAAGAGAATTTGGCTATTTTCTTTTCTTCCTCTTCTTCTTCCTCTCTCTCTCTCTCCCCACCCCTTTTGGAGGAAGATGGATTCTAGTGGTTCTCTAACTACCATGGTGATGGTACATGTCTTCGTATTTCTTGACAGTGGTGAGGCGGCTGTGTAAGAGGCAGAACGACGCCGCGGAATCAAAGTTATAAGCCGATGGCCCACACGCTGACTGCCGCGCACCGCCGCACAGTGGATCGAGTCAATTAGAGAGGTCGAACATGAAATTGTTGACTAAAACGGCAAATTTAGATGTTTATATTGTCAAAATTTAAATTTAAAGAGGTGCATGCTGAAGAAAATGTCACACGCAACCCAATGGAACCGCTTTTAGAACCTCAAAGTTTTGTATAAACGAGTTGCAAGCGTTTTAAGTTTCCAAATTTTGTCCGATCTCTCGTATTGACTCGATCCACTGTGTGCCGCGCCTGAGGATGGATCTCCTGTTGGTCCAGCCGGGAAAGTTATGTAACCCTGCTCAAGGTCATGCATGAGCATGAGGCATGCCGGGTATGAGGAATGATTTGCTCTAACGCACAGCCTGAACAGACTAATATGTATAGAGACTACATCATTCGATGTATGGCCGTGTATCTTGTTCTCAAAAAGCGCTTTAAAACGACCTAAGCTGTTCGTTTGTTTTGAGTGGAACCATCGCATATCGATTGACGTAGTTACTAAATTAGATTATTCCAGCCCTGAGTCATCCCGAAATCAGCTCAAGATCCTGACTAGCGACTCCACTCCAAACTATGCCAAAGGGAACTCCTTCAACGCACGGTGAATCAATTGTTGCAAGAGAGGAAGGTATTCCAAAGAATTAAAAAAGGGTCATTTGATTTAGGGATGACCGGGAGTCGGGATAACTTTAGGACTTTTCGATAAACTACTCTTAGAGTATCGGTCCAGTGGTCATCAGCGCATTAAAGTCAAACATGCAGACGAATTAAGCCGGCCGCGTGCAGTCGTGTGGGTGGTGAGTATTGAATAACAATTCTCATAATCAGATCACGGTTCACTGTCCGCACGTTGAAGGCGCGTCCAAGTCGGTCACTTGGACGGATCGCCATCGCTTTGTCGCCATTAACGTCTTCCTCGTGTATTCCTCACATTCGCGAAGCAGAATTTCGAAATCTTACGTCCAATTAAAAGTCGAAATGAAGATCATGTAGGAGAGACAGGCCACCGTTCCCAGCTCTCCACCATCTCTGAGAGTAGACCGATAATTATTATTGTAATTGCATATGCATATATTATAGTATTAGTATAGTTATAGTATTGTATATAATTAGTTGGTGTATGCTTATACATTGTATGCGGCCTACACTGAAAACACCCCACAATGCAGTAAATGTTGTTCCTCTTAAAATAATTCTGGATTTCTTTTACTTTTTCTCGTGTGTGAAATATAAATGATAAAACTATATGAAACTTAAGATTATAATAAATTGGTCTTGTGTCAATAATGGAATATTCATTCATTGATTTTAATGATATACCACGGAAAAGTTAACGATTTTAAATTTTAAGAGTAGCGAAATTTCATGGAATTGTTTATCTTGTTCACGGGGTTGTTGCGAAAGCTTTCCGCGAGAGTGACTTTAACGCTGGGGCCGGAAAAAAGGAGAGGGTTTTTAGTGTGGAAGTGCCGTTAAGAATGGGTGATAAAAACGACATTGGATATTACCCGGAAATCGTTGGTAATAGTATACAAATTTGAAGCAAACAAATTCGCAATCGCTGAAGAGGAGCTCTAAAGGCACAACACCGTACAATGGTTTTGTTTTACGAATGTTTCATTTCAATCGTCAAGAAACAAATGTACCTACAAAAAATCTGTTTTTACGCAATTTTAGAAGCAACGTAGGTATTTTTAATTCTGCTAGTACTTTTTTAATTTTTAAACGAATGTATTCATGAATGGTTTTAAAAACAAGAAATGGGAAAAAATATTGTAAAAAATTTTGTACAAAATGTTGTTGGATGATAATATTTAAAAATACTTTTTGACAGTAAGTCAAAGCTTTATTACTTATTTTTACATATAATTCAAAACTTTTTACTTGACAATTTTAAGAAATTTTTTTTAAAATAATTAAAGTATGCATTTTAAACTTCAATGTCTTTTAATAACTTTAAAAAATTTTAATTTTCGTTTTAAAATGATCAAGATTAACTTTGGTGCATGTTAAAATCTCATTAAATGACCCGTCTCCTATAACTTTCCGAAGTCGGGTTAGATTCTTTTTAAATTTTTCTCCATTTCGAGGAAACATTTGTGAAACATTTTCTAGTTTTTAGAGATATTTTAAACATGTCTTCTAAGTGTCAGTATGCTATTGGGAATAGGATAAAGACGGACGCCTTTGCATCGAAATGGAGGCTCAAAATACCTTGCTCTGGGCGGATAATTCATGAATATACATTTCTATCGCTCGTATACCATCAAAGCTACTTCTCGGCGCTCAATTTGCCTACCTCACCATATGAAGGGGAATCACTGTACCGCATGCAATGAACTTTCCCTACTCCCAATCAAACGTTCGAGCTCGTATATAGATGAGCGGGACCTCATATCTCTCATTTGAACCTCAAAGTCTCGAAATTGAACACCCCCACCCCCCCCCCACCAGTGTGAAAGTTTACAGGCATTTTAAGAGCGTCTCTGAGGAGCCGATCTCCACTCCCTCGCCTATTCCCTGAATCTGCACAGGGATCTATGCGGGCGCATTCCCTGGAAAGTTTATCTGGGCACTCTCTACTAAAATCTACATATTTTCCTGAGAAACTTTGACTGAAAAACACGTACATACACATATTTGCTGAAATCGCTCACACTTTGAAGAATCACTGGGAACTTTCCCGTTTATGTCCGGGAATTTTCACTTTCCGATTCCCGACACTTTACCCGAGAAAAAAATCATAGTTCGACCTCTTGCGCGCCAACCACGACCAATAATTATATTGTAGGTACAATGCGACTATAATTTTCTAGGGAAAGAAAAGAGATACCCAGTATAAAGAATACGATCTGACCTACCTGTGTGATTTACTCTCACTGAAACAGAGGAAATCCTAGATTGCACTTCTCGCATTCATTCAGCAAATCTGAAAAAAGAGAGGGAAAGAGATGAATATGATGATAGTTGCATGCGAGTGAAAATGAAGAAGCGTTGAAAGTGGAGACTTAAAACTTTAAGATGTTATTGAACTTTGATACGGTTTGAAATTTTCACCCGGGAAAATCTTACGGGGATGTGCTAGAATTGTTCATCAAAATCAAATTAAAAAGTCTGAGAATCGCGCGGAGATAACATTATATTTCAGTCCTTCGGTTAAGATTACAATTGGAACATATATGCCGACATATTACGCCCTCATATTACCGTTATGCATAACGAAAAATATTTGTAGACTATGAACGGGGCTCTCTGTCCAAATGCGAAATGTGCTTTCTCTTTCAACCCCCCCCCCCCCTCCAAAAAAAAAGCAAAGTTTCTCTAGCTTTGTGAAACTCTGACCGGGAAATATGCATCGTCACATAAAACACAGTCAAAATTTGTGCAGGCGAATCAACCCCCCAGGACTTTTTACTCGAAAGCTTGTACTATCACCAGGGAAAATCATGAGTTAAAAAAAAATTTCAGGTGTTTTCGGGTGTGTTTGATGTATATTTCCACCAGAATCGTAAATTTAATGTGTTTTTCTTCACCCGAGCTCCCCCTTTCACTTTGGCCCGCAGGGGTTGACGAGCCCCTCTCCGTGGAACTGCTCACAAAAAAAACCCTCATCGAAAAACTACGACATAATGGTGACACTGAAACTTACATGGATGAGAAAACACAGGTTCACTCTCACGCGGTACAGAGATGATGGAACACGGGTATGAAACAATCTAGCGACGGTTAAATCGATGACGCACAAAAGTGTTTTTAGCCGAGCATCGTAGCAAGACTCGGGATCGTCGAATACGAAGTGATGCTGACAGATTCTGCCGGGAATTAAATCTCAACTTTCTCCTTCTATACCCCAGTCGGATACTTCCGAGTCCACGCGTTTATATAATCCCCCCTCCTCCCCCCAAGCCGGTCCCCATCGGTCCCACTGCCCCCCTTTTCGGCCCCCTCGGCTGAAACAACGTATCCGCGCAGGGTTTCCATTGGGTTCAGGCGGTTTTACGCGCTTCGCGCTGCACCAGGGAACCGTCTCATTCTCGCTGTGGTGAAACTCTTACGCGGATTCTCCCCCAAATGCCGCATTTGGAAATTCGATTACCATATCTTCGAGTACGCTTGAAGAAGGATAATTTTTTGTTCC
The DNA here is from genome assembly GCF_918797505.1 of Bemisia tabaci. Lineage (NCBI taxonomy): Eukaryota > Metazoa > Arthropoda > Insecta > Hemiptera > Aleyrodidae > Bemisia > Bemisia tabaci. Next base: position 59,858,698 of record NC_092794.1, read on the forward strand.
TTTGATCGTGGATGGTCTTAAAATGACGTCATAGTTTCAAGCAACGCTAAAATTACCCAAAATTTGACTCCAACAACAGGGCTTCGATTTCCTTCTATGTATATGTAGACGGCGAAAATCATAGAGTGCGTATTTCCCTTGCAACGTTTCAAAATCTTCGATTATGTTGTTGTGTTCTCTTGGAGAGAAAACTGACCAAAATATACATTTCGACGGAGTAAGTTGGCAATCACATAACTCGGTTTGCAACGTCTCAGACTTCCTGTCATACTTTATTTTTCAAGCGGGAAACTGCTTAACGGCAATTCTTTAAAACTGCCGTGATATTTCTTCTCTGTGCGAAGGACATTCTGCAAAAACTTCAAGGAATGATGTCAATTTGTTCTCTTTTAAAAACTGTAACATTGAGGCAAAAATTTTCAGACACCGTAAGCGAGATGTGTGATTGCGGGCCTGCGCCGTCGATTTGCGATATTCTGGGAATTTTTGCTGAAAAAAATAGATAAATAAATAAAAACACGGTGGTTGGTCATTACACCTTTTACGTGCCATTCTCGGGTTTTAAATACTGTCAGCTCGGAGGAAAATTTTCTGTTGGATCGATAGGAATTCCAATTAATAATGCCTGGACGAGAATTCTTGTTCAGTCCACAGAAAAAATCCGTGTTTCAAACTGCCTCTGTTCTTTCAAAGAGTCATCGTGTCATGCCACTTTAAAGAGATTTCCGGTCGACTCTAGTATCGGTCTGGCTAGACAGTTCTTGAGGTGCTGATACATTTTCGAGATCCCCGCCAACTAACCTGAAGTCCTCATTTATGTAGATTTTTCAAGTTTTGGGGGCCCCTAGAAGAAACCTGCCAGGGCCCTCTGAGCCACTCGTCAGAATTTTCAGGGTGTTGAAGCGACCTAGCACCCTTGGCCAGACTATACCTGGTCAACTCATGAGGATTCTCAGCCGGGATCAGGGCCGGATTAAGGGAGTGGCCACATGAGCCGCGGCCCATGGCGGCAAATCTAAGGGGCGGCAAAAGTTTGCAATTTTTTAAAGTGTAGGTATAAAAAAAATCGGATTTATAAAATCAAAATTAAAACGAGAAAAGGCGACAAAATCTCTCATTTCCTGAGAGTATCGTAATTTCTAATGTTGTCGTCTCTTAGTGATACAAGAGCCAGCACCTTTCATTAATCGAGTTAAGAGAGAAACCAAACACGCAATTTGGTCTAGAACAGCGCGACTTAAAGAGAAATGATAAGGAGGACTTGAGATGAAAAGGAGAAGCCCTCGGCGCGGCGATCGGCATGTAACACATATTAGCGCCTACAAGACTGCACGAGTACTTCACGCATTCCATCAAACACAGTGCGGTCATTGCGGTCAGCGTGAAACGGATAGCGCCCACAAGAATGCATGAATACTTCACGCATTGCGCTAAACACAGTGCGGTCTTCGTGAAACGCTTAGCGCCTACAAGACTGCGTGAATACTTCACGCATTGCGTCCAACACGGTGCGGTCTGCGCGGCGCGGCGGCGGAAGTTAAAATCATTGAACCACATTTATGTTTGTTCTTTCAGAATTTGTTCGTTCATTTCCTATGAATGGATGGCATTGTCCACACAGAGATAGGTTTACGGAACTTAACTTTCGCGCAAAGTTTCGTGAACTTTTGCTAGTAGTGTTGACAGGGCTCTCCCAAAAAATGTGTTCAACACGAGTAAATGCGTCTTATGCATCCCTCCCCGGCTGGCACGTTCATTTGATGGTTTTTATCGAGTTTCAAGACGAATGAGAAGGGGGCGGCAAAATGTAGGCGGCCCATGGGCGGCAAGTAGGTGAATCCGGCCCTGGCCGGGATAGTTATCAACGGAAACAATTTTCTGAGTGGGATGAAAATGTAACTTTACGCCCTATCTTTGCACGTCTTTGGGTAAGGCCGCCTGGCTGCTCGCTTAGTACGTATGTCTTTGCTGCAGTATACTTTTTAAAGTGGGTACCTCAAAAATGGGTATAAATCTCACGTAGATTGTGATTAAGTTGAAAGTGAGTTTCACACCTCCCCGATGTGTTAATCATGATTTTTTCGTCATTCCTGCCACACACTGGTCTATTTCTCTTCTCATAACAAGATCATGCATGCTATTTTTTCATTTTATATGTATATTGCATTCTATCGTGCTTAGGAAAAACGCCGTATGAACATCCGAATGTTGCCAGATTTCTCTTCAGAAAACATTACTTTTTAAGGAAATATACGCATATTTTTCTCAGAAATTTTTAGATAGTGTAGATTAAATTGCAAATTAAACTCTCGGAAAAATTGGTAGGAAAATATCCATAAGTTTACATGAAAACTCGTATTTTATCAGATAAAATTTGGCAACGTCTGAAGATTTATGCGGCGTTTTTCCTTGGCACGGCAGCATTCTTTTATGAACTTATAAATTTTTGCAACTAAAATACTTTAGATAGGCATCGCTTGATGGACTGCATTTTGCAATTTTGAACTATAAATTCTAGCCCGGTTTAAAAACAACGTATGTGCCATTAGTTTCCCGATGCACATAAGTGTTTTTCCAGAAGAGCAAGAACTTTTACTTTCAAATTGCAAAATGCAGTCCGATTGGTCTCCTTTTCCTTCTGCGCATGGGCTAACCGACGGTTTGCTATGCATTTGCCACCCTCAACCAATCAACATACACCGAGTAATTGCCTTGACAACGAAATAACAGCTGCAAGCTCAGTCGCCGTGTTTACATCGTGAGCCTTTACACAGCTTAATGGTTATTCCTCGGCACATTGATACACTATCTTATTGGCGCTTCTGTCACTCCTTCGCCATCATTTCCCGCGGAATTGCTCCGGTCTGATTTCAAATTGTCAAAAATTATTAGTTATCTAATCAGCATCCTCATCAGCTCATACTTTTAAAATGTCGGTCACAAGTAAAACTGGTCTTCTCTTGAGTGCGAAAACTCCAACATGCAAAAGAGTCAAGGTAGGTGCCCTTCAAAGTTATCCTAACCGTCAAATTCCAACAGAAATTCCCATTGAAAAGCCAATGGGGCTGAAACTGAAAAAATGCACCGGATCTGAAAGAAATTAATCTACGCCTTTCGCTGTGAGACCAAAAGTTGCGGTTTTAAAAAAAATCGAGCATTTGATTCGACTCAATTGTTCTAGAGATGTCACTTAATCCGTTCATGCACTTCATTCTGTACTTGAAACCTCGAATAAAGGAGGTAAATGGAAATGTTGTAGGAGCATCCCTTCTACATATGGAAGACTCGATTTTAAACCCATGGTGATTGCATGGTGTTGTTAAAAAACAACCAAGTTACATGTCTATTATCTTTGAAAGTACAATTAAATAATTTGACTTAAAAACAGCCCGATTGTTTCTACCACACTTACCTAAATTTTCAGGGAAACCTCCGACTGCCCCCCTATTCTGTCGCAAGGCTGAAGAGGTTCTCCCAGACCCAGGTCAGGCAGAATCTCGCATCAATTGTCGTGATGAAAACGTCCATGTGCAAAGTTGTAATTTTCAAGACAACAGAATATTTAAAATCGTTCATTTGTGCCAATGAATTTTGTGTTTACGTGTTTGACTATTCATAAGTTTGAATGAATTGCAGGAGCCGAAACCAATCGAGTTCAAAAACATCGCAACGCCAGCCCCATTCATGCTGCGGCCTTTTGCTGGACTTTACAATCCGTTCCCCTACGGCTGTTCCGTGCTCTGCAACCATCCAGCAGATTTCGAAGCAAAAGGCATTGTCAAAAGAGCGAAACTTGCCTGGGTGTGTAAACGCAATCCATATGCTAATTCATCTAATTTGACAATGTCATGGTGCATGTATCTCTATACAGAAACTAAAATCTCAAGAATATCATCAGAAGTAAAAATTCAAAGCGTACCTCTGCTGAAAATGGCTCGTGGATTTTAACGAGACCTTCCTCTGCTGTCAGTTGGATCTTCTTTGATGTTAGTTGAATCTCTACCGATGCGAGTAGAAAATCTAGCGATATCTGTAGAACCTTTTTAATCGTTGTTTGCCACTTGATATGAATAAAAGTTCAGGTCATAAGAGTTGAGATAATATTAACATCAGAACAGCCGTTGAATCTACGATATCTGTTGCCTTAGAGAGTAATCACCGCTTAAAAAAAATTTAACAACTGAAAAGTGACTCTCATTAAAATTTCTACATAATGAGGACACAGGACGCCCCCTGATCAGAGAGATACCATACAAGAATATGACCATGCGTTTTCCATTCAATTTTTCCTAGTTGTTGCTTGTAATCAGAAAAAAAAATTAGTGAATTATTTGCCAAAAAGACCACAGAGTTTCATATTGGAAATACGACTTGCATGTGAGCTCTCCCATTTACATTACGACTCTATGTACTCTATGCGTTTTCCCTTAGCAGGGCAGCATAGCCAAGATACTAGTGGAGGGTCTCTTATCTGTGGATCACTGAGAAAAAACTATGGTTTATAAACCTATTAGAGGTAAATATGGAACACCTATAATAGTCGTAAATAAACTAATGATTCTCGGTCTGTGAACCATACTAAGGTCTCTGTACCTAATTAAGGTACCCCGTACCATAACTAAGGTATATGTGCTATTATTATATGTAGAGGTACTACTATTAGTGGTGTTCCATATTTACCTCTAATAGGTTTATAAGCCATAGTTTTTTCTCAGTGATGATGACTACGTGTTAAAGAGTCCGTTGTTTATGCGAACAGGCACAGGAGTTGAAGGCCGGAGGTTTGGAGAGTCGTCGCCTGGAGAGGCTGGAGTCGGAGGGGGCGCTGAGGGCGCTGGGGGCGCTGGGGGCGCTGGACTCGGGGGAGCTGGGCGCAGTCCCGGACGAGCTTTTCCGGCGCTACACGGACACGGACTCGCGCGCCGCGACGCCGGCCCCGACGACGACGAGCATGCTCACCAGTAGCGCCGGCGGCGACGCCCACGGAGGGCGACGCTGCGTCACCCCGGACCCCAGCCTCGACCCCGCCGCCCCCCAAGAGAGGACCTGCCTAGTCCTCGACCTCAGGCGCAGTCAAAGCCACGAAACGCTCACCTGGCCACAGGTAACCAATCACCATAATCACCTTCCGGCCAGAGTATCACAAGCGTCATGCGGCGTTTCAAGATTTCCTTCTTTTTTTACAAGCTTCTAATAGACCGTATTGGCTTACCCACTAGCCCCGCGCTTACCACCAGCCCCGCAGGTGACCATTCACGGAGAAAAAAACTTCGTGCGTGGGACCCGAAGTTGAGGTCATATGGATCTCTGAAGTTTTCGGATCACGTATCTAAAAACTTGAGGTCCAGCTGCCGATGTTCGGGTCATAGACATCTGAAGTACTCCGGTACATACCGAAGTGCCTCGATGTCTGACCCGAACTTCGGCAGCTCGACCTCAAGTTTTCGGATGCGTGATCAGAGAACTTCAGAGATCCATGTGACCTCAACTTCGTGCGTGGGGCCCGAAGTTTAGGTCATATGGATCTCCGAAGTTTTCAAATTGAGCATCTGAACACTTCAGATCTAGCTGTCGAGGTTCGGATCACACATTTGAAACTTCAGTTCTTACATCTGAAGTGCTTCGGTTTGTGCATCCGAAAAACTTCGGTTCTCACATCCGAAAAACTTTGGTTCTCATATCTGAAGTACTTAAGATATAAGAACTGGAGTTTCAGATGTGTGATCCGAACCTCGACAGCTAGATCTAAAGTATTCAGATGCTCAATCTGAAAACTTCAGAGATCCATATGACAGTTGAATATGAATACAGTTTACTCTAAACTTTACAATAAATTTTTTTTTTTCATTTTTAAATTTTAACTTTACTTTTTGAATAAACTGCAAGGGTTTGAATAAATGAATGCTGCTTACAGCAATCAAAACCACCCGGACTTCTCAAAAGAACTACTCAGATGTGAATGTTTCAGGAAAAATTTGAGCAGTCAGAAAAGGCAATGCGCTCTCAAACGAGGTCGCAGACGCCTAGCTCTCTGAGCAGCAAATCAAGAGTGAGCTCAAAAAAATCCAAAAAGAGCGCCCCGACGAAAGAGACTCCAGAGAAGGCCCCTCCACAAAAAGCAGCCCCGGTTCCCGATGTCATTAAAGCTCACATTAAAATGGAGAATGATAAGGTAAGCTTTCCTCTTCCGAGGTAGTATTTTTCAACGAGAAAATCGTCATATTTTGAATTTAAGTTGCGATTTTTTTACGACTCTTTGGCGATGAAATCGCTAGGATCATCGATATCTGAGCGATTATTCTCGATCTTGTCGCAATTTTATTTCTATAAAATCACGTGCAATGATGTGCATGTTGCATAAATACAAAAATGAAGGCATTCGGGATATCGTTCCCATGCAGAAATGGACGCATCGCGGAAAACAATCGGAAATTTATCGGAATTTTATCTGCGAATTCATCAAGATTTTTTGTTCGATATTATTGCGATAAATCGCGGTTTTATCGCAAATTTATGTGACGATTCCGAAATTCATCGCACTTATGTATCCGCTGATATTGCAATAAATCGATGTTCACGAAATCTCGATACGCTCTCCGATCAAATTGCAACTTATCGCGATCACGGCCTAGGATTATTAGATAAACTAGCAGGAGGTTCAGTTGAACCACGATGACGCAATGCGTTAAAATTTCGAGAAAGATCATGTATATAGTATGAATCAAATATGGCATCGGTAGTGCATTGCATCAGTAAATTGTAATTTTTCAACATGAAATTTCTAAGTTTAAGCTGCAAATTGACGCATTGATGAACCGATATTACACAGCTATACTGCCGTGCAGGAAAAACGCCGTATGAGCCTTCAGGCGTTGCCACATTCCCTTTAATAAATACCGAATTTACTAAGAACTTTGTCAATATTTTTCCCCAAAATTTTCAGACAATTTTGTACGCAATTTAATCTAAAATATCTGAAAATCTCAAAGAAAAATGTGCATGAATGTTGTCAAAAAAACATGCTTTATCAAGGGAAATTTGGCAACTCTCGAATGATCATACGGCGTTTTCCCTTAGCACGGAAGAATAGCCAATGGAAAAGTATCGATGGCAATCCCTCAATGCACTGATTCGCGCTCAGGGGATGTTCGTTCGCGTAAATGCTGAAGCCGCTCTAAAAATTTTAGCTGTGGTAGCGATGCGCAACGTCCCTCCCAAGTGAGATGTTTTGTTCCAATGACCAAAAAAACAATTAACCGCGGAGTAACGGTGGCAAGAAACCCTTCGGTCCTTATACAATTTTATGCAAGCAGATCACCAGTCACTCGTAAAAACGCGATGCGTCCATTTCTGCATGGGAACCATATCCAGAACTCCTTCATTTTTGTATTTATGCAACATGCACATCCATGGAACATAAATAGTTGTATCAAGGCGTTATTATCATTGTTGCGTTGCAGTTGTCAGCGGGAAAAGTAGCTAGTAACGTTTTTTTCGCATTCTACTTCCGTTTAGAACGCTATGACTCCGTCTTTCGTTATATTGCCATTATTCTGTATTTAGAAACAATATATTGACAACATTAACCAATGCTTGAACTTCACTTATAGTTGAACTCACAGCTTCAGCTACCATCAACACCAACGAACAAAGATCAAGGAGGAGCCAGTGATAAAGAGGAAGAGGAAAGTCTGGTGAGGAGGAGAGGCAAGCCGCGAAAGAAACGTAACAAACACTCGCAAGGCGACATGTCATCAGAGTTAAATCAAGAATTCAAAGGGCTCGCTGAACCGGGAGAAACGCAGGTTATTGTAGTTAATATTATTTGGATGGATACCTATACAGAAAAAAATCTCATGGAATCCATTTCTGAATAACTCCCATATTTTATGCCTCTATGAAGTCATAAACGGTCACAAAGATTACATTTTCACTTTTTGCAAAGATTATAAACTGGAATGGACCGAGGAAACTAATGTTACATCAGGGGAGTAAACAGAGACAGAGGTGGAATGGAGGGAAGGAATCCAAAAATAAGCGGACCGATGATCACGCAAAAAAGCTGTATGATATATCTGACCGTTGGTGCTATTGTAAGACCAAAAATGTCTCTCTTGTAAAGTGACTCTATTCGATCCTCGCCACAATCCAATTCCGGACTTACAAACTCTGAGATTTTACCTCTGTGATCAGGAAACTATAGCAGATAATACATTTCGATAACTATAGTCGACAAATGCGTTATCACAGATTACGGCGTTTCGGGTCCTCTCTCATGTCTTACTTTTATAGAAAACTAACCGACTGTTTCTATTGAAATTTTTTGCGGATTTGTTTCACTAATTCTTTAAAAACGTACACAAAATAAGTACAAAGAAGCATCGTGATCAGTTTTCTTCGATGGAAATGAGATTTATGAACGTTGCAATCGAAATACGCATTTAGCCGCATCCCTGCTCAAAATGATGAGTACAAATGAGTAGAAAATCAAAGTCATATAAATAGAATTTCAATTCATACGAACAGAATGTCAACTAATATGAATAGAATTTCTACTTATATGAAAAGAATTTAACTCATATGAGGAGAATTTCTGTATTCACTTTTCGCCGACTCTTATGACTAGAGATTTCAACTCATATGAGGTCAGCGTTGAATCTACCGTGTCCGATATCTCAGAAACTAGTCACCGCATCAAAAAAATTATAAGAACAAAATTTTCTTATTTTTCAAATTTACATACTCTATCGGTGTCTCTTAGTCAAAAACACCACTTCTGAAAAATAAAAAAAATTCAATTCATATGATTTGAACTTTTCTACTCTTATGAGTAGAATAATGTAGTGATACGAGTAGGATTTCTACTCATATAAGTAGGAAATTCTACTCATGTGAGTCGGCGAATTCTGAATAGCCTTTTCATCATTTTTAGCAGGGATGGCCTTTGAATTGGGGGAAGGTGTTGTGTTAAGTAACATTTATATTTCACGAAGAATTTGAGAATGTGGTTATTGCAATAACCGGTGAATACCTACACTGAGGATTGCAGATTTCAGCGTTCGTGAGTGATTCACGGGTAGGGAGCGCGCGTCACTCAGTGAACACGGTCTCGGCTGTGGCCCCTGAGGAGGGTGACACCCTTGCGCCCGCCCCGAGCAGAGAGCCCCCCGAGGATTCCATCGGTGAGCCTCCTGTCTCCTTCATCCAGCCTGAAATCCTTAAACACCTCCAAAGGGAAATCGATATCCAGGTCGTCGATAACGAGTTCAATATAAGGGTTCGGCCATATTTTTAATTAGCTTCCATAGAAAGCCACCCACTCTTGCATGGCAACATCAATCCAATCGCTTGTGCTCTTCTAGCGATCATTATTTTTAAGAAAGTGTGTATAAAGTTTAACAGGGCACGGCAACTTTGGAACTTGACACATTTTTCGATAAAAAAAGGCTGTTTATGCAAAGTGAGGAACGCCCCAAAAGTTTTATTGGGTCTGCTTAGTTTTTTTATGATTTTATTTAAAATAAGAACTAGTAAAAAAGGTGATTTCAAGACACTTTGATTTAAAAATTTATCAGCTTACCAGAAGAATGTGTAGGGGAGAGGGGGGCATAGGGTCTATTATCCCTCAACGGGGGTCTACTGGTACTGAATGAATATACGATCAGAACCTTTCTGGGGTATGGAGGAATAAGTCTCCCTGAAACCTCACTAGCCACGCCCATAATTATGAAGGGTTTTTTTTTTTTTTTTTTTTTTTTTTTTTTTTAGGTTTCCTCTTGTTTTTTTGTTGTTTTTCAAAGCATATTGATTCCATTTGAGCGTCTCATGGTGGCGTGTATCGTGGTAATATAATTTCAATAAGAATATAAGACGTGCCAATTTTGATATTTCTGTCATGATATCAACATTTCAGAAGTGAAACTCTTCAGTTTTAGCTGCATTGCTCTAAGATGAAAACCGAGTAGGTACACAAGAACAACTATTCAATCGAACATCTTAGCAGAAAATGCTCAGGAATTTTGTTTTTCTTCTGATAAGACTTATTACTGAAAACTTGACAGTCATACACTGGGTAATCACTGTTGTGAGGTAATACTCACACCGAACTTAAAAATTTCGTAGGTATCTAAGAATATTCTGCTCCTGACCAGCCCTAAGTTTAGTCCTAAGTCCTAAGTCAAGCCCTAAGTCTTTCCATTATCTGGGTAGCGTTTCCAATTCAAAATGAAACAAGCGAAGGTGTTAAATGAAATGACTGCCTCAAGTCAATCTTGAGTAAATTCCGGGGCACATTTTTAAAAGCACCGATCTACACGTGTATAGTTGCCCCTGAAATAAAAATAAAATTAGCCTCTTCTATGATAAATTTTCTCCATTGAGAGGTAAAAGATGCATGCGTTAGATTGCAATGTTATGGCTGCAGCATCACATCACATGGCAATTTGTCACCTATTCATCAATAATTCATTCATGTACAAATCTCATTATCATCATGCTTATCATCCTATCAAAGATAGCTTCCAAGTCTAGATCCATAAGTATAAACTGATTGATCATCTTGATCATTTCCAATTAAATCGAAATTCAGAAAATTGTTGTGCAGATCTAAGTTAAATACTCAGCGGGTGTATAAGCTCTCCTCCGAAAATTCGAATTACACCAATCAAAAGCATAAACATTTGCACGGCACAATAATATGTTTTTTGATAATCAGCTGGTGGGTTCTCTTTCCCGTTTCCGCTACTCATCTCTGAGTCCATTTTTTAGATGAACGTGGAAAATGGATTTTTTCATGCCCACATATTTGCATGCTTGCACTTTCAACCAAACTTTCGAATTATGAATGTATCATCATGCTGTAAAATGTTAAAAAAGGAGGTACATGCACACACTGAGTTTATTTCATATTAGAACATAAGCGGAGGTTTCCTTTTAAGTATTATTCAACTATCCGTTTTCTAGCGTGGAACTTTCTGAATTCTGGTTGAGCAAATGGTCACGCTAATGAGACAAATTTTCTTTTCGCAGAGACAAAAAGCCTTAGCTGAGGCCCTTAGAATGAACGCGGCAAAAACTGATCAAGCACCTGGGATAGAGGTACGAGCGGTCAAGAATGAAATCGAATCCAACGTGAACAGCGCCCAAAACTTGCTGAACTTGCCACGCACTTTTTCACGGCAAAGCGCTCGATTTGAGCTCCCCTTGGACACCAGCACTTTAGCACGTAAGTGTTAGTCACGACTCGTAATCTTCGCAAATCGATCCTTTTGGTGTTAGAAAATCTATTTTCAAATTCAAAATTTCATCGAGCAGAGTTGTCACCACTTACCAAACTCTAAATTAAATGAGTTTTTGAAATTGAAACAGAGTAAGTTATCAATGATGTCATTTCAAAATTGTTCTCTCTTTACTGAAAAGATCTCTATACCAAACTCTCGTTCACTGGATCCCCTGGTAAAAATTGGCAGTAGAATCTGTGTTCCAAAATACCATAAACCTACAGCCGGCTGTAAGATTTCCAATAGCTTCTATAGCCTGGAACACAATTTCTTGTAGCCTTTTATATCCGATGGCGATTAAGCAACAGCCTGAAGATAAAGTGTATGCTAAACGTTACTAATTACGGATGCTAGGACTTAGTGAGTTTTTGGACTACCGCTCTCTTTTTGGGCCGTAGTATCTTGATTTATTTTGCGAGGAAAGCTCCGTACTTTTGAAGGATACCTGCCATTCCTAATATATTAGAGCGCCTTCAGTTTCGTATGATACTGTGCAATACCTCTGGTGTGAAATAGTTGCTTCAAGCGCCGTGGCACGCTGCGGTGCGGCCGGCGGGCAGCCAGCACGAAACGCGCATTGCCGCCTACAAACCTAACAGGGATACTTCACGCGTTGCGCAATGCGTGAAGTATCCCTGTTAGGTTTGTAGGCGCCAGTGCGTCGCCGCTCCGCTTTGTGTTAGGCTCTAATATTTAATCTGGCGGAGTCAGCGTTATTGGCGCGTATACGTAGTATACCGCCTTTGCGATCGTTTCGAACCCTGCTCGATACAATAACCGAGTCCCTTAGTTCCTTACCGAAAAGTGACTACCGCGAACTTCTGAGATTTTCCAAAGCGTGTAAAAAGTTTATTTATCCGTCAATAATTATGATTTAAAGTTGTTTCTCATTCTGGGGCTCTCTAGTTTATGTGCAGTGAATACCAAGAGTCTACGTTACTTGGTTTTCTTAAAAAAAGCCTAAGAGTACGACGCGCTGATTTAAAATATGCATATATAAGCAGAATCAAGCGAAGTGATTCGAGGATGGCTGAGCAGGTCGGCACTCTCGGAATGAGAATTTAACTCCTCCGTTTTGTTCAAAACGTTGCTTTGACAGATCTCCAAACCTCTGTTATACTTTTCAAAAGTTGGTACCCGTGCTCTGATAGTGCTGTTCATCTGACAACAATGTCAGTGTCAGCTGATAATAATATTTTTATCATATGAGGTTAATAAAAAGTTTTCAGTCAGTCTTTGACATCCTGAATAATTGTCTTGGTATGTATTTACTAATTTTACAGAATTATATTTTATTTTTTATTAAAACTAAGAAATACAGTGCAATCTGTGTAAGTGCAATCTGTGATGAGCCTCGAGACTCATTAGACCATTAGCTAAACGTGGCTCATACAGGAATCCACTTACCCCTCTCTTCCCCACGCTCCTGATCACTGCGTCGGCGTCTCGACGAACAACAGCTAATGACGGTCGCCAAGCTAGGCCGGTATCCTCAGCCCCTCGCCCAATTACTTACGCTTCATTAACCATTTCACCGTCACGCTAGGATTCGCCCAATTTTAAAAAAAAATTGTTTCGCGAGTTTTTAGTAATTTTTTCCTTACTCTCCGTTGAAACACGAATTAAAAGAGGTCTCATTCATAAAAATCGGCCAAATAGAAGAGAAGTTACAGTATTCGAAATCCGAAGAAATCAACAAAACTTCTCCAAACAAAAAATAAAATGAAGGGGGAAAAAAAGAAATGTATAAATTACAATTTAATATGATTGACCTCAGAATGTGACAAGCAATTCAATTATAAAAAGGAGAAAAAATTGAGTGAAATTACAAAAAATTAGCCTCTTGCAAGGGGCTTCCTTGTATGAGTTTTGACCTGAAGACAAGTAAATCCCGTTACATTATTAAAACAAAATTGACTCCATAGTTTAATGCCTTAGTTTCTTGAATACGATTATTTTAAGCTCTCGAAAATTTATACCAGCAATTTTACCCATGGGGTGATTTCCTGAGAGCTGATAATATCACGAATTTCTTATAGAGCCCTTCAAAAATGGCTTGCTTTTTGGGCAGCCGATTCGGCCATCAAACCGGGGTTTAAATGGAAGCTGATAATAACACAAAGCTCTGAGAAAAATTTTAGGATGAGTATAGGAACGGTTTGTAAATTACGAGGAGAGGCGGGCATTCTGTTCAGCATATCGATACATAAGTATTTTCACACGTAGAATTTAATTTTCACGTCAGGGAGTCGACATATTTTGATTTTTTCGATTTTATACGGAAAATGTATGGTTTTTCGGGATTGAAATTACTTACAATTGTTTCATGAAAAATGAATGCACCCAAAATGACTATAGCATTTTGACTTTCACATACGTGCACTCACTAAATCGATTGGTAAATTCAAAGAGTGGGTAGGTACATCGACCTGGTATATCAAGTTTCTGCGATTTTTTACGGCAAATCGGTAGATTTTCGGGATGTGGATTGCTTACTTTCAATTCATGAATGAATAAAGCATGGACATGGTTAAGCTTCTTTGCATGAAAAGACGTTTAAAATAAAAAAATCAAGACATATTTAATACAATTGCATTTATAACGAGTAAATCTCTTTTCAATAATATAACGGGATTTATAATACCGGTGATTTGGGTATTTTAGCCCCAAAATACCTTTAAATCGACTTTATCTTCTAGGCGTTCGACAGAATTTTTCCTTTCTTCGCTTAAATTTTTCCGTAGCACTTTTCTTCAAGAATCTGATAAGATTTTGCTTGAGGCAGATCAAAAAACTTAAATTTGTTCGAATAGCTTTCTAGATTCACAATACACGGTCTCGTCAAGGTGCGTCGTTGACCTTGCACTGTTGGATCGTGAATTCTCTTGTTGTGCTGCTTGCCTTTTTTGAAATCTCTGTAAATGAAAACTAAAGGGGTTGATATGTGCGAGTTAATGACGCGCCTTATCAACACATTGTGTTGGAGTTCACTGCTTGTTCAACTTATGATTTTGAAATGTTTGCACATCCTGTATTGATTATTCTCGTTTTAATTGATGAAAAAAAATATGTATTAAAGGAAAATATAACGTTTGTTTTGTAAATATTAAGGTGGTTCCGTATCAAACTTAAGGATTTCCAAAGCACACGAATTTCTACACAATTTCTTATAGCCTTTTATAATCGATGGCGAAAAAGCAACAGCCAGGCGATAAAGTGTAAAGCCCGGCGATAGGAACTATAGCCCGGCTGCATAATTTTCTATCGCTTCGTATAGCCCGGCCGTATGATTTGCTCCGCATTCTACAGCCAGCTATATGATTTTATGGTATTTTGAAACGCAGCTTTTATCGCCAATTTTTACCAGGGTCTGAAGCGGTACTTGTGAGTGTCGCAGGAGAGGAAACAATAGAGGTTTTTTTTAGAATCACGCTGTATTTTTCTTGCCCTCGCGAAGACCCTCTTTAGTGGAGAGATAGAAAATAAAAGTCGGTGGCAGCACCGTGTTCCTCGTGAACTTTTGCGCGAAGACTCGATTAAAATGCAAATCTCCTGATCTTCTGTGAGCGTTATTTTCCTGAAGTTCTGAAACATAGGAGAAATTTAATTTTCTGCATTTTTAGAATCTTTTTCAATAGTTAATTTCAAGTTTTAAAACCTCTGAAACTGGAGCGGTTATATTTTATTGATTTTTTAGGACAATCTCAATGTAAAAAGCAAACCATGGCTTTACAAATTGATTAGAATTTTCGCTTTGACGTTCAATCCCAAAGTTCTAAGGAAATTGAGGATCAATGCCTAAAAAAGAAACGATAGAATACGTGTTTAGTCTCGATAAAAGAAGTTGGTTTAAATGTAAAAATGAGTATTTATTTGAATTATGAAACACTGGGGCTACGCCCCCTGATTTCTTCGCGGTTCTACCCCCTGAAACGCCTTCTTGCGCCTCAAGCGTTATGCATCACGCGGATTATTCTTATGATACATAATATAGAGTAAGATAAGCTGCTGAACGGAAGGTGATGAATGTACATACGTATTTTTTTGAAGGTATGACACCACTGGAATACATAAATCAGCATGTTATCGTGACGAGAGATAGGAGACTCTTCTACAATTTGGTGTTTGAATGCAATGAACAAAACGTAGAAATGACCAGAAAGGATGCCCTGCATTTGACAAAGCGGTACATGGACACTCAGGTGAGAATTTACTCTCGATGAATAATGGCTCAAATATAAGAATTCACTTCCTCAAAAAAAATTTTTCGAAAGAGTGAGAAATACCTTACGTCTAAAAACACACATTCTCACCTTGGTGATGTAGGATGATTAAACAGTCTTCGCCAGCATTATTGTAACTGCATTTCACTCCACCTAATTTTCTTCTACTTTTCATTCCTCTTACGAAATGAAGCAACAATATACCTTGACAATTTATGTGAAGTTCCTTTGTATTTAAAAAAGTTGATTCACAAAATCTCAAGGCAGAAGGTTAATTTTTTCGTCAAAAGCAAGCAGATTACAAGGGGATTACATTTTGTAATAAGGAACCACTTCAGTGGTTATCTCTGGCACTCCCATAAAAGCACATATCTGCATAGGGAAACCAATGGCATGTATGTTGTTCCTCATATTATACGAAAAATGAATATGTGAGGGATTTAGGCAACGCGCAATACAATTCAACTGATTTTTATAAAATCATGGCCAATCCTTCCGATTTATTTTACTTTCTATTAAAAAAATATGAAAAACTAACTGAAGGTAATTTTGGAAAAATTATTAAAAAATGTACCTAAAAAATGTAAAAAATGTAATTAAAATAATGAAGTGAAACAATTAAGTAATTTGAAAAAGTTGACGAATTCATCTTTCTTTAGAGATTATTTCTTACAGGCAAACGAAAGATCGGAAGGAGCCACATAGGATGAAAGCGATTTGTTTTCTGGGTAAAATATTATTAATGGGCAAAAGTGCAATTTCCTGGAAGTTTCTGCGTCTCCACCGATTCAAGTCATTGATATTCTCTGGAGGTCGTCTTCGGACTTCAGATGGGGAGTGACATGAGTGAACGATAGTTTGCCTGCTTAGAATTTTGAAGGGGCGACATACATGGCGAGTTCGCAAACGTGACGGTTCGTAAGAAACGCGCCTATCCACTAACGCATCCCATCAGACTATAAGTTATTTTTAAAACTCATTCAGTTGACAGAACCGTTTCCCTCTGACACTGTTAATTAAAGGAAAAGTAAGTGGAAAAATGATGACTGCCACTTTTTTTCACTAACCTACACAATATTTTTAGAGAATTCAAGAATACCTAACTATTGACATGAGATACATAAAAAAAATGTAGAGACCTTTTATTTCTCAATGAATATTTTTTTTTTTTTTTTTTCATGTGCAATGTATTTAATTTTTTTTTTTGAGGATATTCGTTATTCCAGGCAAATCGGATCTCCTTGTCCCGAGGGCATTATCACCAAACTTTGAAGTCTGGCCCAACACTAATGGGAAAAGTTCTATAATTAGAGACTCCGCATTAGATTGAAGGCGTATTGAAATAATTACCATTCCTCGGGCATTGTTTTGGGGTACCTCCTTTAACTTCAAAATTTGATAATATGCTCTAACGGGAAGAGGGTTCAAGTTTTTGTGCACAATTTTTATAACTGTAGGTGAAAACCGTCCAAAATCAAAACGAGTTAGATGTATTGCAATGATACCTGGATTCAGTTCAATGATGATTTTCGTCGGCTGCTAATGCTTGCGTGCAGATGACCACGCTTTACGTTTTTTTGTGCCTTTCATTTTCACAGAGAATTAAACCAGCTTTAAGTCAGATGATGGGTCGGCAGCTGTCAGAGGAAGATCTAAGCGATTTCGAGAGGTTGGTCGGTTGGCAGGACGTTCAGTCGATCGATTTCAGAACTTGGAGTGGAATCAGCGCTTTGTGTGAAAGATTACTCGGTAAAAACACGCATTGAAAATCCCCTATTCCCATTTTGAAGACTTTGTCATGCTCAGATAGAATAATTTCCATAATAGACATAGTAGCAGTTAAGGAGGATAATATATAGCTGTTTTTCGATGTCTACTAAAACTCTACGGCCGCTTTACACGTTAGATCCCATGAAAATATAAAGGTGAAAAGTATCTTGTGGTAGAGAATTTGATCCCAAATTTTCAAAACTTACAGCGGACTTTATATGTATCCAAAGTAGTACACAATATAAAGTCATGGAGGAGAAGTACTCTTCTCCGTCATAACTGACAAAAACACTAAGTGCACGAAAAATGAAATACTATGTGGTATTTTTTTAGGGAAAAATGTAAGTATCTGAAAATCCAATTCCCCGTCGAAATTTGTTTTACTTCTTTGTTCAGGATGTGTTTCCATAAAATTCTTTAACTCTGATCATTTGCGCCTACTTGACGAGCTTTTTCACGTCAAAATTTCAAACTTATAGACAATGATGAGTTTCATAGGTACTTTTTTTACGAATTATTTAAAGAGCTGTGCCATTAGAATGGAGTACATACGTATTTCGTGAGTAACTTTTCGGCAGAATTCCAGCTAATTTACCCTGTAGATCTCTTTAAAATCAACAACGACTGTGCTTTCTACTCATATTTTGTATTCTTCTTTCCACAGGGCCAAAATATTGCACTAAATATCCCTCGAAAGAGGAGGATCGATGTCACGATATAGAGAAGGCGGATTTCGATACTCTCGATAGAAAACTGAAGCTTTTCAAAATCGGGCCAAGACTTGTCGAAATATTGACTAAAATCAAGGACTCCGGATAGTTCATCAGCCAATATGAATCTTCATCACTACAGCGCGTCGAGAAATGACGGCTAACTGAACCTTGGGGAGAGGCTCTACAGCTCCCGCAAGAACGCCTTCAATATCACGTGTCTGCAACCCCATGACAAAGGAGTCTAAATAGTTGCAGTTTGAAATTGATGAAGGGGTTTCATCACGGGGGCCTCCCACATATTATGGTAGGTGTAACTTTGCGAGATATAGCTTTGTCGCATCAGTTATATGTATTCAACGGAAGGTAAAAAATTAGTTGTGACCGTCCACGAGAAAACAACTGCCAACATTTTTTTAATGGAATTGTTTTAGTGGCATTGAATTTTAAAATTCAACGCCGTCTGATCTATAGAAATCCAAAAAATAATATTCAAGTAGCGCAATCGAAAGTTTTCAATTATTTTCTATTTTTTAATTTTATTATTTTTCCCCTTTTTTAATTTTGTTTTTAAATTTTGTCACTTTGAATTTTTTTCATTTAATTTATTTTTCTCTGATTAATATTTTTAATCCGTTTTTTAAAAATTGTTGTTTATTCCTAAATTTATTTTTTTGAAATTTATTTTCATTTACTCTTACTTTTTTATTTTTTATTTTTACAAAATTGAATTTCGGTTTTTTTTTTAAATTTTTGTAATTCTATTTTTATTTATTTTTGCATTAAATATAGACGCAAACTAACGTCACAATCTGACAGTTTCGAGTCCTACGTGTAGGGGTTTTGAAATTCTCCGAGTATCGTAAAAATAATTTGCTTAAATAGAGAGAAGATATAGTTTAATGTAGAACCCTGCAAAAGTAAGAAAAATAAATGTTTTATCATGGAAGAGAGCTCCTTTTATGCAGAGCGGTTGCCGCTCGCTGAGACCATTAGACTATCGACTCAAGTTCGATTGTTTACGCTGGAAATAATGACCCATTGTACGCCATTTTTCAGATCGAAGGAGAAGGGGAGGAATGTATCGATCCTCCCTCTCCCATCTCCCGTTCCCGAGATCCATTCTGCCGTGCTAAGGAAGAACGCCGTATGAACATTCGAGAGTGGCCAAATTTCCCCGTATAACTCATGTATTTTTGACGAAATTTTTATTTATTTTTCCTTAAAATTTTCAGATATTTTAGAATAAATTGCGAGCAAAACAGTCTGAAAAATCAGAAGAAAAAATATTTACAATTTCCCCAATAAAGTCGCCGTATTTTATTGGAGGAAATTTGGCAACGCCTGAAGGTTCATACGGCGTTCTTCCTTGGTATGGCAGCATTGTTGCCAACCGTGCACTCGTACCTTTTTGGGACTTGAGAGAGAACCGAATCTAATAAGTGACGCCTCAGCGAACGGGACCTTTCTAGTGGCGACTCTCAGATTCCCTTCTGCTTGCGTGCACGGGGTTAGTGAATACCGCCTTGCAGATCAACGTTGTTGCAATATTGCCAACTTTAATTGCAATATCCCTCCGACGTTGATACACAATTTCACGCGAAAAGGTAATTAACTGTACGATATTTGAGACAATGTGATTTAATTTTTTCCCAATTTTAAAAAATAAGGTATAGTGGATGGAAGCAGCAGCAAATTGAGTTTATTTTTAAGAGGTGCCCTAACATCTCAGGTCATGTACACCTTTGATAAAAATTTACAGTACGTGCTAAAACATGGGCATAATCGTATATCAAATATAGGGTATGGAGTGAGCTAAATTTTGACTTTTAGGTGTTTTTCGAATATATTTCGTCACCTTCCAGCTAAAGTATCGCGAGCGCCATGCAGCGTTTCAAAATTTCCGCCGCCATTTTATTTTTATACGAAGAAATTTCTGGTTTAATCTGTTCGAAAATTTGACTGAATTTTATCGGCAGCACAAAGAAAATTCAGTATGATAATTTCGGACAGCTTCGTTGGAAAATTTCTCTGTGCAAAAATAAAATGGCGGCGGAAATTTTGAAACGTCGCATGACGCTTGTGATACTTTTGCCGGAAAGTGACGATTTATATATCTATTTGTGCTCCCTGGTATGTTTGTTGCCTAAGTGACAAAATTGAAGGCAAACTGCAAGTGCTTTTTGTTTAACAACGTTTATGAATCGATACTAAGGTGTTGGTCGAATGACCATTTCCGTTCTCCGGTATATTCGTTGCCTATACAGCAAAATTGAAGGCGACCTTTAGATGGACTATACCTACCAATAGATAAACATCATCGTTTATCGGTTCAATCGAAGCTCATGAATGTGTGTGTTTTTGGATAGATAACTATTCGCTATTTTACGTGTATTTATTGCCTATGCGGTGAAATTGAAGGCGAGATTCAAGTAGACGATATCAACCATGAACATCATAGATCGTTTATTTGCTCACCCAGAGCCTGCAGCGAGAAAAATATGTTTTTGAATAGCTTTATATTGGTGCTGCCTGGTAAATTCGATATTTATCATTGTTCTTCATTTTTCCTCTCCTATTTTTGAGTGCCATACTTCACTTTTACGGCAACCTGACAACACCGCCTGAATCCATCATCAGTGTTGCCGTTGGTGGATAAAAATGTCCCTTGTAGTTTCCTGGAGGAAACAATGCCTTCTTATTCTTCTTCTCCCACTTTTTGACTGGAGACAAAAGCCTATCTGTCAAACCTTAACCCTTACTCTTAAGGGTGTTAAGGATTCCTTGGGGACGATAGGAGGCAGTGCTGGTTTTACCCCATAGGAAAAAATGTCATATGAGCATTCAAGCGCTGCCAATGTGAGGCAGGCTTTACTGCGAGGACCTAAAATGACAGAGTACCCTCATTTCTTCATTTATACTTACTTCGAAGACATGTCTTGTCTGGATGTCATGCATATGTTGCTGTACGAATCAAAACTGAAGCACAAAAGGTACTCACATCCTATGCCTGTATCATTTTGTACGCAACAATTCGAACATATATCTTCATATCGACGGTGAAACTACCAAACCACGTATCTCGGTTTGCGACGTCGCAGACTTCCTGTCATACTTTATTTTTTAAATGAAAAACTACTTAACATCCAGTCTTGAAAATTTCTGTGATTTTTCCTCTTTGTGCGGAAAAAATTCCGTGAAAATTTCAAGGAATGATATTGATTTGGTCTACTTCAAAAAAATAAAATGTGAGCGTAGATTTTTAAACACCGCAAACGAGATACGTGGTTTGGTAGTTTCACCGTCGATATGTAGTATAAGCGAAGAGTAATAAAGCGCTCCGCCACTTTGGACCCTCAGTAAAACCTGCCGTTGGCACCGCGTCGCAGGCCAAGTGTTAAGTGCCTGGACAAACAAAACGCCTTCACTCCCGCGCGTATACAACTTGGACATCCGTTGAGCCCGAATAGTTGCATCCATAAGTTAAAATGAAATCGGCACAATTGGTGAACTAGTCGTTGCATTCGACGCCAACTTGGAGTGCTGTGCCTGTTTCTCTTGCATCGTAACTAAATTGCAGTGTTGCCCGCCATTATACCGACGAAGTGCACTATTGCTAATTTTTATCGCGACATTGACAAGTTTCGGAATATTACTTAGATTTTGTGAGAATCGGCCCGATGGATACCCAGATCACACTAGCACAAGAAATCTATTTTTTTTTTTTTTTTTTACGTAGATAGATGCCTGAAAATTGCAAAGAAAAATAATGATAACCAGGGCCGGATTAAGGGGGTGGCCACATGGGCCGCGGCCCATGGCGGCAAATCTAGAGGGCGGCAAATTTTGCAATTTTTTTAAATGTATAGGTATTAAAAAATATCGGGTTTAGAAAAAAAAATTACAAACGAGAAAAGGCGACAAAATCTCTCATTTCCTGAGAGTGTAGTAATTTTTAATTTTGTCGTCTTTCAGTGATACAAGAGACAGCACCTTTAATTACTCGAGTTAAGAGAGAAACTAAACACGCAATTTGGCCTGGAACGGCGCGGCGCAGAGAGCAATGATGACGAGGACTTGAGATGAAAAGGAGAAGCCATCGGCATGTAACACATATCAGCGCCTACAAGACTGCACGAATACTTCACGCATTGCATCAAACACAGTGCGGTCATTGCGGTCTGCGTGAAACGGATAGCGCCTACAAGAATGCATGAATACTTCACGCATTGCGCCGATTACAGTGCGGTCAGCGTGAAACGCATGGCGCCTACAAGACTGCGTGAATACTTCACGCATTGCGCCAAACACGGTGCGGTCTGCGCGGCGCGGCGGCGGAAGTGTAAATCATTAAACCTAATTCATGTTTGTTCTTTCGTAATTTTTTCGTTCATTTCTTATGAATAGAAGGCCTTGTCCACACAGAGATAGGTTTACAAAACTTGACTTTTGCTAGTAGTGTTGACAGGGCATCCTCAAAAAATGTGTTCAACACGAGTAAACGCATCTTATGCACCCCTCCCCCGCTGACATGTTCCCTGATGATAACTTCTCACGAAAATAAATATCATATCGGTAAAAATTTGACAACAAGGTAGACTACCATGCTACGGAAGAACGCCGTGTAAGCCCTTAGACGTTGCCAAATCTTTGACGAAACACAACTTTTCAGAGAAATCTGTGAATAAATATTTGTCTTCTAATTTTTCGAAGAATAATCGCGATAAGCTCAAAATTTTCCGAAATTTGAGGAGAAAATAATAACTCTCCGTAAAAATGAAGTTTTTGCCGGAGGAAATTTGACAACTCTCGAATGTTCATACGGCGTTCCTCCTTAGCACGGCAGTAGAGGGGTTGATCACGAAAGAAGCGCGAAGGATAAGATCGTCGCCGAACAATGCAAATGCGCTCCGATGCTTGAGGGATCTTTCCCCGAACAACTCGCGGAGGTATCGATGCTTCAGGTGACGACCGCCATGCCACCATCATCTGCCAATGACAAGCCGTAACAAGGAGCCTCAATAACGGATGCCTGGCGTGAGGTGGTGGAAGAAGGGGGCGGGGAGGGTCGTGTTGAAAGGGGAGGGGGGGGTTGCGTTCGAACGGCACGTCGGCACCGTCCATGCAACCTCGCGTAGGGAATAGGGATATCGCGGTATAGCGGCCACGGGCCCATATGAACCTGCATCCCTCTTGGACTCGCCGACCGCTTCCTTCCTTTCGAGCTCACCCTCTACCCTCCCCGCGCCGTCCGCAATAAAGGAGAGCACATCTGGCGCTGAGAAGGGGGAGCTCCTGTGGGCAGCCGCGGGGTTGGAGCGGGAAGGGTTTCTACACTACGAGGGGTGGGGTCCCTATTTTTAGAAACCCAGTGTCGGTCAATGTTTTCAGCGTTTCACGCACAGTTCGCTCCTTTCCGTTGCCTTTCTCCGCTCCATTCACCTAACTCCTTTAAATGTTCGTGAAATTCCGCAGAAAAACCCCGGTCTCCTTCCCCCGCTAACGCTTTTGCGCAGCTCCGAGGATCGCGAAAAAGGCCGAGCCCTCACGTTTCTTGTCGAGCCGCGGAAAATCAATAATGCATCGGACATTTTCAGCAGTTTCAGTGTCGCTTCCCTTCGATCGGTTCCCGTAGGCCATTCCAGCAGTGCGAGTCGATTTCCTTCCCCGTGTTCTCATTTTCGTCGTCGATCATGATTTTCACCGAGTATCACAAGTCCCTACTTTACGAGAGGCTCAAGATTGGGTTCAACTGTTCGTTTTGCGGGACCCATTTCCTGAATAAAATTGACTATACCGTCCATGTCCATGAACATTACAATGCTCTGCTTAAAAAAGGTACCTCATCTGTTCTATCATCACACGAACTTCAAAATCATTGTAGCCTGTCTCCATCTGCCTGATATGTTCCCTCCAGTACCTACCTATTGATTTTGCCGTATATGTACATACCTAATCAGACTCCCAGTATCTAAGTCTAACTTTTATGTCTATCAGTCCCGAGGGCTTGAGAATATCGTTTTCACAGCCCACCGCTTGTATCCGAATGACGTTAAAGTACCTAAGTGCATGGATAACCGAGCCAAATAAAAAAAAAAAAAAAAAAAAAAAATTATCTTAAAAAGAATAATGCTCGCACTTACATTTTTAAAAATTTTAGGATAAAAGCAAGGCTTATACCTTCTCCTGTGGCTACTTCTAGGATGGTCTTCGTTCAAACTTACCTATTTCTCGTTCTGCTTGCCTCTACTGTATCATGCCGAGTTGTTAGAGTAGTACCAAAAATCGTTAAAAATTCTCTGATTGAAAGCCCTTTCCTAATATTTTACTTGCCTGATTTTTTCCTCTTGTTTTCTCGTTGGCTATGCAATAAGTAAATGGCAGTGCAAGCAAACAGTGAGAAATATTTTGAGAGTTCCATCTGCGCTATTTGCTTTTGGAAAAATGGCAAGGGGCAGCAGGTCTGTTTCAAGTCGGGACCTGATTGGCGCGTTTGAATTTTACCGCTTCTTGAAAGAGCGGCAAAAAAAGAGCCAATCAGGACTCAGGTGCTTTGTCTGAGGAGTTTGCTGGTGTAAAAAACCATAAAAACCAGTAAACGGTAAAACCTGAAAGTAAACAAACTGATTACACGAGATCATACACGAGATAAGATAACTGTTAAGTGATAAGAGGGTAAGACAACATTTCATTTTAGTGTCGGCGACAAAGTAATGTAGTGGATCATTTCCTAATTCTCAAGATCATTTTTTGAAATTGCTGAACAGGGTAAAGAATTAAGTGGAAAGTGCTCAGTGATCATCAACTGGATGAAGTTTAAGTAGAATCTAAATACCTAACATTGATAACATGACCAGGCGATTCAGTTAATGTTTTATTCATATAATTTTTTTCCTTGAACATCGAACTGATTGCTCAGCTAAATCAGAACGGGAGTCTTGCCAATCCATAACTGATATTAACAGAACAATGCTACGAAAGCAGGGGCTCTGTCGTTGAATCATTGTCATTCACCCACATTATGGGAATCGTACATTCAAAGGGTCAAAAAATGCCTTGACATTGCTTGACGTAGTCCTTCCCACCATTCATGTGATCATTAAGAACAGGTTTTAACTAATTGTAAATAGTTCCTTGGCTTAGCTAGAATTTACATGACCATCTGAAAACTGAGCCCTGTTCCTTCTTTTTTTGTTTAAATTGTAAATTGCCTGTGCTTTTTCGATTCCATAAGTCTGTGAAGAAAACCCTTCTAAATGAAGCAACTGCATGTCTGTAAAAGTGTCATATCACTTGCAATCTTTTCATTGCCCATTCAGTTACCTGGGTATGGAGCCTTTTTGGCGATGTTTTCGAAACTTCTGCAGACCTACCATTGATGAAATTAAGCATTCCCATTGCTACAGCCATGGTTTTATTACCATCAGAGAGCTTTTTGGCGGCAAAATGGAGGGGTTGCAATGTGGACCGCGTTTAGCGGAAAGGAACCAAGCCACATCAGCCGTTGCCAAATTTAACTGGGCACTTGAATTTTTTACATGAAAACAGTCGTGGGGATTCCTTTTAAAATTTTAAGAAATTTGCTTTGTACTATGCAAAACGTTCACAGAAATTTGCACAACCGTTTTCATCTAAAAAATTAAATTGCCCAATAAAATTTGGCAATAGTTGATGTGGCTTAGTTCCTTTCTGTTTAATGCAGTTCATTTGCCCCATGCACTTCATCGCTCAGCAATTTCATGGACTAACTCACTGAATATAGTGACGCAATTAGATGCTCCATAATGGCTTTAGTCTCTCTAACTGAGAATAAAATGAAAAGAATACCATTCTCATATCTTCTCTGTTTGTTCTTGAACAGGAACCTTTGTGTGCAAAGTTTGCAACAAGCAATTTGGAAACCAGAAAATCTATCAGATACATACTCAAATCCATGCCAATGGAACACCAGAAGAACAGAAGTTACTTGCTGAGGCTGAAGCAGAGGCCGCTGAGGCTGCTGCTGCTGCTGCTGCCAGGGAGGCTGAAGCAAGTGCAAGCGGTACAAATGAATCTGCTGAAAAGAAAGCACCCAAGCGTAAGAAACCCACTCCTCCACCGGCAACACCTCGTAAGTAATTCCTCATGAACACCATTATTTACCTTAAACTTTGACCTCACAATTGGATGCATTTAAATCGAAAGGAACTATATCCATTCTGATATGAGTCCTGTCATGCGAGTAACCTTATGGATCATGTCAGGATGGATATAGTTCTTTTTGATTCAAATACGTCCAATTAATCAGATTCAAGCACTAAAATTTTCCCACCTATTTGACATGTGGATTGCATTTTGCCAAATGGAACCAGAGCATTCCAATGTTGCCAAGATTATGCAACTTACATTCTTTGTACCATAATTACTGAAATCATGCTAAAAGTTAAATTTTTAAAGGTAATTTTCGTCTTAAATTTATAATTCTTTGGGAATAAATATAAAACTTGTTTATATGATCAGTTTACCTATATTTGCAAGGTAAAAAAAGTTGCACAATCTTAGCGTCATTGGAATTTTCTAGTTTCCTTTTGCAAAATGCAATCCATGTCGCCTTGCCAACTTGCCAGCTGCATGGACTAATTCAAAAGCGTGAATTTTTTTTACCTCTGATGGCAGCTCTATGGTTTTTGTGCGACTAGGTAACTTTGGAAAATCAGAACCGTTACTTTCTTATAGAATAATTACGATTAAAAAATAAACCAGACTCAGTTCCAAAGGCCTCTTAAATTTTTTTTACAATGCTCAGAGCTCAGATTTGTAAAATTTGACAACTCTATGCTCTTCTTCTTCACAAAAGTGAAAAATAAAACTAATTGCTAATCTTTCTTTGGGACTCAAGAAAATGTTTGGTTGAACATTCAAATTTCAAGTTTTTACTAACTTCAGGAAAAATTTGCTCCACTGAAAAGTTTTCCTACATGTGCTACCTATGGACACCCTGTCGTTAATATGTGACTATCTGATTGTGAAGTTGATTTTAAAATTATCTGTCTATTTTTGTAATTCATTTAGGTAAAAAAGAGACATGCAGGGAAGCTTTTTAATATGAAACTTTTCTTTCAGCTTAGTCTTTAATAATAATTCAATAATTGATTTTATTCATTTCAGCAAAAAAGAAAGGATTCACAAAAGTCAGGATGGAAGATTGTCTTAGATGTGATGAGTGCTCATGCATTTATTTAGATGAAAATGATTACCATAAACACATGAGGAATTTTCATGGTCATAATCAAGGGAGCCGGAAATCTCCCAAGTAAGTGCTGCAATACTGTATTAAAGTTTGCTTCAATCCACTTTTTTCTGAACTCACTTTTATATTTTCTCCAAATAGGATAAGAATAGAATAACCTTCATCCATGCTGGTTTTTGCTCATATTGAAGTGGCACAGGGGCAGTTTGTCCTGTCATCTCAAGCAACAACAGCATCTTCCTAGCTAGCAGGGACTATAAAACATCTCTCATTAAAACTGTTGAAATTTACGAAGAAGGAAACCCTTTTTTAGGATTTTTTTATGTAAAATACCTGAGAGGTAAAGTTTAAGTACAATAATTGTTGAAAAAAGAACTCTTAAAAATAATACACTGGTTTTTCAACACTTTTTACATTACTCTAATTAATTGTTTTTAAAAAAAGCATGTTTTTTAAAGGGTCTTTTAGCACTTTTTTCACTTGTCTTCAGGTTTCTTCCTTCCTGAATTTTAACAGTTTATTTTTAAAGTTATTGAAAATCAAATTTTAACAGCCATTGCTAGAAGGGCTGTCAAACTCAGACTTCATCTAACTGCTCCTCAAAGCATATGTAAAGAACCCTGCATGCCAGTGGGGCTCACTGGCTCTTGGTAAATTTTGATGAAACTTTAGTAGGTCATCAAAATGTTCAATACTGGGCCAAACATTAAGAACTAAATGATTCAGTCGGGTAAGAGCTTCATAATTTAATTCGCATGTAAAAGGCGGATTGCCGAGACTTAATCAGGAAAGATTGCAGGACAGAGGAGGATTGAGTATAGCATACTGTGCCACGTCTCTTATTTCAGGATGAGGGAGCAGACTAACTCTTTGCTGCGCTAGTCACATCTGAAATGGCATGGAAACGTTAAAACAAAATCAAGAGATGCAAGGGGAAGGAAAAGATACAATGTTTGCACCCACCTGACGGAATCACCCTATTTTTTGGCTTTGACCTACTAATGAATGTATTGATAATCTACTAAAATATCATCAAAATGTGTTGAGAGCCAGCAAGCCCCCACTGTGCGCAAGGTCTTTTATTGTAACTTTTTTATCAACTTTTTTGGTTTCTCAGGGTTTCTGCTGGTCCAGAAAACTCAGAGAACTCTGTAACCTGGAAAAATTCAGGGAATTCCTAGAGAAAGTTCGGGAATTTTTGGAGTAGTACCCAGCAACTCTAGTCAGTGCCATTCCAGAAAGTGCAAATAACTTTGGAGTGCCTTTACTTATCCCTCAATTAGAATTTCTAAAAGTGAAAATTTCGTCCATAGTTTAACAAAAATCCGTGTACATAAATGATAGAAAATCTAAGCAAAGGTTTTGATGAAAGTCAGGGAATGGGCCTGTTGCAAACTTTTGCTAGAGCAATAACAAGAGTTGTTTCCTATAGATAATGCCTCAAAAATAACGATAAGAGCATCGTCAAAGTCTGAAATGCACTCACACCTTCACAATCTGCCGAAGAAATTTGCGTTTTTTTTAGCTCCCCACTTCAAAAACGATACTACGGCACAGGTGAACATTTTGTTAGAGGAGTCGCTCCATCGTCGGCAATGTTCATCATAGCTGATGCCTCTGCAGTTCTGCGCGTAATTCGAGGAGAGTTCAAGGCCAATCAAGGCGGGCGGGAAAAATATGAATGTAAACACGCCAGGCTCATCACTCAAAGGCATTCCTGATGAAGTCTTTGTTTGTTTTTTGAAGTAGCTCATATTTTGATTCTATCAGAAATTTGAAAATCCCTAGTATGAACTGTTCACTCTCTGTTGCCAGGAAAAAAGGGTGTCGTTCTTGCTGCGTCAACTGCAAAAGTGGCAATTGCAATCCAGCGCTGCCTCAACTTCCACTTCCGCCTGTGCAAGAAAGCGCTCCCTTATTCAAGTTCACAATGCAAGATAATATTAAGGTAAGTCTCTTCATCTGAGAATTTTTCTCAGTATATTCTCATCAAACGAAGGACAGAACACAGCTCTACATGACATTTGCTGTTTCATTTTCAACTTACGGTCCACAAGATAAAGGCATGACCATTTATCTTGACCGACTACAGGACAAGGTTCCACAACCTCCATGCATGGAATTATTTAGGAAATAAGGAAACAAATAGTCATTTGTGTCCAAAATATCAAGAAAATTCCCTTAAAAATGCGACTACTAAGAGTTTCAAGAACATCCACAAATAAATTTTAGTCTACACTTTTCTATAAAAAGACAAGGAATAATAACCTGGACAGATAGAAATTTCAACTGATGCTGTTTTTTAGAGTTAAACAGTGTTTTTCTCAATGTATGCGTTTCTGCTGTGACCTTACTTGTAAGATAACAAGTTTCAAAATGCAGCAGCTTTATATGACTTGAATCGCTCATCCAAGCAGGGTATAAGCTAAGCTAGGTACCATATACTCAATTTTCATTTTTTTTTTTTTTTTTTTTTTTTTTCCACCTTTTTTTCTACTTACAGCCCCTCCTTTGAAGAAGGTCAGACGCTTCACTCAGTCTTGAGTTTTTGGAAGATTATGAAAAATTAAACCTTTTTTTTAAAAGAAAGAAAGAAAGAAAAAAAAAAACATTAAAAGTAAAATTGGTTTTCTCAAGGAACTACGTTCAATATCTGCTGCATTGTTTACTCCAATTGGGTTTTCCATCAACTGATCTTTTAAACTTTGCATAGTACTAAAAATTATTATCTCTATTTTTACAGGATCGTTGGTCAAAAATGGTGTCAGAACGATTGAGTGAAGCTGTTACAATTAAAGAAGATCCTGATGCACCGAACCCTGCATTGGAGTCTCTATTGAGTCAAGTGGAAGTGAAAATAAAAACAGAACCCCAAGATTATTACGAATACGAATAGTAAGTCGAAATAAAAATTTAAAAATTGTCTCGCTCTTGTCTCATTTATCGATGAACAACTGCTCTGACATCATAAATGAGATAATGGAACATCTTTCATAATTATTCTTTGAATTTTGAAGAATCTACATCATTAAACCTGCAGCCAAAGCAGGAGTTAATTCTTCAAACTCAAAATTTCTGCCTTGTGAATTCCTTCTCGTTTTGATTTGATGTGCGATATAAATTTTAATCTTTGAATGTTAAGTATTTAAATGTAGGAGCCATCGATGTGAAACATTATAGCCGTCATAGCTCTTCAAAGTGAGGAGAAATTCTCGAGTAATCATTCGGAAATAGTCTACCTTTTGCCTGGAAAATTTTTTTGTAAAGTGCCATGATTGTATGATTGCAGCTAAGTCAAATGATCTTGTAAAAAATTTAATCTCTAGTCTTAAGGAAAGGTTAACCACAATTGCTGAAAGTGCACTGTCAAAACCTCATGGCAGAGTTGGGACGCACAAAGTTGCCTCGAAAGATAAAATTTTCCAATTTGTCGGGAAATTTCTTCCTCAGGGCACCCTCAAGCATATTTCACCTCAGATTGGTTGACCCTCATCAAAGATTTTTATCTCTCTTTTTAAGAAAATGTTTGTCACAATATATCACAACATAATCCAAGAATTCAAATTGCCAACAACCGATATTGTACCTACTTGTGTTGTGATAAAATTTGGCTTATCATCTTGTCATGCTAATTCCAACTTCTAGAGGAGAAAAACATTGGATTCTTTCTGAGTATTTCTTAATAAGTGGAGGAGCAATCATTCCTAGTTTATTACCAGCAGTATTAATATTTTTCTACTTAATAACACCAAACAGACGATAGCTTGTCTTGACCAATATAGTATTTACAATGAGGTAAAGCCCCAGCGCTAGCAAAAGTAGACTTTGGCATTTGTGAAGTAACTTTAGAGTATTCAAGATTTTACCTGGATGAATCGAAACAAGAGTGTAACATTAAAACCTGTGTAAATTCATGAATACTGGGGTTTCTTGGCCTTTAAAAACTGGACAGAACTTTTGGCTTTGTATGTACTTACCATGATTTTCTTCTTAGCTTAAAATTTCTCATCAGGTATTTGTACTTAACTTTGAAATTTCGTTTCATGACTTTGTTTTTCCTTATTTTTTACTGATGTAATACTATTTTCCTTTTATATTTATCGTTGTTTCACTTCCTGACTTCACATACTCTTATTAGTTTCTAATTTTTATACTCGAAAATTTGTTGCTACATCCTCTCATCTTTTCACTGAATCTACTAAGCCTTTCAGGAGTACGCACATATGTAGGTACTCTTATCTACTTGTGTTTTCAACCTGTGGACTATTTGAAGTGGTAAAAAAAATGTGGTACTTCACTTAAAAATAATTTTACTGATAATAGCATTATTGCAATTGAAATATGTATCATAAGTTCAGTCAGCAACCGCTGATCAACCTTTTTTCTTCTGAGCAGGCTATTGGCATAGTCATGTATGGATTTACCAGCAGGGTTTGAAACTTCACTTACCAATTTTCGGTCTAACTAGTTTTGATTATCACGTGTATTAAAATAGCTATTAGTGTATTTTCCAATAGCAAATACACTACTTTCTAATATCAAGCCATGATTAAAGATGGAACTTACAGGTTTTGATAATATTTTTGCATTTTGACCCATTAAATTGATGAATGTTTTCTTTAATTTTTTTTATTCATGAATCATCATCACACTTGAAATGTACCCCCGTGTATTTGATCATATTTTGACTGCAATTTTTTTTTGCTTTATAAGAAGCCTCCTTTGGGGGCTTTAGTTCTTTGCAAGAAGGATGTTTTATAAGTATGCAAGCGTCTCATATCTATAGATAGTGGTTCCAATCTGGCTTCGTAAAACCACAGGCCATAGGCCATAGCCACAGGCAACAAAAGGGAAGTACAAAAAGAATTACAGAAATTATTTCAGATTTTTCAAAATTCCCTTGTCTGTTTCATTTCTAGGAGAAAACTCCTCATAGAAGACTATAAAAATTAAACAAAATTTCTTGCTTTGAAGGTACCCAATTGATAGTGCTGCAATAACCTCAAATAAGGAGATTGCCCTATTTTCTTTAAATTTATAGGAATCAGCTTAAATGAAATGTAACAGTTGGTCGTAGAAGTAAGAGGACAATTTAATTCAATATTTGAAAAAAAATTAGCTGGATTCTGGACAGCAAATTAATTAATACCCAATTCTCGAATTATTTCAAGATAGCTCCTGATTTATTCTGCTTTTATTTAATTTTGTTGTTTTTGGTTTATTCAGTTTTTTCCTGTTTTTGAATATTGTGTTAATGATATTTTTGTTAAGCTTGCAGCAGTAGGCAAGTGTATTTACGTTTGTCCTTGAATTTGCGAAATGTCTTTTGTAAAAGGTGTGACAAGACTGCATTCACTCACTTCTGTAATTTTTCATTTGTGAAGTTATACCTCTAGTCATTTAATGTTACTTACAATTATTCTGAATCAATAAAATGTCACTATTTTACTCAAAGTATTTTGCTTGATTCACTACTAAATGTGTCTTTGACCAATTCTGAGTTCTTTCTTGAAAAATTAACAGGGAAGAAAATCATTGAAAAATCCCTAGTACGTATACTAGAATTTCAGGGGTTGCATGAATGTACTCCAAAGTATCTAAATTGTAGATCTTTTTTATGCTTTTGTCAAAGACTGCAAGGAAAAAGAATCATTTTTTTTTTTTTCAAATGGGGCGTCTCTGCGATGCACACACATGCATACATAACAATTGCATGAATTGCAGTGTTAAGAAAAAGGAAGTTTTAATTTGTATGGCTGGCTCTTCAAATTTTTCCGCAATTTTAACAAGATCTTAGAAAACTATTCTAAATATTTTTGTTCATTAGGTACAACTCTTTGAAAAAGTCTCAATTTTGGTTTTGACAAACTGTCATGAACCCTATTGAAGAGAAGAAAATTTTGATTAGCATGAGGTTAAAACAGAATAGATTTCCTTGCGGTTAAACTATTTCTAAGAAGCATGCCATGTCACTAAAATTTTAAAAGAACTTACATGTCTGTAATAAGTACTAGTACTCGTCCAATCAAGGTGCTTTCTTGACTTTTTAATGATTTCAGAAATTTTATACCTTCATTATTACTGGCACCAATCTCTCAAGCCCTTGACACAAGATCGAACTAAGCCTTTCCATCAAACCGGACCTAACCAAACTTGATCGGACACACAAAGTCATGCAATGAATTAATTACCTTGAGTTTCATGACTTGAGTTGAGTTTATCGAACTTGACATAATTGTCAAGTTGATCGAAGTTGATCAAATTACAAAGAGCTTAAATTGTACTGTGATACCTTGCAAAGTTTGTGACACAATATTTGTGTATGAATACATAGAGGTGTCTCAGTAGAAGAGGCTGATCCAAGAGCTACATGAAACTACTAGAAATCAAAGTGAAAAAAAGAGCAAGAATGTAAAAAGATGAACTTTTAATTTTTTGAAAACTGTAGACGTACAAAAACAAAAAAATTGCAACAATGACTGTGCAGAAGAAATGAAAATTTTAATTTTGATCAAACTTGTTCAAACAAAGACCGGGGGAAAAGAAACATTTGTAGCTTTAACTGTTAAAACAATATACCTGCAGTTTTTGAGATTTTAACTTCTGACGAAAAAATCTTGAGATTGGGTAATTTTGAACAAATCAGATTTTAAAGAGGACAGAGGGCATTAATTTTGTGGAAATGCAGGGAAAGGAGCTATGTTAAATACTTCTACCTCAAGAAACCTAAACATTAGTGGTCAATTAAAACATTCCAATTCTTAAAAAAATTTCCAGAAGGAAACAAAAAATACTCTCATCCTGGAAATGAAGCAAGAATTTTTACAAAAGAGAAGTTATCTTATTTTGTAAGAATACGATCTAAAGCATAGTATATGTAGTTTCTTCCCTGGAAAAGAAAGAAAGAAAAGAATTAAATGGATAATGCTATTTATCCATTGCTAAATGCAGAAACACACTTTAACAATTAAGACTTCTGATCTACATTTCTGCGGAAGGACAGACCAACTTTACTCCTTGAAATTTCCTCAAAATATTTCTCACAAACAGACAAAATACACACTACTCAGCAATCGAGATTTATCTACATTTGAGTCTTTAAAAATAGAGTTATCTACAAAATACCGATAGAACAGAACCAGTATTAAGTTGAACCAAGGAGCACTTGCAAAAACCTCTTGAGACTCTATTAAATTTTATCATTATCTATCACAGTTCAACTCAATTGTAGATAGATCATTTTTACTGAAAGACTCCGAGAATTTAAGAAATTTTCACAAAATACTGCATATCAGTTTACAGTTTCAAAAAAAATAATGATGGTACCAAGTACTGAGATAAGTGTTGTAGAGGTTTCATATTTAAAAGAAAAGAGGCAAGAGATTGCAACGGGAGATAGTGACGTTGCCTGCCTCTAAATTACTGGTCTTTCATAAGATGGCTGACAAAAAAGCTTTCAAAGCACCAGCAAGAATCTTGATGAAAACAATTAACACTACAAAAGAAGATATGGAGAAAAAATTTACAGCAGCTAGTAAATCACTATGAATCCATTCAAAATAATATTCAATGACTGAACTATAACCGCTGTCTTTCTTTTTGAAGTCTCGTACTGTATGATTTCGATACTAGATTCCACGAGTCCATATATCTATCCATACACATGGCAACACATTTCTGAAAACGAAAACAGTCTTATATTAGAGTAGAAAAAACGATTGCTCCAAATTAACCATCAAGATAAGTGGGAGCAGAGAGCCTTTCTTTCCTCACAGAAAATGCCATTTCTTTTGCCAAAAAATAGTTACAAAAAATCCCAAGGCATAATTTGCAAATGTTTTCCAATATTAAACAATACTTCCTCTCCCCACAAGGAGAGCGAGAAAGTAAAAACAGTAATGAGAATTTTTTTTTCTTTTAAAAAAATCTAAAACAAACCTAAAATTTTAAAAATCTCTTTTTGAGTTCTCTTTTTGCTCAAAGTTGTTAAAATTAATTACGACTACAAAAAGGCTGATAATTTGAGAAACTCCAATTTTATAGCGGGGACTGAGTAAAATATGTGGCTATTTTCTCAGATAACAACTTTCCCATTGAGAAAAATGAAGGTCAACAGGAACGCTTTGACTAGAAGCTCAAAATAGTAAAGATGCCATCTCACAAATTGTCAGTTGTTAACTTTCAGACCGGTTTGGAAAGACTGGATGAAACATCATACTTACTTGCTCTGAACTATCTAAAGATGTCCCTGGTTTCTGAACGCACTTTTTAAAACACTTTTCGGTCATTTTCTGAAAAATAAAACAGAAAGCAATCAAAGACATAGTCCTCTCACTATCAAAACATGGAATACAAAGCATTATCTGCAAAACGAAGTTAACCAGTGGGCTCAATCGTCACTGAATTAAAATTCTTTCATTCTCTGCAAGACAGCACGGGCTGCCTGCCTTCTTTCCTTTTTTGCTGGTTGTGGTAATTGATGTATGTGATAAAAACCTCAGAGTTGAGCCCTAATGAGTTGACATTATTTTAATTCTAGTACAGCGAGATGTTGGTTAGTGGAGTGGTTATTGTTATATAAGAGTCTGCTCGAATTCAATCAATCCTAATTTCTGATTCTCTTTTAAATTTTAATTACATTTGGAATAATTACAGAAGTACAAAGGGTATCAAAGACGTACAGTAACAGCATAATAATTTACTACTACTAGGCCACTTTATTTTCTTGGCTATGGCTCACTGCTCAATAAGTAATGGTCTTGAAGTAATACAATGGCTCATTAAGTAATTTTCAATCTAGTAGTAGACCATTTAATAGTTTAGGAATGAAAAATTTGAGTCATGTTATTGCTTAAAAATCTTTTGCTGTGTATGTTAGACATGCTGGAAATTTCTGACATCAACTTACTTCCTGGAGAAGCAAGTGTAAAATCATAATGAACATAGATGATCAGATTGACAACTGTAAACTTACATATCGTTTGGCAAAGACCTAGCTGTGTTTTGCAATGATTACCTTCCTTCTCTGATGCAGGACGATTGAAGATTAGGGAACAAATAATCGGAAAACTTAGACAAATATTTTATCGGAATCCATGTTAAAATTTGTTTAGTTCCCACTTGAATTCAAATAACCTTTCATGGTAAGTGGGGAGTTTAATATGGAAAATGCAGAATTTTGGCAGTTAGGTTGAACTTCGAAGTCTTCATTATGCCTGCATTCAGATCAGGTGGCTGAAATTTTGGTGAGAAGACAATTACTATGATACATACTTGACCTCTAGCTCTAATTAGGATCTATGACATCAATTGAGGCACTGGATGCGAAAAGGGCACTTCTCGGTTGTAGTGTTTCAGAGTTTCCTCTAAGATTTCATTTATTGTAAGGAAAGTGATTGCATCCATTTCGCTAGAAATTTTACTGAATATTCCTTATGATTCTGCAATTTCCTATGGAGAGAATTCTGGAAAAAAACCCCATTAAATTCTTCTCCGAGGGTTTAATTAGCAACTGAGATTCTGAAACACCGCGATCGAGAAGTGCCCCTTTCGCGTCCAGTGCCTCAATTAGGGAGAAATGAAAGTAATTGAATAAGAGCCTCTGCATCAACATGAAAAAGATTACAATCCCTTGAGTTATGGAATACAAAATTAAATTAAGGGTCATAAAATGACAGATAGAAAGGCAAAATGCAATTCTTCCTTGTCAACCCAGAACTATCTTGATTATACAACATAACTAAAGAAAGGCAGCAACTGTTCAGTAAAATTTCCTCTCACAAGGGGAACTTCCCATGCTGTCACCTCCAATCCGGCTGAAAAAATTCATACGAGCTCTTAGGATGAATTTGTTAGGAGCGTCTTTTTAGGTTTTTTCCAATGCGTCCTGGAAAAACCCCCCAAAAATTCTGAAAAGTCCAGTTTTAAGCGCGTATTGCCAATAGGCACTGGACACCAAGAGTGCGCTGGGTCCGCTGCACGCACTCAAAACCGGACTTCTCAGAATTTTTTGGGGTGTTTCCAGGACGCACTGCAAAAAACAAGTAAACACGGTCCTAATGGATTCATGCAAATAGTTCATTCGAATCTTTTCAGCCAGATCGGAGGCAGCAACTTGAGAAGTTCCCCTTGTCAGTAATAATTTGCATAGAGGGGAATATTACTGGGCACTGACTTTCTTAACAATTTATGCTTAAAGAATATGAAGCATTGAGAAATTTGAGGTTAGATTCATACCCCGAGAAGTTCTTGCGCATTAGCTAGTGCTATTTGCTGTTTTACTTGATCCATTAATTCGTCTCGTTGTGCACCGGTGAGTTGCGCGCCTGCTAAAGCCTCCATTTTTTGCGGTAATAATTACTTTAGGCAAAAAATATCAAAATTTACAAAATTCACATGCACATTTGGTGAACTGATAGCGATGATAAAAAGGACGAAGTAAACAAAGGTGTATGTGGCGCCCCTGGTGGCGCCGTCAGCGCCATCCGGTCGTAAACAAAAACGAAGATTGATAACACGAAGGATACAAACAACTCGAAATCTCTTAATTTTAATTAATTTAACTCCATTTTCGACTTCAACCAAGCATTTGGCAATAATATTCATCGTATTTTACAACCAGGAGCCACGGCCTATCGGCTCATTTTAAAGTGCATTCTGAAAATCAGTTTTACAACCTCTGCTGGCTAAACTCAAACGCCTGACGTGTACGGTAACGTAAACAAACCCAGAGGTTTCGCAGCAATCGTAAACTCGTCCAAAAGACAATTAATCCATATTAAGTAATTATTCTGAAGTGCGGATTTATAATATACAATAGTGAAGTATCAAATTTACCATTATTACGGTTTAAGCCCTCTTTGCTCAATTTTTTAAGTCAACTCTTCCTGCTGCATGTGTTCTATCGTATCAACAATTTCAGAGCCAGAAGTAAAGTTGATTCACTAAAACAAGCGTGATTCTACCTATACAAACATTCAGAATGAATTTTTAAGGATTTCCTAAGACAATTGTATGCTTTAATGAACGATCTTGACCTTCCTGAACCCTCAAAGTATGTACTCAGCACTCACCATTCTATGGTGGATTATAACTTCTTCATGAACGCCACTTCTGCCTTAACTGTGACATCAAATGGAACTGGAAGAAAAGATAGCTGAATATCGAGCCAGGAAAAGAAGAGGTTTACTAGTGAAGAAAGTCCAAAATTCTGTGAAAGATGTGTTTTCGTGGCTTCATGACAAAGTGGAAACTACCATGAATGATCAAGATGATGTGAGCTTTTTTCTTCATAATATCATTATTTTTTTAATTTTTACAGTTACTGATGAAACCTACTTACTGACCACTTCTGCACTGTAATTGGGTCGGACATATTTTAGCGTTTTAATGATAGAAACATAGAGCCATGAGATTGTCTAACCAAGAACCAGTTGCAATCATTGCCTGAGTTTCCGTGCCGTGTCATTTAAGAGATAGAAAGCATTGCTCTAGCATCTGTGACATCAAGCCACATGGGTGCAGATAGTTCTCAGCCTTCTTATTTTTTCATAAGATCATGACCGCATGATTGGGAAGTTTCTGCACCCCTGTCAAGCTGGGAGGTTAACGCAGCTCCCAGATATTACGTAGAATTAAGAGCGGTATTGGTTCAGTACCATAAGACTACATCCTATTTGTAAAGGCATAGTTATAGATAAATTTGTGATGCCTTACTCAGATGGATTAATGTCACCTATTTCAACAAACTCAATTTATATCAGTATATTTTCCTTCAATTCGTCAAAGTAGTACTTTACAACATGATGGCACAGATTAATTATACACACTACTAATACACATATTCTAAATTAGTTTTTGTTCTTTTGCCTTCTTTTTTCCTGCAAACTTGTAGAGAGCATCATTGTTTGAACATCTTATTGTTGAAAGGTACAAATCGCACATGAATCACATTAAAAATACAAATTGCCTACATGTAATATCTATGGAACAATTTGGTCTACCATCTAGACCTTTTTTATCTGTAAATCATACAGCTCTTTAAAATCTTCAAATTCGATAATAGGTACATTAATTTTTGTCTGAATTTCTAAGCATACATTTCATTTTTAATGATTTTGTTTGCAGATCAGAGTTGATGAAAATGAAACGGATGATACTCCTGCTAATTGCAACTCATCCGGGGTTGCTGTAATGGAAGATTTTGGGTCTACCTCGACGGATGGTGCTGACGAATATTTCATCAACTGGCGGAAATTCTCCCTTTACGTTCTTTTGTGGTGCTCCCTTTTCGGCCTAGCAGTTTTTGCTGAATTTGGAGCTGTCTTTGTCATTCTTTCTGGTTTCGTCATCATTTGGGCAAATACTAGGACCAGTCCCAAAAAACCTGGAGAAATCAGTGCTTACTCTGTATTCAATCCCAATTGTGAAGCAATCCAAGGCAGTCTAGACGCTAAACAGTTGGAGAGAGAAATGTTATATGGAGGAATGTAAGATAGGTTTGAACTGTGTTATTGTTGAACACAAAACTTAATTATGAGAATTGGCATCTGAAACCTCCAAACGATATTAAAAAGATTTAGTAAAAACACGCCAGCTAGTCGGCAAAAATAATCAGTAGGGTACAATCTGCTTTAGAATAATTAAGTTTAATTGTACCCATTGCAGCAGAGGATTCTTTGCTGTTTTTCTATGTATATCCATTGTATTTTGAAGAATGGAATTCATCAAAGTAGAATTGGCAGGATGTATCATTAAAGACCTTCTCACGCATCCATTTTCTGCTCGCCCGCTTTATGAACAAATATCTATTGTAAATGCTGGGCGGCCAACTCCAGAACTTCCGAATTTAACTCATCAAAGTGCAAAATTTCAAAGGCATTTTCAAACAACCATCTACTCAAAATGTAATTGGTTGACTGGCAGCCCTGAATTAAATGCTCTATTTTGTTGGAATTGTCTGCTTTTTGGTCATGACAGACAGAGTAGTTGGACAAAGACAGGATTCACCAATTTAAACAATTTAGTAAATGCTGTAAATAGACATGAAGTTACAGTTACTCACCTGCGAGCCTCTTTGTGTTTTTTAACTTTTGGCTCAAGTAAAGGAGACAAGCTATCGGATAACCAACTGGATGCTGAGATATCATTGCACAATCAAAAAGTTCGGCGAAATAGAGAAATTTTAAGACGGTTGATAAATGCTGTGAGCTTTTTGACAAAACAAGAGCTTGCATTTAGAAACAAAGATAAGAAAGAAATATCAAATAACAGTGGAAACTACGTAGAGCTGCTAAAATATACTGGGAATTATGATTCTCTTCTTGCCGATCACTTGGAAAACCCCACTAAGTTTGATGGCACGGCTATCGAAATTCAAAATGAGATTATTGAGGCTTGTGGTGAAACCATTTTACAGGCAATAAAACAAGAATTGAAGGAGGCATATTTCGTCTCCATCATAGTATCTGAAACAACGGATGTCCCTACTCAAGCACAATTCTCGATTGTTCTCCGTTATGTGTACAAAGGAGAAGCCAGAGAAAGATTCCTTGGCTTTTGTGACATTGAAGACAAGACTGCCAGAGCAATTGTTGAGAAGATTCGTCAATGCTTAACAGAATTTGAATGCAATGAAAAATTAGTCGCCCAAGCATATGATGGAGCTCTTTTCATGGCCAATCATTTAAATGGTGTCCAAGCACAACTCAAAGGCACGCACCCCTTTGCGTCTTTTGTTTATTGCTACGTTTACGAAATCAATAAGGTGCTCTCTAAGAACGTTACACTCATTCCTGAATGCAAAATTTTCTTCAGTTCTGCAAGTTTGATAGCAGCTTTTTTTTCTCAATCATCAAGACGTGGAAAATATTTGGATGAATTTCTTTCCAGGCGACTTCCACAGATTTGCCCCACAGGGTGGAATTATTCATCTCGACTCATCAGCACATTGTGTGGAAACAGGTCTCTTCTTATAAATGTTTTTGAAACCATGCTTGCATGTCCTGATGAGGTTGAAGCTGATATTTTGGCGTCTGCAAACAGTTTTTTGAGCTTGTTTGAAGACTTCCAGTTCAATTTCCTTCTGAAAATGTTCAACAAGATATTTGCCTACACAGACCTGCTTCATGATGTTTTACAGGATCAGCTGTCTGACATCTTAAACTGCCATCAGACGATCACTGATGTCCAACTGAACATTGCCTCGCTTTATGATGATTTTGAAAATGTCTATAGAGATACTGAAGAATTAGTTGGGGAACCATCTAAGAAGAAAAGTACGGATTACAAACTTTTGTACTACGAAGTGATTGACACTATTGTTAATCAAATAGAGTTTCTTTTCTTAGATTATAGGAAACTCACGTTTCTGAGTCTCCTTTCTCATCACCATTTTTGGGCGTACGAGCAGACATTTCCTTATGATCCTTTTCAGAGTCTTCTTGACAGTTATGGTAAATTTTTTGATGAGGGCCGTCTGAAAAATGAATTAATTGTTGTGTACAGTAGTGAAGAGTTTTCCGAGAAAACCTTGGCAGACATGGCAAGTATGCTTAATGCCAACGCTTTTCTTAGAAATAGTTTTCCTCAGCTAGACCGACTGGTGTCCTTACTCTACACAGTACCCATCAGCACCACCTCAGTCAATAGTTCTGTTTCGACTTTAAGAAGAGTTAAAAATTACTGTCGATATAACTCAGGGGAAGAACGAATATCACATCTCCCTCTTCTTTCCATTGAAAGAGATCTCATGGCTCAGTTACAAAGTGACAACCAATTTTATGAGGATGTTTACA
Organism: Bemisia tabaci; assembly: GCF_918797505.1. Taxonomy (NCBI): domain Eukaryota; kingdom Metazoa; phylum Arthropoda; class Insecta; order Hemiptera; family Aleyrodidae; genus Bemisia; species Bemisia tabaci. The sequence goes on from NC_092794.1 coordinate 59,900,704, forward strand.
GCTTTTTCTCTCAAAATGAACATCGTAAAATGGATTTTGACTATCGGTGATACCTTCAATTTTACTCATGAACTTTATGTTCTAAATCTAGAAAAAGCTCGAAATTAAAAGAAGACTCATATTACTTATTAAATATTGAAAAAAAGTAATTTGTGATATTAGGATGAATGCCTTAATCATGTTCTAATCCTATTATGTATAGCAGTTTTCAATCATGCTGTTGTTCAAAACAGGTGAATAACTCGTAGGTAGTGAGGAAGTGAACTGAGCTTCGTAAATTTGGCCCTATCAACAAACCTATCAGCAAATTATATGAATAATTTATTAGTTTAAAACTTCTCAAATAGAAAAAATTTTGATAATTGAAAATGTGAAAATTTGAAAATTTTGCTGTGAAGCTGTGAAAATTTTGTTGACATCTGTCTGCCGTCAAAAATTTATAATAGACTAAAAGTTTGAAGTTGTTAAGTGTTTCGTTTTTCTCATTTTGTTATCTTCACTTAAGTGTTACTTCTTTTGTTTTTCATGTCTTTCTCCTTCTGTTACAATGAGATTGGATTGGAAAACATGTTGTGATTTCCTATGCCGATAAGCTAAATTTCTGTAATATTAGTTTTTTTGTAGTCTTTGATAGGTATATATGTCGCAGACGATTAGTCAAATCCGGCATTTGTCAAATGCATAGGCAGATAGTAAAACATGCATGCTTAGTATTGCTTAGATTGAAATTCTGGCCCATTTGCTAATTTTAGACAAAATAATTTTTTGCTAATGTAAGAAATTATTTGCTATAAAAATGGTCATCATTCAGTGATATCCATAATGATTCCTAGCTTTTGTACCAACATCTATCTCAAAATTTTCAACCTGTCGTAAAAACGGAATTTTTTAAAACACATGAGCATCTAAAAAAAAATACAATGGAAGTTCGTAGATTATATACATTCTCACTTTCTAAACGTTCAAAACTCGAAAAGTCTTCGTAAAAAACGTACTGGAGCTTCTTAAATTGTCAATATAATTGATTATCTGTCTTTGATAAAATGCCTGATTTGACCCTTTGCCCGTGTAACATATAAACTTAAGCACATAGAGAGGATTTATTATGTTGCTGGAAAATGTTCAAACCAAGGTTTTCCCTTTTCTAAAAAAAAAAAAATTTACAAGGGTAAAACCACCCTTAAAAATGTTCTACTAAATTTTAGTTGTGCATCTGTTAAAAATGCACTACACGTCAATGTTGCTGTATATTAAAGAGGTATCTAATTCAAGTGATGTTAGCATTCTAGGAGTCTGCTTTTTTTAACTGCAAGACAGTTTAACATATTTTATTTTCTTAATTGTTGACATCTTGTAATAGGATTGGTTTAATTACTTTTTTGTTAAAATGCACATTATTCGGAGAGAGAAAGCAAAAACAAAAGTTTCCAAAATCAATGGGTACTGGAATTGTTTATACCTAGCTTAAAGAATATCACAACCAATGCAATATCACAATTATACTATTTTCATTTTCCAGAAAATTCAATGATACATATTTATAAATGAAGGCAAACCTTTAAGATTAAGATTTAAAGGAGAGAGAAACCACCTTTACTAAATTATAATTACAAATGTGAGTGGTGTAGTTATCTCATTTTGATTTGGCTCCGTCAAAATTTTACTCCCTAATTTCAGCAAAAATCATCTAATTAAAAAAGATTCAATTTTAAATTTATGTCCATGTATGCCTGAGTAGCCTTTCATTGATAGTGATAATTTTGATAACCATGAGAATACATTTCATTTTTTGTTTTAATCTAAGTAAGTTATTTTACTTTGTTTCGATTTATTATCTCATTTTCAACTTAGTATAATAAACTGATTTTTATACTCGATAACATATTTTCTTATACCCTTTACCATTTTCATAACAAGAGGTGCCTGGAATAATCGGGGCATGCAGGGCCCTTGATTAAAGTAGCGACTAAAAACCGCTAATGAAAAATCTCGGAACACTTCTTTTAAATGTATCTTAAAAAATCAGGCAAATGTTAGAAGGAAAGAGAACATGAAATTATGAAATCATTGTTTAAAACCATAGTAGAGTGTATATTTCCGGAAAGTTACATGCATTTACAGCATAATGCGGAAGAAGAAGAGAAAAAAGAAACAAAAGTACTCAATGATTAAACAAGGTAACATTTCCCCCTCTTTAATTCGTCTTAACTTGGTGGAAAGCACTACAGGCAAAAAATTAGCTATAGGGAGCAAGAATAGACAGCAAGTCTTAGCAAATTGCTCCACACTTGATACCAGTGGCAAAACTTGAAAAATCCTATGCTTCAATAGAAATTTTACAAAATTGCCAATTTCACCCTTTTTCTCTTCTTTACTCTTTTTTTTGAAAAATTCACGATTTGGCAATTTGTACCTTTATAGAGAAAGCATTACCATCACGTCTGTTTACTCTCTCATTGAGGCTTTGAAACCAAAAAATATGGTGTTGACATTGGATGGGAAGGAGGCTGTATTGAACCTTTTTCAGTTGCCACCTACACCCAACCTTGCCTATTGATTAAACTATGGTTGTAGTTTCTTAACTAGGATGCCAAAATTTGATTAAATAAAAGTAAAAAAACGTAGAGTTAAGTGATGAGGCAAAATTCGAGGATACTAGAGGCAAATTAAAGTACATTCTCGATTATTCTAGCATAAATGCTCTTCCTAAGTCTGCCATTTTTGGGTCTTGGGAGTTCCAAGAACACCTGAGCCCGAGGAACCAATCAAAAGTGTCTCTTTCATGAAGAAACTCTCTGTATACAGAGATCCTAGTTTGCACCTTTTAAAAATCAAAATTCAATTCTGAGAGAAATGAAACTGGCCAGAGGAGTTACTACTGCTCAGTCCGTAATCCCAACTTAGCATGAGGCCAAAAAGATCCGCACAAGATTTTCATTATATAATTAACTTTTACATGAATACTTATGAGAACTCGCTGCCTCTTGGAATTATGATTTTACTTCACCCAAACCCTGCAGTTAGGGCTGCCAAGAAACGAACTCTGTCGATAAGCAAAAAAAAAACATTTGTCACTTGTGCTCCTTTGACTAAAATACTTCTGGTTGTAACCTGTCAATCCTTACAAGATCACAGAACTATAGACGACAGGCAAAAAAACTAAAGTTGCAAAGTACATCTTAAAATTAACAAACATGGAGCAAATAAAAAATAAATGCTGAAAAATCATGGCTTGATCAATAAACTGGATGAATTGTCACATCCAGAAAAAAATTACGTAAAGCAAAAGATATTGTGAAAGGGTTTGAACCGGCTACTACAAGAACTAAATAACAATTCAAAGTAACACATGAGAAAAAACCAAAACAAACTAATATACAAACAAACAACTAAATAGTAAAAAAGTAGCCATAATGAACATCAATGACCTAAAACATTGATATTATTAGTAGCGGTCTTCATAGAGGAGAGATGGGAGAGAACAACATCATAGAGAGATTCATGTTTATCACTTCCGTGCAAAAAAAAATTTCCTCCCATCTTTCTTGCGGAAAATCTTTCTACAAGAGGAGAAATCTTGTTGAGCATATTATTTTCCAATCAATAAGAGCCCTATTTTCACAAGCGAGAGAAAAGTAAAAAGAAGAATAGTAATGAATCCCTCGTCAATCTTTGCAATACATGAAAAAAGACTGCTCTTCGAAACAAAGCATAAATTTACAGATTCGACTGTTATCTTTACCTAGATTTTCTCAATTTTGTGAAAATGGCGCTTACATTGATATGAAATAACTTGATCAATTCAAAGGAAATAACCAGATGCTTGAGTTGACATTAATTTAAGAATCTGATGGACATCTTCTGTTCAACGTCAGTTCTCTCTAAAGCTTTACAGAACTCGTCAAAGGATATCATTTGATCACCGTTTAGATCTGCCTCCAGGATTGTGCGCTCTGCAATCGAACTCAGCTGGTCTTCACTGAGGAAAAAAAAGAATTAGAATAAACAAGTGTAATTAGGATCAAATAATTTGGTATGAATAATTCCGGTAATAAACTTAGTTGGAAGATACCAGTGAATCAAAGAAGAAATGGGATCATGGCTGTTCATTAGGGGCAATAGGAGGTGCTTTTGGTCTCATTAAAATCTTTTGGTACTTTTAAGAGAAGTGAGGCAAAATGTATAAATTGTGAGTCTACTCCCACATCTCTGTTTGCAACATCACCTTTTCCTTTTTCGGAGGATGATTGGTCATCATTATTCCATAAAATTATGTGCCTCTTGTACTTGTTCTAATATAGGAGGCTATGCCCCCTGACCACTTCGTGGTCCAACTTAAACAAAGTATTTTGCGCTTCCGGCATTATGCATTGCTCTTTACTCTCATGATTTTACATTATAGATTATGATTTTCTAGAGCTACGCAAGGCTGCTTTTTTTGGCTTGAGTCAAGTTCGAGTATTTGTACCATTTTTTCAAGTCAAGTTTGAGCTTTCTTGAGCTTTTAAAATGACTCTCGCATGAAGAGTCGAGTACTTGCATGAGCTTTACGTCACCTTTGAGTCGAGTTTGCAGAATTCAGCTCAACTTAATTCAAAATTTGAGTACTCACACGGCCCTTCTATTTTCTAAAAATTTTTCCAGCCATGTTCCGTTTCAAAAAATGTGGAGCAGAAATTTTAAATTACTGCAATTAAGATACAACTATTTAAAATTTCACTGTTGCGGCATGAAAAAAGAGTTTCCAGATTTGTGAGATTGTTCATTTCTTGTCACTTCAGGTTAATATCACTACTCGTAATTAAATTGTCTTATCATAATTTGCAAACAAAGTTCACTTAAATTGACTTTTCTTCTCAACACCAAGAAAGTCTAGAACAAGGAAACTCAATGCATTACTATTTTTTTCTTTTAAAAAACTACAATAGGTAAGTAAGAACTATTTTGAAATGAGGAGTAAAATCTGCGTGTTCTTTTTTTTTAACTGTATTTGTGGTGTTCATCTATATGCAACAGTTGAGGATGGATAATTTTAGGGATTCAGTAGAGAATGTTGGGTGGAAGAATAAACCTTTTGATTTAACAGAATCTTACAACTAATCTTTTGCCTATCATCTTTCTGAAAACTTGAATAAAATGTTGAACTGATTCGACACTCAAGAAATGTAGCAATAAGCAGTTAAGACTCATCTTGCAGTTATTCATGTTCAAAGCTGAAACTTGATCTGAATTTGTGAGCTTCTTTCAAACAACTTCAATATGTTCCGAGTAAATTTGAGAATGATTGAAGGATAACCTCTCTTTATGCTTTGTCGAACAAGTGGAGTGCTGAAAATAGTTTGGTGAAATGAAGCTGAACTACGTAGTGTAGTCAAAGTTCTCTCACACTGTTGAAGTATGGGGAGTGCCTTAAATCAAATTCAGCGATAAAACTACTCACCTGATGTTTGCTCCGACCATCATGTGCAAAATTGCCAGGAGTTCATCGCGAGATATTTTATCATCATTGTCCAGGTCATACAAATTGAAAGCAACTGAAACAAAAGGATTTTCAGAATGAAATAAAAATGGTCGAATGAAGAAAAAAGATGACTGATCTCATTTATACAATTTGAATGGCGGAAAATTCCAAAGATGATGAAAATTGAAAAAAGAAAAAGAAAAAAAAATTTGAAATTTATACAAGTTTTGTGCAAAGCTGGTCACTTCTTTACTGTAAATAAGAGCGATTTGATAAATGTCACTCATTGATGTTCCTCATAGCCAATGGCAAACTGTCCTGCAATCTAAAGAGAATATCTACTATGCTAAGCAAGAACCACATGTAAGTTTTAAATAGTGATTTTTCTCCGTTGGCATAGCTCAGGCATTAAAGTTTATACGCACAGTTGCTTAAAAAAATTGGCATTTAGCTATGAATCAAACAACACCACTCAGCAATCGGAGGCTACATAAAGCCAAAATTAAGTGCGGTCGTCACCTATCCTGAGTATTATTTCAGCAGGTCTGGTTTTACCAATAGGATGGGATACTTACGAAGATCACTGCTTGCATAGGTGTTGGCCAGGGGTGCAGAAGCTCCCACCCCCTTGACATTCCATAATTTTCTCATCAGCTTTCCACAAAATTTTCAACCAATTTCGAGAGTACTGATGACCTAAGTCTTTTTAATTCTTTTGACTATTGGCCCTTAAAAATGTTCCCTCCTTCCAAATTTTTTAAGGCCTTTCCACATTTCCTTATGCCTGTTATGATACCTATCTAGAATTTTCTGCACCCTTGATCTTGTCTTTTCAAGTAATCCATTGGAATAATAGAAGTCCATGCTTCAAGAGAGCTTTGGAAGTGGAGACACTGGAAAGAAAAGCTGGACTCAAAGGGTATCTGGGAGAAAAAATAAAGGGAGATTTGGATAATTTTTGGGCGCTTCACAGGCTGTGGGGAGCCCTTTCTTCAGGGTTTTGGTCTGCGCATGTGAACTAGCAGCCTGAACTTCAACAACAATCATTATCACCATCATCATCTCATCATCAATTCATTGAAGGAATTTTCAAACATCGCAATGAAGATCTGAGGATTGGTAGTTTCACCATCAATATGGAGCTCTGTGAGGTAAGGACAATAGTCGGGCTGAAAAGTTTATATACATTTGAAAGGACTCACATTTTAATTTTTCCTCTCTGGAGTTGAGTTTATTTTCTTTGCCCTTCTTGATCGGGCGGAATCGAGCTAGAACTTGCATGAACTGAGGGAAATTCACACTGTCACTACCACTTTCTTCGAAAAATGCATGAACGATTCTGTCCCCCAAAGGATTGATGGCTAGTTCTGGAATTCGCAGGAAATCTTCTCTACTTAGAGTGCCGCAGTCACCTCGATCTAGACTTGTGAATCTACTGTACAGCCTCTCAATCTGATTAGGTGTGACTGAAAGGAAAAATATGAGAGATAACATCAATACATAATTAAATCTATTCAGGAGCATTCAAAAATTAAGTCCCATCAAAATGTCAAGGAATTTGAGAGATCATACTTTATTTAACACTAAAACCTTCAGAAACATGCTCGGCAATTTTTCCACCTTACCAGTGACAAGAGTGGGTAGAAGAAGCAGACAGGCTTTTATTAAATTAAAAAGCCTGTTGGCAGTGAAACTGCTGGAATAAATATCTTGTTTGCCGTGTTTTGAGACACTACAAATTAATTTTATCTGCCTATGGCGAGCAAATCAACGCTTTTGCTTGACATTTTCTAAGATAATTCTTAATACAGAGAAGAAAAATCAGGGAAGTTTCCAAGTACTAATTTTGATTTTTGAGTTGAAAAATGAAGTATGACAGGAAGTCTGCGATGTCGCAAACCGAGTTATGTGATTGCCGACTTACACCGTCGATTAGCTTTTCTGTGACTTTTGAAAAGGGAGTAAGTAAATTTACTAGGTATGAACTTAACATAAATCCGTTTTAATGAGTCCTCTTTAAATACTTCTCACATTTTAAAATGTGACAGAGGATTGGCTTTCTTCCGTCTAACATGGGGAGTGAATAGAAAAATCGAGATGGCAGATCTTTAGTGACAATCAAAAAATGCAAGAACTTACTTGGTGTGTATTCTGGCATGAAAAATGTCGATTAATGCTAGAAAAGTATACGCACTTTAAAAGTGCAACAAAAGATTCAGTTAAGCACTGACAGTAAATACAAGATTCAAGATGGTAGATCTTCTGCCGCACTCTATACAAGGCACACTCTACTACAGGTATGGACAAATGGAATTTTAGAAAGTCGTCAAAACGCAAATATTTGACAGCGTCCAATGGTACGACTGCGACGCCATATTGAAAACTATTTACTTTCAGTTCTGAGAGTGAGTCTCGTCAATTTCATGTTCTCAGTTAAGTTTTTTGTAATTTTGAGTTTTATCAATTTTTTAAATTCATCTAATAGCTCATTGAAGCTACCAGATCTGCCAAAACCTCATTTTGAACTGCGCGGCAAAGACGGTACAACTTGCAACGTCACTTGATGGCCAATATTCTCAGCGCTGCCACTTCGGCACCCCGTTTGTCCATACCTGTAGTAGAGTGTACCCTGCACTCTAGAGGTGGGTAAAGTTATTTGGAGTAGACTCTAGGAAACATAGAGAAGTCTCTCATGTGGCAAAGTTGTACCCTCATTCTTCCTCGACTCTCTGGAAGAGCTTTCCCCAAATCCAACGAGAGGAGAACTGACAGCATCATTGTTTCCTAGCTTTCCACTTTGAGTACATGTGCAAGCATTGAAGCAGTAATTCAATTTTTTCAAATTGGCTTTTCTACAGTGAAGCACTAGTGCCCGATCATGCATGTACCATTTTCCGTCAGGCTCATTTCACAGAGGAAATACAGAAAGCTGTAGCAAACATATATCGTACAATAGATCATTCTGTACAAAACTTACAGCCAGTAGCTTCTTGAATCTGGGCTATTTCTTCCTCTTGGAGCAGCAGCGATGATCTGTTACCCATTTTTTGGTAGAGACGATGGATTATTCAAAACACTGAAAAATCCTTTACACTTGCTCAAACTGCCCTCTGGGAAAAGGGTTCTAACTTAAATATTTGGGAAGTAGCCCACCTCAATAAATCTTATATTAACAACGGCGGACACAAAATAATGTTAGCTAATCGCATTTTCGAAGCTAAACACAAAAGTTGTAATACAATAATGAGGAAAGACTCAAGGATATCAGTGAGTTACACTTAAGTTCAATCGATCTTCCAGAACCACGAAACAACTGAAACAAGTTGATTTGAAGAGCGCACAGGCTAAATAAAAAAAATTAATGAATGGATGTATGATGTAAAGGAATTCTTATGGAAGAAAATAAGAGGAACAAATACTTGTTTTTGCCAGAAAACTGAAAAATGGGATGATTGATAAGCTTTGATAACCTTGAACTGATATAAACAGACGACAAGTTAGAAAAGGCGTAATTTAATTGGCGCGGCAACAGCGGTGACAGCATTCAGCCAATCAGCTGGTTTCAGGAGTTTCAGGACCAAAGACATAAAGACGGAGCGCTCGTATCCAGAGTTGCTAAAAGAAATTTCATCGAATGAAATTTCATGAAATTTCACAAGAAATTTCATGAAATTTCTTTTTTCCCAATGAAATTTCTTTCGACCGACAAAATGTCAAAAATGCTTATTTTTTCTAACAGAATTTGTTTTTATTTTTAAAGAGAATAATATTCGTCAATTAGACCAGTTGGAGCGCGGTCTTCTCTCAGCTTTTCTCTTCTGGTCTTCTCTTACTCTTTCTCTTCTGGCAGTTCTGGCTCATCAAGGGGAGGGGGGCCGGGGACCCTAACTTCAAATTTCAAACTGTTAATTTCTGAAAAAAATCAGAGACAAATGAAAAAATCATTTAAATTGTTTCAAAGATAGTTCAAGATCCCTCCCTCCCTTTTGTACAAAAAAAGAAGGATATACTATTAGGGGGTACTTAGTACTCGGATTCTTTATAGTCAAGAAATTTGTTTTGCTCCAAATATGAAAGCTAACGTCTTACTTCATCCGTAAAATTTATTTTGGTGTTCAACCGGTACGGCTGTGCGCTGTGTGTTCAACCAAAATTTAAGAAAAAAAATTCAAAATTATGTTTTTGCTGTTTTACTCAACTTTCTGGGCATTTCTAAAGTTCCCTTTCACAGTTTACCACGTGCATACAAATGAACTTAAGGAGATTCATAAGTTTCAAGGGTTTAATCCTGAATTCTGCGTGTTAAATGAAATTTCACGAAATTTCAAGAAATTTCATGAAATTTCATTATGAAATTTCTTTTTATAATCTTTCATGAAATTTCTTAACTCTGCTCGTATCTAAAAGCACGGGGAAAAAGTGAAGCTAGGTTCGGCGCTGCGCGCTTGTGTGAGTGTGTAAATGAGCGCGGGAATCCATGGCGGCAAACGGAAATTTGATTTGAACTTGTCCTCTTGATTTTTCCTTATTTCTTCTTCGAAACGTGTTTTAAATGCTTAAAACGATTATATTAAGAAAGTTCGGTCTGCGTCCTAATATATTACACCTACTTTTGCTCGGTAACAGGCAGTAATCTCAGATAAAGTTAGTTTTTCTTCTGCTTATGGTGGTTCTGCAGGTTCAAACAGGCCGTTACAGTTCTAGATCTACGTTACTCCCAAATGAAATCAGTCGGTCGACGACGGACCGAAACTAACCTAAAGTTAATAAAATATGAGTGTGTACCTGAATTTGGGCAAAAATCAACCTAAAATACTTTGTTTCCGCAATTTTATTTATTAGTTCCCGCCCTACATTTGAATTCAAACTTGTCCCGATTTCGCCGCCAATCCTCTAGCCAATAGTAGAGGTGATTGAAAAGAAGCTCTAGAAGCTTCATTTTTTGCTTTTAGTGCTCCGTCTTTATGTCTTTGTTCAGGACCTGCGGCTTGCGAACTTTTTAAGGTTATCTTCATATCTTATCTTCAGGAAAGAGTGAGGTAAACATGCCAGTGCATATAGTTAATTACACTTACATATATCTCATGCGATTTAGTCTACGCTAATTTTTCTGATTCTCTTAATATCAAAATCTACTTATTGCTGCCGCTGCAATAACTCAGTACTCAGCCACTGTGCCACTCTGCTGTTTGCCACTTCGCAATTCTGCTTTCAGGATCATTGATCTATAGTACGCAGTCCATTCCGGTAAGAACCACTAGTCTTTAACATTAGTCTCTTTTTTGATATCCTCCTGGTCCTGAAAAGCATATGAAAAGAATGTGTTCAATGAATTAACCAATATGCACGGAGCCAAGACCCAATGGAATTAATCTACATGACCGTTCCTGATTTTCATGACTTAAGTCCAAGAATAGTAATACTGCTATATTATTGCTTTTCGCTTTCGATCAGGCTTTCAGTACGAGTCAAGGTTTGCGTCAGCATTGCAAAGAGAGCCGCATCGCTGCATGAGACAGGCATCCGGCGCAGACAATGAAGCCGCATCAGAAAATGCGCCAAGGGATCGAATACCATGACAAATTGACTTAGCTAGTGATGCTGATCTCCGGCATCGCTCAATGATGTGTCTTACATTATGATACCAGCATCTCAGCTCTTCCGGCGAGGGGCATCATTCAATGAGGCTGGTATGCCAGTACCCTGGGCTGAGTGGTTGTATTGATTTGGCTGTATTTTTAACTCAGGTCCACTGTCCATCGCTGTGGGAAAAGATGATGACGACGAATCATTTGGAGGTGCCGAGTGGAAGCATATACCAAAAGATGTACTGCGAATTCAATGCTAAGCCCAAGGGTTGCAAACCTTGGCGCCCTTCTAGGAGAGCCCTCATACGTACTGAGCTCAGTCGCGGGCTGATGCTCAGTCTGATGTTGTATGGCATAACCTCATGAGGCACCTCAAATCCCTGCTTCTGACTCCCTAAATTTTCATCAGTTATGATAGTCGTGTCAGAAGATCCACTGAGCCAATTTCTTTGGCTCAGGTACTTAATCATCTCTAAACAACCCTTTGGTTTTTAAATGTCCAAATTATGGCCCAGGTGTTTATGTAGATAAGTGTCCTCCTATAGCACACAGCGCCCACTGGAAGTTGGGCCATTTGGTAGCTAATATCTATATTTTTATTTGTCTGTATTCCTCATTGGTGAACCGGAAAATAATGTCAAAAGTCTGGCTGAAAAGCTGCCAGTTTCTGCTTGAAATCTTGCCTTTGTTCGCAATGCCTCTTTCTCACGAGTAGATTCCATGTAGTATTTTTCAACTGTAATTTTTCAAATTGTTCTTCTAATCTGTTCTAGGAAAAACTCATACGTCCTCCCAGAGTCTTGCTCCAGATAAAGTCTCACAATGAAAGATCTCCTAGGAATGTCCCGTGAAGAATTCAATAATTTTATGAATTCCTTCGACACTGTGGTGACTGACTGTGATGGTAATATGCTTCAAACTAGCTATCAACTGCTCTATGTATACAAAGGTCCTTTATGTGAATAATTATTGTATGGATGCTGAAGCTGCAGAAACGCATATCTTGGCTAAATTTTAACAGCTTAAGCACTTAAAGTTTTGAATAATGCTGTACTTAGACACCCAGAAATGTTGAACCTGAGTTTCTTTTTCAATTAACAAATCAATAATATTATATTCATCATCGTAAATATCCATATCAGAAAGTGGTAAGGTATCTCCCACAAATGATAAATACTCATATCATTCATTTAATCAATATAACTACTAAAATACAGACCTATCCTAACACACTCACGCATGGTTGCAAGGTTATGTATGCAACTAGTATTGTACAATTCGTTCGTTCGTTCGTTTCAGAATAGAGTTAGAAATGGACATCATGCGCTGTTACTAACGCCAGTCATTGTGACTGATTTAGGGGATCAGCAAAAAAAACATACACAAGGACCAGCTTGCAGGGAACGTCTTATTTGCAGTGTTTGAAAATGTCCACTTCCATTTTATTTCTTTAAAAATAATTATTAGACTTTTTATGAAACATTTTCAGAGAATATTCTCGAAAAATCATACATAATTATGGTCAATAACGACGATTAGTCATCCTTCAACAGGTAATATGCCACCGAAAGTTTGCAATATTGCGAACCAAGTTACGTACTTTTTTTGTAAATCCGATTGATTTGTAATTTTTATGTTTAATACTTGATGCTTATTACTTCTCAGGTGTGCTGTGGATGGGAATGGATGAAATTCCAGGTGCAGTCAAAGTCATGACCAAGTTTAAGGAAATGGGGAAGAAAATTTTTTATGTCACAAACAACAGTACCAAAACTCGGGTCGGATTCCTGGACAAGTTCAAAAAATTAGGTTTTAATACAAATGCAGTAAGTGTCAATAATATGGTTTCTGCAGTATGTTAATACTTTATAACCAAGGCTGAGGCACTATGCAAATAATCTGAGTTTTGATTAAATGAATGCAAAATGGAAAAGAATCTATAATGGACGAATGGGAGACTCCCAGGCTTATACAGCCTTGCTTACGCCACTGGTGATGAGGCAACCAAACTATTCCTGATTTGCAGGCTATAATCTATGTAACTATCAGCTGCAAGTCTAGTCATTAAAAATAAAGAGTAATGAAGGGTGATGGTTGGAAGATAACTGACAAATTTGAAGTTTTGAAAGACAAATGAAGAAATTCAACCATCACTAATGTCCAAATAAAATATACAGGAAAAATTTAGAAATGGGAATGAAAAGTGGTGAAAGCCCTGACAGTAAGTCAACACTTTCATATTTGTTCTGCCTTTCATGAAAATCAACATCTCCAAAAATTGGGGTTTTCCTAAAATCCTTGTGATAATATCAGAAGCCCCATTAGATTTGATATAAGGTCTACTTCTGTTCAGTATCTTTATTTCCTCATTACCCATTTTTCTCGGTTTGGGGGCTCTCAAACTAAGGCATATATTTGCCGCCAACACCTTAGCAGTGCTGTAACAAATGGGGCAGGAAATGAAGAATTTTGCAGGGCTGCAGTATAGTTAATCTTCTTCGTTAAATTTCCTAATAAAATCAAAAAGTTCATCAATAAGTTCATGAAATCATCTTTAAGGGAAAAAAAGCTAATGAAAATCCGACCAATCATAAGCCGATAGTGAAGTTGGTGTAGCAAGGCGAAGCATACTTGAATCAAACACAAGCGCTGTTTCCCCCGCCCGGCCATTTCATCAGACAATGGGATAGAAGTAAAACTAATCACAAACAGTGAACTCTAAGCAAATCGTGAACACTTAGTGGTTGAGCTTTTCAAAAAACTCTCAGTCCTCCGTTCCATCTCCAGCTTTTATCACAACTTCAACAACTGAGATTCCACAACGGCACAGAGCTTTGAAAAAAGTTGATGATGGAGCGGAGGCTTTGAAACAGTTGTCAGGCAATGAAATGTAGAACTTGGAGTTTTTCAAAAGTTTGACGGCTGGGTGTACCCACTATGTCATCAGAGTCTGACGAGAATATCGTCACAAACAGGTCCCATTTCTAGCATTTTCAAAACAGGGTAGTACCACTTAGGGTAAAAAAAATAATCTGATAAAATTTTCTAAAGCCTGGCTTATTTCGTACTTTCATAAAATGATATAGGAAAAATGATTGCCACTAACTCACACTACTATACATTTTGAAGAGGAATTTGCCATCAGGTCTCTCTTATTTGCTCTCTCCATTTTCAGAGTGAAGTAATTTGTACATCATATCTTGCCGCTCAGTACATCAGTGATCATGCAGATACAAATAAGAAAGTCTATGTCATTGGATCAGAAGGGCTTGCAGCAGAACTTCAGACTGCTGGTTTAAAGTGCTTTGGAATTGGAGTAAGTTGAACTTCAGTCAGAGCATGTACTTTAGGTCATAAAATTGGAGCCCCATTTTAGAATGTTTCTTTATTGAATCAGACGTGCATAACAATATGCACATGTACAGTGCACACAGTAGACTGACTTAGTAACTATGTCATTCTTGCAATTTTCAACAAATCAATTTGTGACGTTTGCGATGTATTGCATGATTGATTTGCAATGGTTCACACCGAAACATTAGAGCATAACCTCTCATACAAATTCTGCTTGAGTTCACTGTGTTAATTTACCTGTAGTTCAATTTTTTTATTAACAGGTCCTAAATCAATGAATGATTTATGAAACATGAGGAATTTGAATCGCAAGAAATCAATAGACGCAGTATACCACCATAGCGCGAATTCAACAAGGTTTTACGTCTATTTACACTGAAACCATCAAAATTGCAATATAAATAAAGCTGTAATCCAGCCAATAAATCAACATTCTGCTCTACCCTTTTTTTCATGTTTTGCTTTTCCTTATGTGTGCACAGATTTCCTTGCAGAAGTAAGAGCTTGTGTGCTTGAGAATTTTCTTCTCCCCTGATCATAAAATTTCTACATTTATCAACTCGCTAACTTTCACTTTGTAATTTTCCAGCCAGATCCTTTAGGTATGGATATTGGGGAATTCACCTCAAAATTCTCCATAGAGCAAGATGTTGGAGCTGTTGTTGTTGGTTTTGATGAACATTTTAGCTATCCAAAAATGATGAAGGCCGCCTCTTACTTGTACAACAAATCCACCGTTTTTGTCGGGACAAACACAGATGAGCAATTTCCATTGAAAAAGGCAGGCGTCGTCATGCCAGGTATTCACTACATATAACGCATCAAATATTTGGAAATCTTGTTTTTCCACAGTCTTATCTCAGTTGCATTGATCTCTACCCAGATTTTATTTTCATGTAATTGTCAGCTGAATCAAGTTTTTTTTTTCAAGGCTTCAGGTTTTAAGAAGATCAGAAAGTTGTCAGTCTGTCTGAGATTTATTTCAAATTTTTGATTATTTGTTGACTTTAGGAACTGGAGCTTTAGTACGTGCTGTGGAAACCTGCGCAAACCGCAAAGCATTTGTTGTCGGAAAACCGGAAGCATATCTACGAGAGGTCTTGATGAAAGAAGAAAATATCACACCAAGTCGCACCCTCATGATTGGAGATAGGTATGATATTGCAGCTTGTATTCAAATGAAAATTTGGCTAGTTTTAGTACTGCTAGCCTCAATGCTTTTACATAATTGCTCCAGTGGCATTTCTGCCAGTGCTATGTATACACTTATGTTCTCAGTTAAAAGTGAAGAAACTCATTTGAATTGGGATTTAAAACTACATGTGGTGTGTATTGAAAGTGAAACTACCAAACAAGGTGTCCCGATTTTTGTCGTTCTTCAGTAAGCTGCATAAATGAGATTTAGGAGCTGTCTACCATCTGCTATCAAAATATTTTGGTAAAAAAACATCAGCATATAACCCAATCTTATCTTGACGCTGATTTGGACGTATTTATACTAAATGGAACTATGTGCAAGTAGAAAGATGGGGTGTGCTCGTTAGTTGAAGGCCATAAGAATGAATGGGGCTTCAAAAACGCCATTTTTCATTAAAATCCGCAGGAAATGGCTTTGAGCCTTTATTCCAATTCCTGTTTCTTGCTGTAAAGTAATGGCTTTTGATTAGCATAAAAGTTTCTCAGTTGTTCTTTCACAATCCTAAAGTTTTGATTTTAAAAAATGCTTACAGAGTGTAGAAGAGCAGTTTAATATTGCGATCTTCAAAAATTATTAATTTTGTACCATCAAAGATATGGAATTCAGATGGTTTTTTTGCCCTCCTGAAAAATTGGGCTTTTTGAAATATATGGTTTGGTAGTCTCACGATCAGTAAATTCTGCCCTGTAATACTTTACAGCTGTGGATCCTCTTTTATTCCAAGCTTTTCATTTTCATTTTATTTAAATATTCACTCATTTAATGTTTTCATTATGGATCTTGAACACAAATACTAACCTGACAACATCTGTATCAAAACTAGACAGAAAAGTAAACTTTAAGAACCACCTAAGGTAAAAGGTAAATTTCAGTTTAGTAATATTTGGACTACATTTTGCAATTCGGAACTATAAATTCTAGCCCGGTTTAAAAACAACGTATGTGTCATTAGTTTCCCTATGCACATAAGTGTTTTTTCAGAGGAGCCAGAATTTATAGTTCCAAATTGCAAAATGTAGTCCATTTAACAAAGCAATATACATCAGCAAAAGAAACTTGACAAAATTAGTAACTAAAAATGTCGTACAAAGAAAAACTGAGGTGTAGAGTCTGAAGTGGAGACCAATAAATAAAATAGCCTTTCTTTACTTATCGATGGTGTTGTAATACTCAACATGGTAGTCAAAGCATTTTTTGCAAGATCAATCAAAGAGTATCAAATGAAAATATTTCTTAAGGCTTGGATGCTGAGATGAAAAAAAAAACTAAGTACACAGAATTTTCTCCTAAGTGCCTCTATTTATTTTTCTGCAGGTGTAATACTGATATTTTACTGGGAAAAAGATGTGGCTTCCAAACTTTGATGGTTCTTAGCGGAGTCACAAGTCTCGAGGAAGTGCATGAGTGGCAACAATCTAAGGATCCAGCGCTCACTCAACTAGTGCCTGATTTTTACTCGGAAACTCTGGGACTTCTTCACTCCAAAATCCAGTGAATATTTTATTGAGCATACATACATTCGAGTCACTTTACAGCGCGCCCGGGCGCTCTGCGACACCTAATCGCCATCCTTGCCTATCGATCCAGAGGTCATCTCGTGAATGGCATCTTGTGATTTCATCGTGAATGCCACCTATCCACGATTTTATTAAGCATACATAATCAAATCGGATCAAGTATGCTCAAAATCTTTGCTCTGATTTATCCCAGTTGATAGCATTTTTAGTAATCTCAATGGATTCCTTTTTTTATCTTATGAAACTAAACCTGTCAGTGAGCTGTGATTCCTTTTTTTATTATTATTATGTTTTTAGTTTTTGGTTGTTAATGCATTTAAAATGCTGGAGAAAGTCACATGTTTCTATATTATTTGTGTTAGAAGTGAAAAGGGACTTGATTGTTCATTGTTCAAGTATCAAGCACAGGAAGTGGCTGCAGTTGCAAAAAAGAAAGATGGTTTCAGTAACTCAGTGTTATGCTTAGTTCAATCCGGTAGAGTTAATATTAGGAGTGATTCAATCGTAGTCATAGAAGATTTGCATTTCATAGAGTTTAAATCCAAAAAGATGCTTTTGTGGGTATAATTTAAGAACTCCAGTTATCATCAAACATTCATATTTTTATACTGTTGCCCAGAAAATTCTCCTTTGTATCATCAAGAAAATTAACTTTCTCAAAACTTGGAGCATCCAGATTCATTTGGACGAAGCAAAAAAGAGAACTGTAACTGAACTGTTTGGAAAATGGGCTATGGAAAATGTTGTGTATCCAAAACGGCAATCATGCCTTTTCTGGTCTGAAACTTACATTTTGGGCAGTTGAGGGTTCACTGGTTATGCTAAAACCCTGTTGTCTTAATTTTAGGTGTAAAAAGTTTCAGCAAGACTTATTTGTAGACTTTGGAGCAATTTATGTTCCAAATACTCGAATGTTTTTCTTGTAAGCATGTTTTTGTATGTTTAAGAATGAACCATGATGTTAACATAGCTTCTCATTATCATATTCTGCTGGAACATACCTAAAAATGAAATGCAAGTATGCTCTTTAAGCCTAGGTCACCACAAAAAACAAGCACACAATTTTTACTCATCTGATCACCTTTCCTAATGTCTGAAATTTTAAGTTGATTGTGACTTCTTTTGCCCCTTCCGATGAAAAGTAGAATATGGATGGTGAAACTGCAAGAATGTGTATCTTGGTTGCGGTATTTCAAAATGTCCACCCCCATTTTATTTTATCAAAGGACAGCACTGTTGCTTGAAATTTTCGTAAATGATTTTTTACTCAGAGAGAGAAAAATTAGGGAAGTCTCTAGGAGATAACGTTGAGTTTTCTTCATTGTAAAAATAATGTGTGACAGCAAGTCTGCAACTTTGCAGACAGAAATACGCGATCCTACAGTTTCATTGTCAATATCCTCTTTGATTTGTGTTTTTTGTGCTATCTAAAATCTTAAAGTTACAGATATTTTTGTTCATGACTTTTTTACTTAGAAGAGGGATTTCAAAATGCTTTGAATAGCATGTTCTGGAAATTAGTTACATTATCCTTTGCTTTTTAAGTTTTGAAAAATACTTGTTTACTTGATGACTTCATTTTTTTAAGGTGGTAGGGTTTTTATCTATCACAAATAACAAGTTTTCTCATCTATTTTCTCAAAATGCTTACAAGTTTCAGGTTGTAATTGTTTGGACTCCAGTTGCTCTCTTTACTCCAAAATTTTCAGCTATCTTATCCTCATAAGACCGTCATAGGTTGTTAGCATTTATTTTGTGATGAAATCCTAAGCTGGTTGCTGAACTGATATATCGATGGCCAAAGTGCGAAACCACAAACCTCCATTGCGGTGCTTCAAAGTTTCTGCTCTAAGTTCTTGAGGCTTGAAAATACCTAATATTCCGCTAACATAGAAGAAACATCACGGAAGTTTTTAAGAAATTACGTTGACTAGTTTTCCAAAGAACAAAGTAAGTATGACAATGTCATATTTGGAGATACGTCGTTTCGTACTTCGACCATCGTGACGTCAAGTATTTAAGAGGACATCTTAATATTTTAAGATGAGTCAAGTTCAGGTATGTGTCACTATTGTGTTCCTAATTGCTCTAGGTGCCAAAATTGCCGTGTTTTTGTACACGGTTCTCTTCATTGTTCTCGGTATTTGTTTTTTGTCAATTTATTGTACCCAAGTTCCAATACAGAATCAAAATTTTTCTTGTTGTATTTATTATCCCTATCAAGTCAACCTTATTAAGTTTCAAAATTTGATTCTAATATTGGTGCTATATTTAATACTAAGGATCTCTTAGGGTTTTTTTTTAGTCAACAGTTTTTTAAACATGCCTGGCCTCATCGTATGTTTTGTTTCTGGTTCACTTGCAGACCAAAGGAAAATTGCTGACCCCTTGTAAACTCCTCACAAGAGGGATCCTCAATTTTTTTAATACAAATTGTCGAATTTCTGTGTTTCCTGAGACTCGCAAGTTTTGTACGAATAAAGTAGATGACTGAGAGACATGTCAATGATGAAACTGGAGGAGAGCATTTGTATCTTGGTTTGTGTCCTATGCTCGGTTTTCATGTAGATAAACTGTTTATGAAAGACAATTTAACAGCTGGTCGTGAAAGGATTGCTAAAGTGGGGGAAAAAACAGATTTGCTTAAGGAAGGCTGGTGAGTGCTTTTTTTTATTATTTTAATATTTTAATTTGCATCTACAGCTTAGATAAGTCAACTGTTAAAAAAGAAGTATCCCAATTAAGGATACACACTGATATCCAAGTTGAGAATTAATTTTATATTCAGCAACATTTCTTTGAAATAAATTTCAAAAAAAAGATTTTGCACAAATAGAAAAATTTAAATGAGCTATTTCAGTTTCCTAATGTAAAGTCTTGCCGCATTCGGCATGAAGTTGGGAATAGAAGTTTGAGCAAGGATTGGGTCACAATAGTTAACCTGAGGTATAAAAATATATTAAAACATAAATGTTTTCCCAAAACTGTCCATACACATCTAAGGTTTCTTTCATGTGCTTTGGTAGTGCTTTCTTACAGTCCATCACATAAATTCTCTCACGAGACTTTGTCACACACATATTAAATAGAAAAAATAAGTTTAGACTTAACAGAGGGCTGATCGAGTAACAGCTACATAAGTCATTAATTGACTAATCAATTAATGAATCAACAATGACCCGGGTAGATGCCGAAAGTTAGAACTTTGTCAATTTTTGAATTTTCTCCAATTTGTTAAATGCTGCTCAAATAAATACATGACACGTCACCGTATTTTACCGAGACTCAGCAGAGTCTTTGTAGGTTAAAGGTAACAAATTTTGGTACCTAGTGAGACTGATGAACATTAAGGTGATTGAAAGGAGGGATGCTTAAGTAAACACTGATTAATGATAACTTAAATCTAAATAATACATTGAGGTTAGTCTAAGCTAACACTTTTCTGAAAGATAATTTACAGATGATTTTCAAGTTATAAAAATTCTAAAAGCACGTTTGTGATTAAGTTTTTCACTATCGACATAATTTTAGCATGGACGCAAAATTGAACAAAAGGAATGAAGTAAAAAGCTGCAGCACAAAAAATAAGCACGGTAATTATAAATGCTAATAATTAGAATGATAAAATTCCTGACGCTCAAAGCCAAATCTTAAAATAAGTGAAATTTATTTACGTTCGAAATCACTTCTGACGATTTCCTTCATTTAAATCTTATGCATACATAAGTTTTAACTCAATAATTTACATACATTTAATTTTGTACCTTAAGTTACATCTTGCAATCTAAATGTATCATTTGAGTGTCTATCACTGTATGCACTTGTTTCCTAGAGTAAAAAAATAAATAAATATAAGAAAACCTGTTAGTTTTAGAAAAATTAGAGGAAACTTTCATTTTGATTTAAGTAGAGACAGTACCAAGCAGGCACTTAATGCACAATGAAGTCGCCCAAGTAGTGACAGTGTTCCTCAATTTAAAGAACTTGCAATTTTTCAACCCTATTTTTCAGTTGCTTTGATACTTAAAATTTTCATCTGAACCTGAAATCACTTACACTCAACTCGAAATGACAGCACAACGAATCTGAAGCTGTGCAGTTAAAAAATACAAGTATTAGTCATGGCAAGGCAGTATGTAGACCAGTGAAGGTACAGATATACTAACAAATTCAAGAAATTAAAAAAATTTAGTACACAATTTGGTAAACAGAGCGTATTAGATATTACAAGTGTGATTAATGGAGATGGGTCTACTTTGGGTTCGCTTTGTTTCAAGGAGCCCAGTTGGAAAAGAAACACCTGATAATGCAGAAATGAATTAAATGACTGAATTTTAGAGGACTGTATTCTTGCGATGGGTAATTTGAAATATGCTACACAAGAGCGGATTTTCTGACTTCTGAAGATTTCAATTTCAACAGATAGAGAGCTGAACATGTTACGGATGATATTTATAACGTTATCGCCATTTTTCTAGCTTCTGTAGCTTTGACAATAATTTAAAAAAATTGATTTGGCACAGTTAATGCACTCAGCTGTGAAATACTTGAACAGAAACTGGCTCACATTTACTTTTTAAGCGACTCTTTTAAATTTTAATTTTTTGGCTTTTGTTCCAGTCGAGAATGGGCCCGAGTAATTGGCCCGAAACGTCCTGGTTGTGTTTTCCTATTTCTTAGCCTTGTAAACTCATTTGCTTTGTATTAAATGTGTTTTCATCGTTAAAATTTAAACTTGGATGGTAGATTCTTTAGCCGCTCAACAAGGAAACAGTTCTCAATTTTATTTGACAAAGGTTGTCTTCAACTTTGATTTTTATAAATCACCTCTGTACTAAATTTTAATAAACGGCCTTCTCACAGATTTCACGACTCAACTATAAGCCACACATCAAAAAATAAATCCTTAAAAATATTATCCTAAACTTAATCAGACTATTTTTACGTGCCACCAAGCGAATCAATGGTAAAATAAAACTATGTACTTATCATACTTGGATCACATTTAGCGGAAGGAAACCAACTTGATTACAATGCTTTCGAAATTAAACAACTTCTTCTTTACTCGAAAAAATACTAAATACATAAGCGGTAATAAAATGTACACAATCGTTTTCTTTTAGAATTAACAATTTTATGTTGGAAAAACAAACTTACGTACTTGCTATTCTAGGCATTTTGCTAAGATGAAGGTGCCTGATTTACACAACACTGTAATCGCATTGTTTCTCTTCTGCTAATCGCAATCTAGTTTTGTTACAATGAAGATTTCCTGCCATATTTCAATTTTTAAAAGAATGATGGATGAGAAACCATTGTCAATACACACAATTTTGAAGGATTTTTTATTGCCTTCTAAGAATATTCTCTAGAACTCTAGCACAAAAATGATGAGTACACTCTCGAGTAAATAAAGTAGACACTGAAATTTTATCACACTGCAATCGAGACATGTGTTTCTGCACTTTCACCAGTTACATACATAAATTTTCTTCGAAAAAAGAAAATTCATTGATTTGTGAGTGAGTAAATTTCTCTGGAGCTGTAATGTTTAGAATGGTATAAAAAAATTGTAACAAAGACACATGTAAGTGTTCACAGGGAAAGGAACCTGGATCCACAAAAACTTTAAATTGAACTGATGATACCGAAATATATAGGAATATTAGTAAACAGTTTGCAAAAAAATAGAACGGAAAGGTCAAACCAAACCAGAGTAATGGCAGATTGAAGTTTGCAGTTAAAAAAATAGTTGGGAGAAAAGTCCAATTAATATTCTGATTTGTCATGTTCTGGGTAAATACAAAATTACTGCATTATACTATAACTTAACTCCCTCTATTAGCACAAAAACGAACTAAAGCTTTCAACAGAAATTCATCTCCTTTTTGTCTCCATGGACCAAGGCTCCTTTTACCATGGACAATAACATTTCTATAAAAAGTAGACAGTAAAAAGTATGCAACTTCTGAAACTTAAGACTAACTTAAAAACTTACAATCAACTATGCTTGACATTATTGATTTTTGACAAACAACAACAATAATTACAATCAGTTCAACTCAGGTACCAATATCACAAAGGAGCAATAGAAAAATAGTAATATATAAAATGAAACAAAAAATTAAGTTTCATCCTCGAAGAAACATCGAAGGAGAAGATGAGGCTTTTCATGGTGAAATAACACATCTCGTTCTTTTTTAAATATGTAGGTACAAAAATATAATTTACATTATGTGAAATATGGCTTCAAAACCAGGAAGTATATAAAAAGAGCAAAAGTCAGTCGGACCAAGTGCTTCGATATATATTTAATAGACTACATTCTTGTTCAAAACCGGAAATTTCCAGAATTCAATAGAGTGGGCTCAAAAAGAGGCTGTTAATTTCGCATCCGACCTTCTAAGCCAATTGATGCACTTTATCCTTTGCACAAATAAATATTTGTAATAAAGAAAATGGATTTTTAAACTCCTAATACCCATTTTGAGGGTTGCTCAAACTAATTAGTGCAAAACTTAAAAATGCAACTCACATGATACTCCTTTTATGCTTTCTGAAATGCATGGAAAGAAGAATTTCCTGTGCCTACTGGGCACATATTCTGAGAAAAAGATGAGGATAATCAATTATTAATGATTTTTTTTTCTTTTCTACATTTTCATGCGATCATAGAAAACTTTAACAAAAAATACGAACAATACTCCCTCTTTTGAGGAAAATTAATTTTAGGCAAACTGGCAATGTTCGTAATACGGAGTAGATTTTGAGCTGCTGTTATATATAAGTCTATTTGTCTCTAAACGAATTATAATAATGAAATAGAAGTATGTTTTCAAGTACAAGAGGCAAGGTCCTTTTGAAGTATATACATACATTGACTGTAGTAATGTACGCTGCATGAAATTAATACATGGTAAGCCCAATTTTTACTCTTTTCACCCCATTTGTCATTAGCTGTAAATTTGAGGAAGATTACATTTCAACATACTGGAGCAAACTAATAAAACGTTTCTGATTAGATTTAAACAAAACTGGAATTCTTCATCTAAAGAACAAGACTTATCACTAGAATATCACCAATGATTTACAATGATGAACATTATAATACACCAATCTATATGATTTAGCCAGACCCTGGTGAAGCTTAATGAAAGCATATGTTGCACTGATCAACAGTAATAGCATTGATTAGGGGTCCGTGAAGCTTTGCTTTTGCTTCGCATTTGTGGAACGAAACGCTTCGCAACGCCTTTTCTCCTAACCTCAATTCCATCATATTTCAACTTATCTTGAATGCGGAGTGCAGAGTATTTACCACAATTTTATAGATACTGCTATGTTTTAAATTGAAATAGATAAAAAAAAAATTTAAAAGGAAAATAAAAAGTAAAAACAGTTTTTTTATCATTCCTTGATAATTAAAGCAAAACCGATGACAAATTTTAAAAAAATCTTAGATCTGCTGGCAGCTCAATAAAAATTTATTCTTAAAATTTAGGAGAAAAAGGGGGAGAATTTAATGAATGTATTCTTCACGTATTTCCCGGAGTTCAATGAAATTTACCACCGCCTCTTGTTGAGTCGCGACTCACTGGAGTGACCGCCACGAAATTCTGCCGGTGGTTCAGCTTATTTGAAGAAAGTTTTTTTGTCCACTTCGCGGACCCCTAGCATTGATCAACTTTTAATTGGAGTAAAATAGAGGTATTTGGAAGTGTTTTCAATAAAATTTTTCAACATTCACTGATACTAAAATTAAAACATTTAACAAATATTGTGGGTAAAAAACTCAGTCAATTTTCCGAGAGAACAAACTTAATACTTACAACTAAATAACGTTTGAGAGAAGACTAAAATTGAACCATGGTTTGACAGAAGTAAAATCACATTAAATGACTCCAGTCCACAGGTGATAACAACAAGTGTTGACAACGCCCTCAAATAGTGCATAGAAGTCCCCAGCACTGACTTCGTTGTGTTTGTCGATTGGTTTGCGCTGAACCACCGACAACTCCTATCATTGAACATAAAAACAGCGAATCATTAGCAACTGTAAAAACAAAAACCTCCGTTGATCAAGAGAAGAGTTGGGAGAGAACATTGAAAAATGATTTTGCTGAATTTCCTCATCTACATCAATATTTTGTTAAAACTGATTTGGAAGAAATTGAGAGGTATTAATGCTCGTATAATTCTAAATGTGCTTGCATCCAATCACGTCTAAATTTCCACTTTCAGACTTTAGAAAATTTAAACACGGTAAAGTCTTTCAGAAAAGTTCCCTGCTGTTTGCATTTGACTCCACTAGAATAAAAAAAAGTTCATAATACACAACTAAAAACTTAATTCAGCTTTTTAAAAAATTATTGCTTTTTGTTTCAGTTCAAACTGGAGCTTAGAGATAGCGTAAATGGGGCCAGTTTTGAAACCTTAACCTTACTTACCTGCAATCTTTTTCAATCATTGAAAAGTTATCAAATTTTTTGTAATTTCGAATTATGTGTTTATCAGAATGTGATAATGGAGAAAAAAAAAAAAAAAAAACATGGAAACAAAAAAGTAGGGTGAAAACTCACACATCTTGATGTTTGTAGGTCTAAAGTGAGCATGACAAAGGTATTGAGCAGTCTGGAATGAAGAATGAGGAGATGCTGCATTGTTCCTTCAGGTGACGTAAAATGGCGTACATTGTCAGCATATTTAACTGTCAGCACTTTGATCAACGCTTGATACCACGATAAGGGTTGTGAGAGTATCTTTGAGAGGGGAGGGTCCATTTCGGTAAATAATCTCACATCCGCTAAACTGTGGAGTTCTTGAAGCTCAGTATACGTCAAAGCAGTTAACTGAAAAAAAAGTGAGTCAGGTTATTTGTATTGCATACAATTTTAACTTCTTTAGAAGCAGATAACAGACAGAGATTCTGTACTTTTGATAGTGTATGAGGGACTTCATTTTGATACGTTCTTTTTCCAAAATTTGTTTATTATTTGGTTAGATTCTCTCACATCTCTTTCTGAGCAAACCTGGTGGCAAATGACAAAGAAAAAAAGGTCTGCGATTGTGAGAAATTAGGAAATAAGCTACACGGACTATCCAAATACTTCATAAAGAAGTGGATTTCGGAATTTTTCTACGTGCAAATTACTTATGAATGATACATTAAAATAATGTTTTTTCTGACACATTACTGTCATAAATTTGACAATTTACCTACAAATTCTTATGTTTCACTTATCGCAGTTAAAATTCGAAAATTTTCACTGAAAGGTTCTGGTAACTTGAAAGTCAGGAACGAATCAAGCAAATAGAAAACTTTCCTGCCTTTCCTCTGCAACTTTGACAATTTAAGGGCATTTTAGGAGTGAAAGCATAGGAGCGATAGGGAAAATTCCTTGAAAAAATTTAAATTTATTACTAACTGAATTAATAAGAGAGAATGAGGTAATTTCGACGGATGCCTGAAAAGCTTTGGTTTACAAAAATAATGAAAAAATTTGGTTGCAGTTATGACACATACTGAATTCGACGAGGATAGAAGTCTGTCCCAGAGAATGTGGGTTCTGCAATCAACAGCACCTTTGTTCAGCATTTCGATGATCTCCTTACGCGCTGCCTCGTTCTGCTCGCTCATTAATTGCTGCATAACTTCTTCGTGCGATGAATAGTAGCCCATGTAATTCACCGACTCTTGCCTGAATTGAATAGGTACAGCATGAAATGTGGCTTTTAGTGAATTCGATGGATAATACTTGGGTCAGATATATGAATTTTTTGGCACTCATGCAGGACCACCCACACTGCTGTTACGGAGAGAGAACAGTAACTCCACTTGAACGAGAATCACGGTTAACACGTGTTTCATGCACTGAGGGGCTCACATTCTAGTGAAGTTACCGCAGTCTTCACAGAACTGATCAGTAGATCTGCAGAAACAGATTCTACTCAGCCTTAATCCCTGAAAATTTGAAAAGCTTGGAGCATGGATGTGCCAATCCCTCAATGTCTATGGACAACAAAATACCGTCTAAAGTTGGCTGAAAATGCTAGACACAAAGCCAATAAACCAGCAGAAAATGGAGAGGAAAAAAAAGTCCCTTTTGCTGTTGACATTTATACATCAACGCAGAGCCTCCAAACTTACATTGTTTCTTGTATTAAAAAAAGAAAAATTGTCCTCATTTCATGAAAAATTACAAAAAAATGAGGTCTACGATGCAGTATTTGCAAGTGATTTTTTGAAAAACTAAGACCTAATCATTGATTAATTTAAAGTACGTGGTGACGAAACCTGAATGACCAAAATATGGGGTAAATACTGAGGGGATTCCGCTACATATATGCCTCTTTTCCAAAAAACCACTAAACTGTAAGTAATCAAATAAATATACACAAAAAAAGAAAGAAAAATATTTTAAAACCGTACAGATTGAAAAGAGTGCAGAGAGCCATATGATTGATATTGTTATGCTTGGAAGCTACAGTGCAAAGTTGTATCATGACAAGTTTTGATCTTTTAACTGATACTTAATCAATTTTTTTTAGAATTTTTACATTCCTGACTAATGATCAGTTAAATTGCACTTCACATCAAGGCTAATCAATTATCTTCGATGTGATGTGAACTTTAGTCAAACAGGTGAGATGCAGAACCTTTAGTTGAGATACAAAAATAAGATAGTGATTATACTATCGTGAAGTAAACTTACCGAATAGTAGACAAAGGTTTCTTTTCAATGCCATTTCCATTGGTTGTAGGTGTAATACTGTTTGTGGTATTTAAGTTTGCTGAGTCATGGCTCAGCTCCTTCTCAAAATCAGAGATGTCAGAGCACTGCGATTCAGATCGAGAGTTGAAAGTAACAGGGTTTGCAGTCGAAACAGTACGAAACTTTCCGATTTTCTGTTCCACTTCCAACATAGGATACAGCTCTCTGCAAAAACATTAACATGATGTAACTTAGTTTCTACATTGTCAGTTTTTTTTTCCATCAAAATATTTCTTACTTTAAATAACTTGAGACAGGAGTCTGGCAACACTGGGTTTCGTCCACTTCTATTAGTCAAGGCAGGGAGCAACACCAAGGATTGATTTTTCAGAATAGATTTTAAATAAGAAAAAATATTATTTGCCAGCTTAAAAGTACTTTACTGACCAAAGAATACAATAGGACAATATGGAAAATAAAATTATAAGATGGGTTGCCAGAGCAGAAGAGAGCCCCTTGCTTAAAATATTGAGAAGTCCTCACTCTTGAAATTATTAAATATTTCTGGGACTTCTTTTAAAATTTTTAGTCTACCTTGCCCATCTTCTGATTTTACCTGAAGTCTCAGTTCTTCAGTTTGTTATAGTAAGTAAAATATGTAAAAATAGCATTGAAATATGGCGTACCTTCGGCTGGTCATTAATATGAAGTACTGCAAACAAAGAGCAGAGACATCGCTATCAAGTTGCGTTATTATCACCGTCACATCGAAGTCATCTGTTTGCTGTATGTCATTCTTATCCTTATAAGTGACAAATGGCATACTTTTAATTTGGACAAGCACATATTCGCTCTCCTGGGGAAAGAGAGAGTTGCAATAGTGAGTAATTTGCAAAATTCAAGAAGAAAGCGAATAGAGAGAACTTTTCGAACAAAGCACAAATCAAAATGCTGATAAAACTGAAACATCAGAAAAAACTCAAGTGACCAACCTCTCCTTTTGTAGTCTCAAACATCTGGCCAAATAGGTAGTTGAACAGCTAAAGTTCAAAAATGACAAGCCATCACTAACAGCATTTTAAGTATGAAACAAAGCGATGTTGGGACGGTGAACCATTAACTCTAATCACATTACTACCAGTATTTGTACATTATCAAATTGATAGGTAGCTCGCTGTAAATTGGCATTGCTGTTGTATCATAAATATATACTTGTTATTTTACTGCTTAAATGTGGAAATGAATTTGTTCTTTTAAGATTCCCAACAAACCAAAAATTCATTTTCAACTTAATTTAGATTAAAATGTCAACTACACTATTTTATCAATGACTGGTCAAAAATATAAAATATAATTGCTGAAAAAATTGTACGTCCTAGATGAGCACTAATCCCACAGTCTCTCAGTCACCAATCGAACACTCGTCTGTTGAGCCACGTAGCGTTTCTGGGCAGAATCTGGCTCAAGTAGATAACCATCTGTACCTGAGTCTCTGTGTTTTAGGGAGATATGTCTTAAAACAGCTAATATACTTGCGGCAACTCTCAACTTGGCTTAAAACCTCCTTAGAGGACAAAGACTCTCTTTGATATTTGGATTTTCATAAATTTAATCAATCAATTAGTTGTAATAAATGACTAATTTTGACTTCTATAAGATAAATAGTTCCTCTAAAGCAATTTTAAAAATAGGAAGGAAAGAGACGTACGACTGGATACCCGGATCCAAAGCCAACTAACGACTCCATACAGAGAACTTTCATGTTGTAAACTTTTTCATTACTGAGAAGATAATTGAAAAGCTGACTTGGCGGAGTTGTTAGATCATCCTTGAACAACGTATCTGCAACAGAAACCATACAATTCAAGTTTTTTTCCTGTAAAATATACTGAAACTAAGAATTTCTCATTGTACTGAGAGGAAAAAGAGGGAAATAAGTTAGTAAGGCCAAGAGAGAAAAAATCCTGATATTTTTTGGGGTGGTTCCTGCCCCTCATCGACTGAGCATACCTCCAGTCTAAGTGTACTTCTACATTTTAGTAAAAGATAAAATTAGTCAGAAAAGGACTCTATTGGAAGATATTTTATAAAATAAAAAGAAGTTTTGATTTTTCGGTGAATTTCCTCTGTTTTCTTGACTGTTCTAAGCTTGAATATTCGTTAGTATATTTGCTACTCTGCATACATCCTATATCTAGGACTTATTTAATTTTTGATCAGTACACAGATTTTGTACAGATTCAGTGTCTTGCTTGTCATTTCTTAACTTCTGGCTCCCCGCAAAAATTAAAAGTTGTTAGTCTTCATTGACCAATCGATCATCTTGAATCTGTTACAAAACATCATCAAAGCATACACATTGCAACACTTTCGTGATAAATTAAAAAAAAATTGCTCATCGATAGCTCGAAGAAAGAGCTTAAACAACTGAATCCCCTTCAGTCTTACCAGTGTGGACCAGGCTTCTTGCATAGTTGGGCGATTTGGAATAGTACTTAAGAAAATCATCCAGGAAGCTAGTTATGTGATATCGAGGTTTCAATAGGGTCTCTCGTTCAGCGACAAAATGGTGGAGGCAGCGCAAGTGGTAGTCGTACGTGAAGGAATGCAAGTGCATGGAGATTTTCACACGATCACATTCGTCTAGAAAACTCACCGTGAACTTTGAACGAAAAAAACATAAATGAATTATAATCACATGAACTGGTACTCACTTGTAGAAACTACCAAAAAAAAATCAAAGATTCTTGATCGCCTTTCCATGCTGAACTTTCACTTGATTTAGTATTCTGAATTTTTTACATAATTTTGTGTAATGTTTTCACATTCAATTTGCAAGAGATCGCACTTTGCTAAGATAAAACAAAAGTAATTTGATTTTCAACTTGCAGATATTAATTTTTTGGTAGAAAATATGCCATTCACGACTTTCAAAACTTCCAAATGCAATATTCATTATCGAATTAATTACATTTTCGTGTCTACTAACCCTCTCACCGCAGCCTAAAAAATACTTCTTCGATGCAACAATATTGAATCATAAGAGATTAATTTTCAACAAGGCTTGTCCTCGCTTGGATGTGAATTTTTGATTGATGTGTTTTTAAACTAAGCACAACTTTTTTGGCTCCTTCGGGAAAAACTGCGTAGGAGCGAGACTCTCTGTCACACACATTAGTTGTCTCATCCAGTAAATTATCATACATGAAAGATTACATTCATTATTACTTTTCTCAAAATGTGTTTTGATAAAAGAGGAAGACTCCTGGAAAATTCAAGCTAGCTACATTAATAGACATGAGAGAAATTTTTAATCGCATGCTCTACAAATATTTCTCTGTGAGAAATATGTTTGCCATAACCTATATACCATATTGAAATGAGCACTTAGGTAAAACAAGGAGGAAATATTATGAAATACCTGGGAAATAAGAGGGCTCAAGGATTTTGCTTGTTGGAGCCGTGTGCACTCGAGCGCATAAAGTTTGGCGTAAAAAAACGGCTCATGGAAGAGTAACTCAAAGAGGAGAATTCCACCGAGAGATGACTTTTGCAAATAAGAATGTTTTCCTAATTTTGCTGAACTCTTGTCTTCTGGTTTTCTGTGACAAAAATTCATACTTTGATAATAAGAAAGGAGGAAATAAAATAAAAAAAAATGCCAAACAATTAATTAAGTGACATGCTTCGAATCAGACCAAACTGTGCTAATCTAGAGTGCAACACTAAAAAACACAAGGGTTACTTTTATTCTTTGTTGAGACTACCCTAGTATTTTCTACAAAATTTTGCACAATTGTGAAAAATGAATCAAAATGAGCACACATATGTTTCAATTACATATTTATATGGTAAAAGACTCAATGAAAGTTGAATTAACAGAGAGAATATAACTGTTCTGAATGATTTTTCTCGTTTTATGCTGGTAGGGCGCTTCGTCTGGCAGCTTTTATTATTTATTTTAGCTACAACATTACGCTCAAGGAGGGACTTCAACTATTCGTATCTTTAATCATTATGTTTCAAAATTTCCACTTGTACATTGTTTTTTCAAAACAATACTGCCTAACGTTTTAGCATGAAATTTTAAGAGAAAAATTTGGAGGAGACAAAGAAAAACCACATAACAGAGCATGCAGTAATGATCACTGGCTGCTCTTTGACAGGGAATCTACTACATTACAAACCATAATTCCCATTATTCTTGTTGCACTACCAAAACGAGGCTTCTAGGGTCAAAATTGAGTAAAAAAAACTTGCCAAAAGAGCAATGATAGTTACCCTTTTTGATTCTGAGGGGCTCCGACTTGAATAGGTATAAAACCTAGGGTTTGGAGGTACTGCTTGTATTCATGAATGAAATCCGTGCAGATAAGTTCATGCCATTTTTCATCCTGTTTTGTTGAATTTGTACACTCATTCAAAAAAATCTAGAACAAACAGTAAAATAAACAGTTACTCTGACACTTCAAAAAGAAACACTTCTACTGTCTGTGCTGAAAAATCAGGTGCATTGTCAGAGGGCATTCTTTGAGTATATATGAGCCAAAATTATCATTGCTCATTCAATAGGAGTGTTAAAATAATGGAATTAGATTCCAAAAAATTAAATACACTTGTTTGAGAAAGATAATCAGATCAACTCTTGAAGTGTTCAATGATACTTTGGATAAAAGGTGCTAAATACTTAACTGAAAGTTAAAAGGGGCACACTGCACGGGAGAAAGCCAAAAACAGTAAAAAATAAAAGTTTTTGTTTCTTGCAACATCTATTCCTCCATCTTAGAGACACTCATGATATATGAAAAAACCTCATAAGCAAAAAAATATGACCTCAGAATCAGAAGTCTTGACAATTGGACGTATTTCTGTCAAACGGAACTAAG
This sequence comes from Bemisia tabaci, assembly GCF_918797505.1. NCBI lineage: Eukaryota > Metazoa > Arthropoda > Insecta > Hemiptera > Aleyrodidae > Bemisia > Bemisia tabaci. The sequence goes on from NC_092794.1 coordinate 59,933,420, forward strand.
CGCCAATTTGAGTTCTTTTTGAGGAAATTAGAATGCCGGATAGCGCGTTCTGTCAAACGGAACTAAGCACCATTGAAAAGCATTGCAAGTATAGGACAGAATGAGTCCAATGCCCGATTCCGCCGCCAATCCAAGCCCCCCTCTTCTTTCCTCCCCCGATGGCGCTTAGTTCCGTTTGACAGAAATACATCCAATTTTACTAAACCACATTCGACCAAATTCATGTTCTGTTGGGAGAGGTTCCATTGTTCTACACCAGGGCAACTCAACAGATGTATGATATTGAATAATGATAAAAAAAGACTTACCTGAGAATTGCATGGACTTAGATTTAAAGCGTGGTCTCTAGTGGCAGCTGACTGTATTCTCCACCTGAAATTTTAAATTCACATCATTCAGTCAAATTTTGAGGGGGAAATGATCAAAATAGGGGAAAAAATTACTTTTGACCCTTTGAATCAAACTTTACTTTAACCCATTCAAAAACAAATTTCTTCCATTACCTTCCTGATATTCCTGAGGTTTTACCATTATAGGGCTCTTAGAATCCAATCAGTAAGTTCTAGGACATTCATTTTTGTCATGTGTGTAAAGTTCAAGTTTAGGTTTTAGAATTTTTGGTCTCAGTTTTTTCGAAGTCTCATTGTGCAAGTTGATAGCAGTTTGATTTAAGTTGAAGCTCAACAAATCCCAAATATGTATTCATTAAAGATGTATTAGACATGGAACACATTAAAGTGAAACTTCAAGACTTCTTCCCTCAGAATATATTATCTAAACTTCAAACCATTGGATCATTGGTTTGGATTCGTATTTTTTGGGGTCAGGATGTTTGTCCACCTATCTTGTGTTGCAGTGACATCAAAATCTGGAATTTGAGTCTCGGCGGACCCAAGTCACAATGTCTGCAGTGTTTTACACATAATACATGGAACATATAACATAAATAAAATCTGTCTAAAAATCAAGGCAAAATTTGACTAAATGCACCAATATCAAGCGATGAAATTTTAGACCATACCTAGGTAAAAACAAAAGAGGTGTAATGCAGAAATGGATGGTGCGGGCATTCTGGATGAATAGTTCGAGAATTTCAGGAGCCATTGGAATGTTTGGTGTTGAGCCTCTTGTCTGCCACATTGTATACAGTTTTTTCTGTTGTTCTGGAAAAAAAATTGAATTGATAATTTGTACAAAAAATATTATGTTACCTGAAAAATTGAAACTGGTGGTGCTCCGTTGTAAGTATGACAGCGTAATATGAATTCTTAAACTTTCAATGCAAAGAGGCTCATTAATGGACTCATCTCGCTGAATCTACCACCCTTTGGACATTGGAATATTACAAACCTTTCCTTTCTCCTTCTTCAAGTATAAATAAAATTCAACTTGAAATATAGATCGTTTTCTAGTGACATATTTCTATTCATTCTATCTCTATGGGCTTTTCAGACACCCTTTTCTCATCTTTCATATCAATTTTAGATTCTGAGGGGTTGAAAGAAAATTTCAAAGAAGAACAAGAAAAAACCCTCTCTTCTAAAATAAGCGAAATCCATTGCAATAATGTAATGCCTCCTCAAATAGGCATAAGAATTCTTGAGATTATTTAATTATTTGTTAATTTATGTATTTTTTTTTTTTTTTTTTTTTTTTTTGGCGTATAAAATGAGGAGGGCTTTAGAAAAAGAGAGTTAATTAATCCACTCTATTTGCTTCTTAAAAATAAATTACAGATATGAGACATTGATTTCATGGTTCAAACAGCCCCAACAATAGAAAAAAACCAAAAAAAAACAACAAAATCAAGTACTATTAAAACCTGAAGAGTTAAGTTTAAAAGAGAAGAGTTTCGAATGGACGATATGGAAAATTTACTTGGAGTCATGATCTTATATCAGTTTGCAAAAATTAATAACTTAAAAAACTGAACATTAATTTGAAGAGTTAATTACCTTTGGAATCACTTTTAAGAATGTTGAGCATTTGCTGAGTGTTTCTAACGACTGGATCCGCTACAGGTTTAGAACCTTTTTTTGGTAAGAGAATAGTATTGCGAAATGCCTCCAACAGAGATGGATGGAGAGCAGCACTACTGCGTGGTCGAGGTGGATGTGCAGGAAAGTGTGTTAAATTTTCGACATCCGTGACGACTGTGTTGTAGGGGTTATTAGACTAATTAAAAAAAATATCCAAGGTTAGAGTAAAATAACACAAAATAGAGAAAACACTGTTGAATGAGATAGATTAAATATATATTAGTAACAACTGTCATTATACAGGCTCTTGGGTGAAAAGAAAATTAAGAGAAAGAAAGATAATAAACTTAAATCTAAGTCATTAAATATTCCTTTTAAAGTGAGAATAACAAGTCATTGATACAGTGTGCAGAGCCGCAATTCAATGTTTGAATCTTATACTTTGCGAATAAACAGAAAAAATCATCAATCCAAAACCAAGTATCTACGTCCAGTATTAACAGAGTGGTCACCCTTTGATTAAAAGCTTGGATGATATTACTCACAGTGTTAGAACCAACTGAGGTTTCTTCCACACTTTCTTCCTGTGATATTTTCAAAGGTTAATATTTCTACTGATAGCAAACTAGGAAACAGGGTATTGTGGCACTTTTATCTCTTTTGAAATAGATATCATTACTTTTTACTTCCTCGTATCTGGAGGATTCAACCATTAGGACACATTTCTAAGACAGAGAAGGTACTTTTTTGAAGATAATGTAAAAGGTGTTGGAAATTTTTCTTTGACTGCCTGTTATACAGATTATGAAATTCCCACCTTCAATTGCAAAATATTAGAGAAATTTTGATTGTTCAAGCTAAAATTGAACAAGACTATCTGTGTCAATACATGATGCCTATTTTTGATTTGCAGGTATAGTTTGCAAAACAGTACCGCTGAGATAGATTCCAAAGACTAATTTAGAATAATACAATCCATAAAATCATAAGATGAAATGAAAAGAGATATATATACAGAGCACATTGGTAAATAGACATGCTTGAATTTTTATAAAAAATAAGTTACGCATAAGTCAATACATACATACTATTTGTTTCACAGAAAAATTAAAGGGCTGTTCGCAGAGGAGTGCATACGCTTTAATTACCTGATTCTGCATCTGCCTGATGATTGGCTGATTATGGAATAATCCCATTTTTTGGTACAGAATACTTGACAACAAATTAGAGCGAGCGCTGAGCCACTGACCCAAATTATTAGTTACTCGATTCAGGGATTCCACCCTGTCTTTTGCCCAATTATAGAGGTGCAAAATTATCTAGAATACAGAGTTAAAAAGTATTATTTTGATACCTATCCGAAAAAAAAAATCATAAAATCAAACTTAAGAAAAGTTTGTGGCAGTTCTTGGGAAAGATTGTTTATTCAGGTTGGGTTTTCTTGTGCCTCCCTTTAAGCAGACCCTATTGCCAGCGACTACGAAATCCTGCCCAAGGAGGCAGGACATTTAAAAGAGCGTTTTACGAACTATGCAGATTGTCCATTCAAGAGTGGATTTCAGACTTTTTTGAAGTGTCCATAGTGATTTTCAAACAATTATACATACAGATAGTCTATTTACATGGCTGTAACTCTTACAAGCAACAGATTGCAATAGGGCTTTCAGACATTTCATGCTGATAGAGAGCTCATTGAAGCCATTTCCTGTGGAATACTTTTTGTGCACAGCAGAGAATCTCAAAGAAACTCATGCATTTTTAAAATTTGGAAGAGGATTTTTTCTTGAGTTGCAAATTATCAGAAGAAATAAATACTTACAATAGAATTGTAAAACTATATGAGCTAATGATAAAAAAATTTTTTTTTTCCACTCCATTTTTTTTCATTTTCAAAAGGAAAATGAGGAATATTTTTCCGTGAAATTTTTAAGGAATATAATACGTGCAAAAAAGTGATAAGAAAGAAATAAAAGATACGTAATACACATTATAGAAGATGGTACACGAAAAATGAGACAGGGAATATGCTGTAATCCCCAATGGAGAATTTGCAAGGGTCTGAAACTTGATGAATTTCGTGTTTAAGTGGAATCTACTGATTTAACTGAACACAAAATTACCCTTGATTCATGAATTGAGCAATAATTAGAGGAGATGTGACAAAATAACCGATTCTGCTAAAATACATGCATTTAAATGGGAAATGCTGCCAGATGACGTCATAAGACAGCATGTTTTCTCACTTTTAGATCAATTTTTCTCCAATTTCCCATGCCAGAAAAAAATTATGAAAAATACTGCGAACTCAGTTCATTAAAATTTTTGTGTGCAAATTCTCCATTGAAATACTAAATTTTCCGTTTTCTAATTTTGCTACAGAAAAGTGTCTGCTTCTTAAAAACAGTGGATCAGAAACTAAAAGACTCTTCACACCATACCTTTTGATTTGTCACACTGATCAATAGATACCGCTGCCGTGACACAAATTGGTAAGAGCCATCATCAGTTTTCCTCAGAAGTGGTGCAAACTTTTGGAGTACTTTTAAAGCTGAAATCAAAGTAAAAAATAAATAAACAAATACAGTTTTTAAGGGGAAAAACAAAAACATGTAAATCTTTAATCTCCGGCTGAAACAGAAAATTGCTGCTGGAAGTGAATTAAAGATGTTCCAAAGTCTAAATATGAAACTGTAAAGTATAATTAATGACATTGAATAAAAAAAAATCCTTTCCCTGTCAAAAGATGGGGGGAGAATCTGCCAGGGTAACGAATCATATGTGATAAGTTTGAACTGATCATGGATAAAAAGCCGTAACTGAAAAATCAAAATTGAGGTGATATCACTACTGCTTTAAGAATATAAATCAAATGATTTTTTACCAAGGAGTAACTAGAAATTGAAATTTCTGGAGAATTTTGAAGGGAAAAAAACTTAAGAAAAAAAGTTAAAACATTGAAAAATAAAATCAGCTGTTTCAAATCCCTCCCTTTAAATACCTATTTTGCTTTCTGTAATGAACCAAAGATAATAATTATGTTAGAGCTGGTAACATTCCTACCTATTTACTTCCATCCTTAATATTTCGAATTTCTTTCCTTTTTTCATGTTGAGTATATTAAATGTTGTTTCCAAATTAAAATAGAAATTGAAAATTTGTAGCTGAATCATAGTTTTTTTAATCCCTTCAAGATACTGTCTGCGGATATTGAGGTCTCTCTCTGAGGCAAGTCACGAATAGACGAGCATAATAACTCCGGATTCTCTGACAACATCATACAGAGGCCTTTAGGGAGAGATCAAAACGGAGCTTCTAAGCTTGTCAACTGGGGCAAAATGTGTAAATATAGGTTTAAAACTTGAAGGAAAAATATATTCGCAAGAGTAATCAACTTTACCTTTCGGATCTAACTTATCAATGTGGAAGTTCTCGTCAGTAGAAAGGCAGGATTTCCATTGAACCAAATTTCTACCAATGAGAAGGCAGGATCTGTAAGAAGATAATTCAATGTTGGAGCTTCTCTCCAAAGATTTGTGCACTCCGGAAGAATCTGATTCGTAGAATAAAAATCCCTCGATATCATGGAAGGCAATGATCTGATTCAATTCTTTCACCGTTATGCCAATAGGATGTCTGTGAAAAGAATTAAAAATGCATTCACGTCATAATTCAAACTTGAAATTGAAGTGCAAAGAAGTCAAGTATTTATTGTAAATGAATTGAAGCTTATTCTTCAAGATTAATTGTGTAGAAAGCACCGATACATGAAGTGATCGATGAAATACAGGCATAATTATCATCATCAACGCACCACCACTAACGTGCTGCCCTGTGTAGATCAGACTGGTCCCATCAGGCCACAGCAATGGCAAAGGAAGCAGCAATTTACACATGCAAAAGACTGGTAAAGAGAGTAAAAATTACAAAATAATGACAGTGGTGCATTCTTTAGGACAATGTAGTAACGTTTAGTTAAGTGGCAAGCCAACAAAGGGTACTAGCAAGCTCTAAAAGCTACCAAACTACAGCTTTCGTAGCCTCTGGTCTCTGTGGACCTGCCTGACAATGTGGACAGGAATCCATAAATAATCGTAGCAGACAACATGTTTTGGTATGTACCATAAAATTGGATAAAGAAGTGCAATAGAAAGGTAGTTCTCCGTAAAGTCAAGATCAGAAACAATGTTTAGGACCATCTATAAGCGAAGGGACTTTGGTGCCAGGAAACTTGAGATTGGGATACTGATACCACTGTTGAAAGCAGCATTTTGCAACATTTACAAGATAAATGCACCCGATATGACGGAAGCATGTTGATTTTTACACATATTTACTCAGAGAATTGATTATTAAGGTCAAAATGAAAATATGTTGATTTGTTGCATCCATTTTTTAAAATTTTTAAGGCATATCAATAGTTTTTTGGAATTGAAACAAGTTATTGTTTAATCAAGTTAGTTCGAGTTATTTACAAACTAATAATGCATTAATCCAATTGACCTCCCAAAAACTTACCGAGCACTTAAAGTTACAGTGTTGACAAGTACTGACGGTACACCTAAGTCGGATGCAAATTGCATCCATTGCGGCATTAACTGACTGTGCACATCCAGGAGCTGACCATGGACACCGTCGTCTGTGAAAAATTCAAATCAACTTTGTTTTAATTCATAGGATCAGGACTGAATACATCATGAACATGAATCAATTAAGTGGTTAAATTATGGATTTTCACTCTTCTTGAAACCTGAAGCTTGAGGATTTGAACAAATTTTCATTGCATACAAATAGCAGGACAAACTGGCACATCTCATATATAAGCTTCTTTCATACCAAAAGAATTATGTGAAAAACAAAATTCATACAAAAGTTGGTTGCTTCTCACCACTTGATGAGATGCTTGATTTGAAGGCGATTAGTGGAGTTTTGGCTGAAAAAAGGTGCACCTGACAGGTTAAATATTTGACAATTTTATCAATTTTCATTTATTTAAAAGAACAATAAAACTGGACAATAAACCCTGGACAAAGAGAGGGTCCTTTATGCACCTTGACTTTTATAAGAAATGTGAACAATAGTTTTCTCAAATTTCCTCTCTACTTTTTGCTTGTGATTCTCCGCATATAAATCTCAGGAAGGACAGAGAAATAATGATAATGCCAGTTTGGTAGATGAAGATTTGCTTGATGATATAGTGACAGCAATCCTCGAGTCTAAATTTTAAAATTCATTTTTAAATTTTCGAGTCGAAAATTTAAAAATGGTACGATTGACAACAATTGAAACTTCGAAATTGAAGGCATGACATGAGAATCATTTCTCGCACTCAAATCAGACGAACAGTACTGTTATTTTAATGGAGAGGGCTTCAACTTTTAATTGAAATATAATGTAAAATAAGCAACATTTTCCTGGAAAATAAAGATAGAATTAAAGAACTCCAACTTTCAAATATCTTTCCACAGTTTTGGATAAAACACATTTCTTGTTTGTAAAAAAGTCAGTGGATACAGAATCCAATTTGAAATGGGGGTTTGATCCGTCATGAATAAGAAACACGAATTACCTCTATCGTGCTCCGTTAAGGGGGCCGTCAATAATTTCAACTCCATGAGCAAGTCCCACAGGGAATGACGAACGCTGCCTTTCAGCTTCTGACATAGGGTTTCCAAATTGACGCGTCCTTGTTTCCAAATTCGGAACTCGATGAGAGCTTCAGGCCCTGGAATAAAGCCATGAATGAAAAATCTAGAAGTGAATGAAATAAATAAGATAGAACAGTTTAAATTTTCTGAAATGACTACTGTTCAATGACTGATAATTTCAAGAGGTCCGACAACATAAAATGGGCATGAATCTGAGGACTTTGAATTGAAAAAAATTGCTGTAGTTTTTTAACGACCATTGCTGTTGATAAGAAAAATGCTCACTTTATTTTGAGGTGCTTCATGGTCATGATAAGCAAAGTATAGTATGGTATACTTCAACGGTAGTGTAAATGACTCGAGGAAACTCTGGTTTTTCTGTGAGCGGAAAGTGTGAATTAATGTAGACAAAAATCATGCGTCCATTGTATCCTACTTAAAATTTAAGGACAGCTATTAGTTATGCTAAACATACCTGGAGCTGATAAACTTGGGTTGGGCTCATAAAGGTTGGTTGCAGTCAAAGCTTCGAACTGTTGCACAGTCAAAGGGTCCTCTCGGTAACTATCAGGATTGAGTTTTGGGTAGTTTGAGTGTTCGATCAGAGTGTTTTCCCGATCAACAAGAGCCAAAGCAATGCATGCAATGCCTTTATTTCCTGATGCTGGACTCTGATTATACAGGAAAATCTCTGACTCTTTCACTCGCTTGAGTGAATCCTCTGCTTGAGAATAGTCCTGTAGAGAAAAATCAGTGATTGGTCATTTTTTCTTTTTCATCCTCTCTTGGAGCTTTGAATCTAGGTTTCCCTTTTTTTGCTTGCTGTGTTATAGATTTCAAGATTCATGTAAATTATTATCATTTTATTCCCTTTTTTTAGACAATACTGATTATCATCACGATGCAGACCGTCAGATCTGTTTTTTCAAGAGCATTATCTGAAAATTTGACACAAAAACAGCTGGTGATGAGCTTTGGAAAAAGTCTCATCGAGTGTGCACTTACATCTACTCATGAACATAGATATTATATTTCATTTGACGCTTATTAATTATGGATCTGTTGTATGGTAGAGATTCACCCAAGCTAGTAAACCAAAAAAAAAGTACAGGCAAAAAATATGTTTTCGGTTAAATATACCTGAAAATGATTTGCCGGTTTGGGATCTACATATTTCGGTGGATGCAGGAATTGCTGCAGATTTTGCCGCAAATAAAATGAAAATGCTTGCAAATGACTTAGAGCATGACTCTGGACTGAAAACTGTAGGAATAAAAGAGAAAACAAATTTCAAATACAGAATACTGCACAGATTACATACGAAGAGATTCTTGGGTTGGATTTTGATGCGCTTTAACCTTTTGTGCTAAATTAGATTCAAAGACCACATCAAAATTCTTGTCAGAGCTTGGTTAAAAACATGGAAAGGCTAACAGTTTTTAAGGTTGATTAGTGATTGGTAAAATTGCTCGTGGCTCATAAATGAGTTTTTGGTCTAACCATCAATTCACAGAATCATTATGAGAAAATAAAAAAACCAGAGCGAAGTGGCAAAAATATAAAATTTTAGGTTTAAAATACAGAGTAATGAATTAGATAATAGGAATGCAAAAAGTTCTTGGCCTTCTCATTTTAAAAACCTCATTTTCCCGGAAAATTATTTCAAAATGATGATCTCTTTCATGCTCTGAATGTCAAAATAGTCAACATTTTGCAGAAAATGCACAATTTCTACCACAGCGTTGCATAATAAACGCCATTTTTACCTTAATTTTGCTGGAAATACGTAATTTTTACGCCAATTAATTTCTGACCATCTGTGCAAGCAGTTGGTTAGATGGTCAAAAAACTTCCGCACTCTTCCTGAATGACATGATTTCAGTATTACTTGAGTCACTTATACCTACTAACCTGATAGATGGTCTCAGGGGCACTACGTGGCTTTTGTATGAAGTGAACATCCTCTGGAGAGAGTTTACACATTGGGTTCCGTGCAAGCATCACTGAAACAACTTCAAGCACAGCATCGTCAAGTCGGTTCTGAAGCACCTGTGTCAGTTCCTTCTTCACTTCTGGACCTGTGTTAAAAAAAAAAAAAAAAAAAAAAATCTTAAAAAGAATGAATTTCACACCACTGATGATCATGATGATTGCACTACGCCCTAAACAGAGGAGGCTAATATTTCTATCACTAACTGATGTTTTTTTTTTAAACTCTATCATTCCTTAATCAATTCAATCAGTCATCACTTAACCAAAAGACATTTGGATGGTGAAACTACAAAACATCATACCTCAATTTGCTATATCGTAGGTTCCCTGTCACATTTTACTTTCTGGGAAAATGAATAAATATTCTAGAGGCACAAAATTTTGCATGATTTTTTCCTGCCTTTCAAGAATATGCTCTGAAAATTCTGTGAAAAACTGTTAAATAATGCTCCCTTCAAAAGATTAAAAATCAGAAAGAGTGTTGACATTCTGAATTGGCATACATGCTTTCATAGTTACACTGTTTAAAAGAAATTTTTAGAAACCGTAAAATCTTGTCACAGCTCCTTTTATTCCGAGGCTGGATTCTTATGCAGAATCGGCAATGGTTTTTGCAGGATGGCACATTTTAGGGAGAGCATAATTTGAATGTAAACAGCATGAAAAAAATTGTTACAAAAATTGAGACATTCGTAAGCCGTCTTCGTGATTCATAATTTTATGTTTAATCCTGAAAAATGGGCAAATCACATCATTACATATTAAGAATGATAATTTAATAAGTGAGGCAGACCTCCAAAAAAAATGTCCTATTATGAAAAAAAATGTATTAGATTAAAAAACAAAAATGAAATTACAGTGCACAGGTGGATGAAAAATCTCCTCAACAAAGGAAAAAAGGGGGAAAGTTGGCCTAACTCACCTGCTTCAGAAATGCCATGTACTTTTAAGGTGATGTGATCTTCATTCTTCAAGCTAACACTGTCTCCAGATTCACCAGATTTTGTCCTCATAATCTCATTCTGACAAACAGAATCAAAACATAAAATTGTAATTAACATAGAGGAGGGCGTCCTGAAAAAATGTTGTTCCAAAAGCTGTTTTTTTTTTACCTCAATTCCTGTGCCTTTAGCATAAGAAAAAATCTTCAAAAAAAGACTTTACACCGTTACTAAGAAGAGTTCAAGAAGGCCGCTGACATCAAAATGTTGCCAATTTTTAATAAGTCTGAGTAATTTTTCAAGAGATACCTTTATAAAAGGATACCAATAAAAGACTTTCATTATTTGCAACTGTGTAAAATTAAAATATACAAGACCAGCAGTTAACCCATGCAACGCACAGGGCAAATAGTTGCAAATGGGTTCAGTGGATCTCATTCAAAGGAGGCTTTATACTTTCCTCTTATCAATTTATTTTCTACATAAAATCGATGCTGTTCTCTGTGTGTATGGAGTATCTTCATCAAGAAGCTAACAAAGTTCTTCAATTCAAAACACTCGATCACAATTAAACTTAATTTTGCGATAAGGAACCAATATTTCTGGCTCATTCATAAAAGCACCAATCAGTATTAGAAAACTAAAGGCGCACACACTGCTTCTAACATGAGTCAGAGATATTTGTTCCTAATTAGAAAATGTAGGCCGATTCTTCCATGAGAGCATTCCTGCTACTTCCAGAGTGTTTTTTTCCACGAGAAAAATTGGCGATTATATTACGCTCAAAATGTCTGGAGAAATGGGATGGTCATTTGAAGAAAAAAATAAAACTTACATATAAGTGTTCTTCCGCATTTTTCCGAGAAAGAGAGCTTACAGATGAACTTCTTGAAACTGACTCGAGAGAATTTAAAGAGTTTTCTTCAAAGTCTATGCTATGCTTAGAAAATGAGCCAATGTTTTCATGCAATCTGCCAAGAGAGTCAAAATAAAATTAGAATGTCGAAAAGTTCTTGCTCTATCATACCTATTGCATTCACTGCTTTCATGAGTGGGTATAAAAAGTGCGGGTTCAAATTAAAAGTTCTGCAACTTCTTAAAAATGAGGTATTTTTTTTTTGTTGTTGTTATTTTCAACGTTCTGATGAGAAAATTTATTAATCTGACAGCCAATTTCTGAAATGGTTTGCATTGCCCGTTTCCTTAGTTTTTTTCCGAATTTGTTTGCCCAACTTTCTTTCTTTCTTCTTTTTTTGCGATAGTTTTTGACTATCTCATTAGTATTTCAAAATTATATTCTTCTCAGATCTATTCATTGAAATCTGGCCTCTCCCGAGGAAAATTTTCTTTTGCTTGATAAGCAGAGAAAAGGCAATAAAAAAGAAGATAATGATAAAAAAGACACATCCTACTCAGAATTTCAAAGCAACTTAGTTCTGAGCATTCCGCATGAAAATCAAACATAAAAAAAGAAAAAAAACATAAAAATACCTTAAATAGAATACATTTCCAGAATTATCTTGATAGACAAACATGTTTTTTCGATTTGTGACAGCGAATTTGTTCAAGACGAGACGAAGAGCAGAAAATCCTCTTGACAGGCCTGGTTTGCCCGGTCCTGTTTTCAATCTTGGATGCAGTGTGAAGTGCGTTTCCCACACAACTTGGCAGGAAAACCAGCCAGGAATAAATTTTGATGTTGCCTCAAGGTACGTGTCATTTTCATAAACATCTAGATCTGAAAGACAAGACTTTTGGTTATAAATCAAGGAAACTTTCCAAAATAGACGAGCTTCAGCTCTCGGACTCACTTACTTAAACAGCTGTTCCACACATTTTCTGATAAAATTTGCAAAAAGTAAGGAGATATGTATATATTTGTAGTTCCCCTTTTTACTTAAACAGATTCAAGTATAGGAGCACCTGGGAGAGAGAAAGAAGGTAAATTATTTTTTTGCAAGTTTATGCCATGGCTTTAACTACCATTTTGTAGAATTTTCTGATCAAACTTTTTCCAAACTTATCATAGACTACAAATTAATCATATCCTTTGGAGAAAATAAAGTTTCCTTCTAAAAATATGTTTACAGAGTTTTTAAAGTTGTTTAGCTCTTACAGAAAAAACAGAAAAAGGGTAAGTTCCTAGTTCTTCTCTGTCTCTATAGTCTCAATGTGTTGAAAACATCAAAGTTTTGGTCATTATTAATGTACTACATCATCCTGGCAAAATATGTTTTCAAATGTTACTGACATTTCAATAAATTACACCATTTCCTCAAGATAGCTGGTACTACTTGTTATAAAAAGCATTGAATCCGGTAGAGAATTAAAGGATTGCTGAAAAGTTAAATCAGCAAAGAGCCCTGCATACCAGTGAGGGCTCACTAGCTATCAGGTAATATTGAATAAATATGAAACGGTCCATCATAAAGCCAAAGCCAAGAAATAGGTAATTCGGTTCGGTAAGAGCTGAGATGTTTTGGATTGAACAAGGGTATTAAAAAGGCAGGGCATAGAGAGATTGAGAATAACATGATGTAACAATGATTACCTGCATAAGATTTAGAATACGTTTGTTTCCATACGTCATCGCTGGACTCAGGTTCTAAGAGTTTGTCGCAAATACGAGTGTCATGCAAATTATTTAACAACATAGTCTGATTGACAGTTTTACAGACTAAACGAATGTTGCTGATGACAGTGCTCTGTACCATGCGATACGCTTTCACTTCTTCAGTGTGCAATTCAATAAACCTGAAACCAAATAAGCAAAATAACACTGACTAAATCTGCATAATTAAAATAAATCATTCTCTTAATTATTTCGAGGAAAATCCCTGGTCCCTCCAACTTCGAATTATCGAGCGGCTACTGTACTTGCCTTTTTAACCCTTATGAAATCTAATTTATGCATCACAAAAATGGGAAGGTTACATTGAGTTTTATTTGAAATTAAAAGGAAAAAAGCTACAATTTAAAAAGACACCTTCAATCAGCGTGAGAATTTTTCACATTACCTGCAATGAAAAAAGACTGTCACCGCTTCCTTATCTACTTTCATTATCAACCAGAAATTGGGAAGTTCAGGCCTTTTGATTTCTAACTCACTTAACCATTCACAAGTTTCATTAGTGTCACTACTTCCGGCATCATAACCTAAAAAAAAATACACAGAGTAAGATTAGCATGGTTAATTAAATCTGTAATTTCAAGATAATATAGAATTCAGATAGACACAAATAGGCGTAATCAAAGAGTTGTTAGAGACTCGTTATGCTCTATATTGAAAGAAATAAACAAAAAGCTTTCCTCATTCCACCTAAGTTTTCGATAATATTGCCAATCTGTACTTTTCGCTTTCGTGTCCTCCATTATAACTTGCAAAGTGTCATTTAATGCACTTTGTATTTGCAAAGTTTCAATTAACGTTAGTTTTGCCAATATTCAATTTGAATTTATTTGTTGCAAAAATTCCCTTGACAACTTGAAAAATAGAATTCTCACCATCTTCATTAACTAATCCACTTTCCATCAAATTTGAAACTTCATTGTGCCATGCTGCTATTGAGCTCCAGTTTGATGGCGGGCCTTTTGGAAAATCTTGGGTAAAATAGGAAGACCTGCAGGTAAAATAACAAAAGAGAGCGAAATTAGCACTACAATGGTAGTTCACAAGATAAAGGAAGTAAACTCTTAAATGAAAACAAAGGTTTCGCAAAGTGGAAAAAAAAAATACTAAAATCTGTTATTTTAAAAATTTTGTCAAACAAAAAAACTTCCTGTTACGATGAATGAAAAGAAGGAAGTCTGAAGATCAAGGAAAGGAAATGATTCGGATAATAAATCAGAAGGTAAGATGTCAACTGAAAAATTCTGGCAGCCAGAAAAAAAATAAAAAAATAAAAAAAAAAAACTGGCAAAGTTTCTTATTATGTACTAAGGACAAATGACAAGGAAAGAGACATACCTTTCATTTTTTCCACCAGGCGTGTTGAGCTTTACGTCATCTGGATAAAAACAACAAGTTGCCGTTAAATTTTAAAAAAAAACAATTTTGAATTACAGCCCTTGTTTTGAAAAAAATCACGGTAAAAGGTTGAAGAGGTTGACAAGGTTATCAGCCTATCGCCTTTTTTTTTTTTTTTTTTTTTTTTTTTTTTTTTTTTTTTTTTTTTTTAACATATTTACAAAAATAAAATAAATTCAACAAGAATAGGTACATAGTTTTGAAAAATATTATCATGGGGGAAAAAAAGAGTTACTAATTAAGCATCATCAATATTAAATATCTGCGTGTAACATTTAAATTTTAAAAAACAAACAAACTACCTGGTCAATATTTCTTTTCTTTTCATTTGAGGTGAAAGGAACATACAACTTGGTTCTGAAGAGATGTGCATTCCAAAAAAAAAACATTTTTAAATGAGTAGTTCCATTTTTCTTAACTTTCATTGTTTTTAAAAAACGAAAGTCTTAGAGAACATCCATACTTCTTTGAGGATGATCAATGAAATAGTATGAGGTAAGGGAAACACACCATTTGGATTCCAAAATTCTACCGAATTTTTTGGACCGAGGAAGAAGCTGGGATTGTGGCTTTCTTGTTTTTTCATAACTGTTGGATCCTTGATAAGGAAGTAAAAATCCTTCTCCTGCTTTAGCTTGTATTCTGGTATTTTCATAGAATTGAATTCCTGAAGGAAAAAAATACAAAATAAAAGCTCCTTTGAAAAATAGAGTTTCTTTAGAACTAGAATTAATTTGAAAAAAGACCTGTTAAAATGCTCATACCGAAGGAGCTATTACATATTGGTCATCAAGTTTGAGGATATTCAGTAGAGGAGTTCAATTTAGAGATCGGTAAAATTTACTATAACAAGGATTTTCCTTCCGAAAATTAACCCATTTATTTAAGTTGATAACTCTGAACTGTCCGCACAAGACTATACCAGTTCTAAACCGATGGCTCAGTGGAATTGGCATCAATTTTTACAATATTTTCATGATTCTATGCTAGACAGTTTTCTCATCAATGATTATATGAATAGTATGACCGAACTGAAACTTATTTTATCCAATAACTTATTGATTTACTGAGGTACATTATATTGCTCTGTTGAGGTTTTGCACATACCCCGCTGGTCTGCAAGATTCATGCTTGAAGATGCTTCAAAAACCTACAATACTTTCATGTTTAAAAAGTTAGGATGAAACTAAATCATCAAAGTATAAATCCATTCAAAACAGATGGAAAATGCTCTGGCACAGAAAGGTGTTCACCTGCATATCCATTCTTAAAAATGTCCATTTCAAGAGATTGAACTCTTACCTGTAAAAATTTGGGCATACTTTGATCAGGACCAAACACAAAATACAAAGGCACTTTCTCAAGCATACAACTGGATCGCCCTGTTGAGGAAGACACATGGTTTGTGACCAGAGATAGCGTTTCCTCATCGACAGGAGATTTGTCCAACAAAAATGCTGCTATCTCGTCGCTCATTAACCATTCAATCTTAAAAATAAAAATAAGACAAACCAAAGGCTGTTACTTTAAGAATAGAAATCTGTAAATCAATTTTTTAAATTATTCAACTGATGATTGCAGGACTTTGATTTTGCCTCATAATATGGTTCCCTTATTAGCTCAAACCAAAAATCTATGCTAATTGTTACTTTCTGAGAAAGAGACTTAAAAAAACTGCAGATGTAAACCAGAGGTTCCTACATGGTAATTGCATAGTAATAGTCTAATAAAGTTAAAAATTGTAATGATTTTGGTAACAACCATTTAAAATTAAAGGCTGAATTGACTATATTGATCAAAAATTTCATTTGTAACTTTCAAATCAGTAAGTTACAAAAAAACGGCGCACAAAAAAAAATGGAAGTTGCATTACTTTTCCTTGTTTTTGGAGCCCAAAATAATGAATCACACTTTGAATATCTTGGTTTTTTGAAATGAATGAGCACAAAGCCTAAAAATTTTCAATTGCTCAGACCAATATCCGGACTTTCAGAAGTTGGGCTGTATCATTAAAAAGGTCTAGAAAATTTGTAAAACAGACATTCAAAAGCATTGAGCCATTTCCCATCAAATATTTGCTCGCCCTGACTTCTACATTTCAACTCATCGTTTACTTTTGTTTAAAAGTTATTCAAATCTTAGAATTTGCTTTAAGCTATTCGCTTCGATACCATGAGAAAATCAGACAATAAGAACTCACCTCGTTAACACAATGAGAAACCGCTCTGTACTGATAATCCGGTAGATGTTGCAGTGTATCACCAAGAACTGGAATGTCTTCATGTAGCCTGGAAACAAAACCATTTTTCCTAAATTTTTTAAAGTATTGATTTAATGCTGCGCTCAATCCAAGCTATTGAGAGCATGTTCCTCATTAGAAAATCAGTTAGTATCCCTGAGCCATTCTCTCCTGGGGAATGAAACTTTAACTTTCATGACCACTTTTACATATGACTTACAAAAAACTCAATAAAATTAACTTTTTTAGAAAATGTTTTTGCTTTAGATCTACATACACAGGTGAATGAAATTCATATTCGAGAAAATCAAGCGAAAATATAACGTTGAGATGAGGTACCTACAGCTGCTGGGATCGATAGATGCTTCTAAAAACAAAAACAAAAAAAGGCTGGTGTTGGTTTAAAAAACGCAGATAGATAGATAAAATTATAGATGGACGGATTGATGAACAGATACATTGAAATCAACATCTTTCACTTACTTGTCATCCATGGAATTTATGAAGGATTCACCAATTGTGCATGAAGAATCAACAACCTGTTCTCCATTCATGACTGACACAGTCTCGACATCAATGGACGAACATTCTGCAGAGGGAGGAAGAGTGAGGCAGATCATATCAAGAGTCACTGTCAAATCATCCAGGCATAAATCTGACTCGCCAGACTCCAAAAAATCTACAAGTTCCCCTAAAAATAGAATACAGAGAAAAAAAGTACTAAACTGCTCAGGGTAATCTGTTTGTACATTTCTGTTGGTTGACACCTCACGTTGGCGAGCATGATGATTAGGACAAAAACTTCCATCTTTTTTCCTAGGTCCTCTTTCTCATATTGAGGTCTCTTGAATTTGCCATACAGCTCATTTGAGAATGCGACTAATATGCGCACAATTAAAATGAGTGAAACTGGACTTGGAAAGAATGTAATTAAAGGGAAAACAGTCTTTCAGTGAGAGCACTTCCTAGGTGTGTGCTAGTTTCATTTCTTAAAGTAATTCAATGATAAGCAGAAGTAATTCATTGAGAAATAATTACGCTAACGCAAACATGTGTATCATGCTGTTTCATAGAGACAGGCCAAAACTGCCTTAAGAAGTAAACTTACCAAGACAGGTGGGAAGAATATTAATTGTGCAATTGTGCACATTATTAATTGAGCAAACAAGATTCAGAAAGAGCGGGGATATTTCTTCTGGGTTGTCTTCCAAGAAGTCAATGATACTGTTAGAGTCCATGTTTGATAGTAGAGAAGTTCTGGCATCGTCTGGTGTTGTCACTGAGCCAAGAGGGCCTTCCCACTGATTTTGCCCTGCAACGCATCACAGATTAAAACACTTTTTGGAAGATAAAGGTAAATTTTTGGTTTTGGATCAAAAGAGACTTCAGAGATTCAAACGTATAAAATAATTCTGCGTGATTTTCATACCCTCCCTCACTAATAAAGAAAATTAAAAGCCCGCTCTTAGGAAAATATTAAGAAGAGCCATTCAAGAAGTAAGTGTCCTCCTTTTAAAGACTGTAAAAATGGACAAATTTTTGTTTTAAAAAAACAGACAAAAAACTTGAGCTTAAAATGATCCTTTCACATTAAATACTCCCTTACAAGTAACTTATTGCCACTATCTAAAGTTGATTATTTATCAAAATGTCTGACACAGTTTTTTTTTAAAAAAATGTTACAAAAATTACAAACTGAACAAAAGAAGATTGCACATGAAACAAAGAGATTCAATTCCTGTCACATTATTTTTGTTCTAATAGGATAAAAAAAAATTTAAAAAGATAATGGGCTCAAAACTGTTAAAATTCTGTTCTGAATGATTGCAACTTGTATATCTTAATAAAATACAAACCATTTATTGTTGTTTGGTCTTCAGTCGTATATTCGAATTCAATTTGAGTATTTTTCTCCATCAAGTCGTTGATCCTATGGAGTACGTGCAAATCCTCCGTCATGACAGAATCCTGTGTTTCATCCATCTGCCAAAGTATTAATAATCAATGAAATACAAAATAAAATTCACTTCTTATTTACCATAAAACAAGAGCAGAAAATAAGAGCTGGATTCTTCATTCCCATTGGCAGCATGGGGACAGTATTTTTTGATCACTTCTCAAAGGGATCAAAAAAGGTAGAGGAAATTTTCTAAGGAAAGTAAACTTTAAATTAAATGAAGAGAAATTTCACTCCCTCGAGAATTACTTCACTGCTAAACTGTGGTTGCTCAGAATTAGTTGTGGTTAGAAAAATTCTATATATATTCTTAAGATAACTGCATTCTCAACTATTAAATTTAAAAATTTAAGGTTTTCTGATTCCCAACGTAAATGGCCTGGTTGCTGATCGTCATAAATTATGTAAGTAACTAACTAACTATTTAAATATGTATACACTATTTTTTGGGTTATACTCATACATTCCTTTTCTTTTCAATCAAATTAAGTCGAGAATTTAATTTGCTTGAAACTGTCTAAAGAATTCACTTCATTCAATTTGATGCCTTTATCATACCTTGAGATCTAATTACAGAATTTTTAGAACTTACCAGTCTTGCTTCAGGGCCCCAATTAGGGGCGCAGAAGAAGAAGTCCGGATTACACGGAACTTGCTTGAAGCTTGAATGGAGAATTTTCATGAATTTATCTTTGATCAGCCGATGTAAAGGTTTCAAATCCTGACAAGCCGAGGATGCTTTCAATGCTGACAGCGGATATTTCTGGATCTCTTCCTCGTTTTCAAATTGAGATTCTTTTTTCGTATCAGTGTGTGCATAGTACTCCCGTAAATGGCCACAAACAATCTAAATTAAATTAAATTTGATATTAGGCGATACTTGGATGGTGTTCCCCAAATCTGAGCAAAACTATGGTAAATCAAGAGATTGGGTTGAAAAAGTTAAGTGTATAAAAACGAATGACGGTTGCAGATATTTTCTCGGGTATTTTGCATAAAATTTGTCTCCCCTCATTTAATTGCAATTTTTGGACCCCGGCAAGCAATACAACTTGGTGATTTCAAGTGATGCAACTGTGCAGTTTGAAATCAGGATCACACTCTGTATTTTGAACTGGTGGAATTGGGCGCTATCTGATTCAAAAAGGTTTTGACAGTTTTGTAACAATGAAGATTAGTGAGATTGACAAAAGCAATGACCAAACTTCCATTAACATCCACTTAAATTAACACAAAAGGTGCAATCAGGATTGCACTGCCTTTCATCAGTTGTTTTACATTTTCATTGTATCCTCAATATAAGGAGGTGCAAGAAATTAAACGTAGAACAAACAGAGGAAATTTTAGTAGGTAAAATTCAAGTAGGTCAAATTTCAAACTGATACTTAACGAAGACTATCCACTTCAAATACGAGTTAACAAACTATAAATGAGGATGCAGGTAGGTTTCTCAGAAAATAATTTGGAAAATTATTAAAAGAACCAAATTAGCCTTTTTGAGTAAATTTTCGCTTTCATATTATAAGATCAAGAGTGTATTTTCTTCGAAATATCATGAAAAAAACGGCATCAAAAATGAAAATTCTTAGGTTAAATTCACAGAGATTATTAATACGAAACTTTTTAGTCGAAGAAAGATATGCATGGGTACGATTTCTTCTGTACATACCTTTATGTAATGAGTGATATTGATGAGAGCCTTTGCTTTGTGGCACTGGTCAACAGCTTCTTGAATATCTCTGGAGTTGATTTTGTAGCCAAGATGTAGTGACTTAAAAAGTGATTTCACGAAACATTTCTTGTAAACTTGGGTGATTGCATGGCAATGGAGTTTCAAACAAGTTTCATCTAAGACACAAGAAAAAATCAAACAAATGATACTTCACGCTACAACTTTGTACTCCTTAATAGGCAGACATTTCAAAGTCAACATTTTTAAACTTTTTCTAAATTATCATATACATAATTTGTGAGAAAAAATGTACAAAACTTGCTTTAAATTTTGAGGAGATTATTACAGGACATATTTGCATGAAATTTTCAAAAATTATTTCTAAAAGGGTAAAGCTAATAACAAACAATTTTATGCAAAAACGGTGATTGGTCTTTCAAAACAGTAAAATGAGCGAAGGAATTTTAATTGTCGCGAGCCAAAATACAAACTTTTATAGTTTCACTGTCAATATTCATTTAGTTCTTTTCTGTGTATTAATTGCTCTCTCGAGAAATTTGAGGAGAATGAAACTGTCACCGAACTAATTTATGTGATTAAATTAGGTTCTCTTCCCAATCAAGGATAAGAAACAATCTCAGAGGAAATTTCATAAACATGTTGATTTAAACACTTCATTCAAGTATTTTGATATTTACAGTAAAAAAAAACGGAGTAAAAAGAAAGAGAGAAAACTAGAAAGAAAAAATTTGCGATTCCTGGCTCATTAGACATATAACAAGATGTGGAATCAAATGTATTTTAATGGGACCTTAGAAAATGAAAAACATTCAAATACCTGGACCTATATCGGAGTCTTCTGATTTATCCTCTGGGCTCAAAAGACGGCAAGAAGGTTCGTGACTCATTAACTGGTTAGGTGCGGGCTCTTCATCAAAATTACTACACTTATCTTGAAAAACATCGCAAAATGGTTTGATGTACTCATCTTTCAGAATTAAGGCATCGATTAAATTGGTGACCGGACAGTCGTAGATATAAACTGGGATGGTTATGGCTGTAGAAATAAGTTCTGGATGAACTGAGGATTTAGACTGGATTAAAGAATCGACGGACTTTTTCATTTTCTCTTCAATCCACAGCTTGGTTTTAGCTCCAACAGAGCAAGTCCTTGCTCTGGTATACATCTGCATTCTCATTGATTCTTGCGTGCCTTTTTTGACAGGGTCCCATGAACTTGCTCTCAGCCGAAATGGAGACTCAGGTACTAAATGGTTGTTGTACATGTCCCAACCAGACGTGCTATTAGAGTCAAATACTCCATTATCAGGGTCTGACGAGTCCAAAATCCAACCTTTACTGGATGACGGAGAATTGTACAAAGAACTATTCATTAGTTTCCTCGATTGATTATCTTCTAAGTTTGGCATATTTGACAGAAACAGATCACTTGCAGAGTTGAGGTGTGACTCTAACAGCTGCTTGGAAGACGCATCTGTTTGCTGGGAGTGGACCATGGACAGGGAACTCCCTGGATCAGAGCAAGTTCCAGTTAGTTTGAAATCTTTCAATTCTTGCTCAAGCATTAAAAGTTTGACGTCCCTGAATGAAGCTGGAATAAAGGTGAGAAGACACTGCCCAGCGCTTACTGTCTTTACATAGCAGCGCCACATGGGCACCGGTGATTCTAGGCTCCTGGAGGATTGGGCGCATGATGGGTGCTTGGAGTGAGATTTTTGCGAGCCTGGTTTAACCCCGCTACACTCAGAGCCCCCTAGATTTTTGGTTCTATCTCTTGATGCATCTCTCTCATTTAAATGAGAGGCGGCTGCAGAATCAGCTTCGATGGCCCATAAGATCATCCGTGTCCAGTCACTGTTGACTGGATCTCTATCACCAGTATCTGTTGATTCACTTTCAGAAAACTTCCTTTTGTCAGAGCTACCTGATTCCTCTGGAAAACAAGAGGAAAATTAGAACAGCGTTATTAGAGATAAAACAAGGAAATACTGCAATAAAAACTTCATACTTTGTCACCTAATTGACTACCGTATGATCTAGGACTGTGAGAGCACCCAAATTTCCAGACCATCAAACTGAGTCCCCTTAAGTTGATTTAAAAGTCACTTCAGGCTAGAATGAGTTCAGCTCAACTCAAGTGCTGATGACCAAAGCTTTCTCCAGTATTTTTAAACTGGGAACGCTGCAATGAATCGAGGCTATCCTAAGACTGGTGCTTCTTACTTATGAAACATTTCGCAAAATCCAGGTGCATTCTGGAAAATACCCTTAAACCATTCACTTACAACAACAGCTCTGAGCAATTGGTCAACTTGGTATCAATGTTCACGATGTTTTAACAATAAGTTGCGTTCTCGATAATATTCATATGAGTAGTATGACCAACCTAAAACTTATTTTATGAGGTAATTTATACTTTTTTCGGTATTTTTACATTATTGTACCGTGGAGCATAAAATAACCTCAAATTTTTCTTCTTTTAACACCATTTACAACAATTTTGGCAGTAATAAATCAAGAATACTAAAGCATCATAACTGAATTGTCCTGTTTCCTCAAAAAACTGTCATGACTATTTAATACATCAATTTTTAACCCCGAGGAATGAATTGTAAGATTATTTTGAATTATTCAAAGTCAATAATTTTAGCACATTTAAGTCCTGTTTAATTCACAAGTCAGTGGGTTAATTCCATTCCTCCTGTCAAGATAACTTGATGGGAAAAAAAATAAATAAAACAAATAATGAGTCGAACAGTCTGTAAAAAAGGCAAATGAACTGACCAAAGTTGGTGGATGATTTTGCAAAACTTGCGGTGAACAAGAGGGGATGATCTTTATGGTCTCTCTCGCGTTGAATGATGAGATCAATAAGTCGCTTAGAGTCCGTTTCATTCAATAAGAGTTCTCTGTCATGCATTGTTTTCAGCTCTTCGAATAGAATGTCAAGCAGGAGGTTATTTGGAGCATCAACAATTATCTTTGATTCGTGATGTTGAGAGATATCTGTAAAATACTTTGACACATTAAAAAAATTCTTCCATTCCGCTATTTGTCTATTGAAATTGAAAAATACGATGCAACAAACCAAGAAGGCAGCCAGAGAGAAACAACTTTTGTTTTAATGAATTTCTGTTTGAGACACAGAGAAGGTAATAACCAAAACTGAAACTACAATACTTTTCATCGTTCATCGTTTCCCAGGCGAGAGAACATAATTACATTTTTACGTTGCAAAATTCCCTTTCGCAAATTGTATTTTTTTTTTTTTTTTTTTGCAAACTGTTGATTGTTTCTCACTGAAAATGACACTGACTTCTTTTCATATTGCTTGCATAAAACAGCAAAATTAGAGACAGAAATTTCAGTCGTATTTTTCTAAAAAACTGAATTGGTTTTGGTCAATTTTATAACCTTGAAATGGAGTTATGTTCTTTCCTCTGAGAAACTATGGGTTGTACCTGAGATGCATCATAATGCAATGGGTAGAGGAGTTTTCCGCATTAAATTTTTCATATATGTTATTAGAATTCTTTTATAATTGAATTTACTGACTCAAACTGATGCATTTTCATTCAGACCATTCTTGCCGCTACCTAACCACTTCTCTAAATATTCATCTTACGTAATTATAAATAAAATACAGTGGAGCCCGTATATAACGAACTCGCTTTTAACGAAGTTTCGGATGTAACAAAGTAATTTTCATTTTTCTAGTGCCTTCATATACACTCAATAGTAGAAAAGCCCGCTTTTAACGAAGTTCCGGCAGCGGCACCTTGCTTATAACGAAATAATTTGCCGCCATTTCCGCTATTGTGTTCGGTATTTTCTGCTCTCTAGACGAGTTCCGCTCGCTTGCAATAATACAGTGGTAGTCGCGGAGTCACGAAGTTACGAATAAAAGAGAATTAGCGATAACGAAGTGAGCGCTCACTGCGCAGCCTGCCACGCATGTCTCACACCTCACTCTCTCACACTTGCACGCATCTGCGATGGAGGGGAGGGGTGAGTCTGGCAGCGCGCCGATTCATCATCGTCATTTTTCTCCAGGAGCCTCTCCAGAAAGCTTTCCGGGAGAGGCATTGTATTCGCGTTTGAGAGGATTCTTGGAGACGAATCCTGGAAGTACATAGGGCCCAGATTCTACCGCCACTCATAACCGGGTTTCACGCAACTCCTGAAGCGTTTCATGGAGTTAGGTTCAACACCGCAAGGAGCGCTATCGTTGAGTGTTTCCCAGAACTGCCACACGTGAGCGCCCGAGCGCCTCATTTACGTCGGCTATTTTTCTAGATTAGGGTTTGTCCGTTTGTTTATACAATTTATGAGTCTGCTTTTAACGAAGTTCCGGATATAACAAAGTTTTTCTGGGAACCGTGAACTTCGTTATATACGGGCTCCACTGTAAAATGAACACAAAAATTCAAACCTGACTAGGAGCTCACCTTGAATTAAAGATGAGAAGAGTAGCTCTGCTTGCTGACACTTTGGCAAGATATTTGTTAAGCTGTATGCAAACGGGATTTGATGAATTCTTTTATCTGCCAAAGGAACTGCATGCGGCCAATACCTAAAAAAATTAAGAAGAGGGAAAAATGTCTAATAATTTCAAAGTTATAAGATATTGTTCACCTACACCAGTAAAAACTTAGTTTAAAAAGCCAAGAAAATTAGATTACACAAACCGGCCTCTATTCTACTTCTTGCCACACACGTTTTCATTTATTAAAAAACAATTTTTAATTCATGATATTTTGCATGATTTTATTGATCCATCTAAAATTCTTGCGATTCCTAATTTGATGCAAAGATACCTATTTGTCAGTTTCTATTGGAAAAAAGAAAGTATAGGAGTGAATTTTTAAGTATCTCCATGAAGATGCAAATATTTGAGTTTTCCATTCAAACAGGTTTCTGGATAAAAAATATGAATCGAACATGAATACTTACTCAAGAGGATTTTGCTCTACGACTTGAAGATCATGAGCAGGTGGTGAATTGATCTGAGGGTTAATGCACATCAACTTCAGGTGTTCAAATGTCAAAAGGTTAGAAATACATTCTGCATCAACTCTCCACATCTAAAAAAAAAACAAAAAAATGCACTCAAAAGGATTGGATTTTATTCCTCCTTCTAGATGAAAATACTCCTCTAAAAACTCAAGGCTAAATGGCCCTTTAGGGCAAGTAATTTGGTGTAAAAAGAAAAATTTTCCTCCAATTAACAAAATATAAGAATAGAAAGTAGGAAGACGGAGAGTTTCCAGTGATAGCATCAGAAAACCAGCCAAAATATGAATCAAGTAAATTTTTTAGATTCTTAAATCTAAAAATCTTCAAGGTTTAAAGGTGCGCAAAGAAAATTACACCCTATTGGAACACACTGTTTTTACTTTCCCAGAGGAGAACCTTTAAATCACCCTCGGGTTTTTAAGAGAAGAAAGAACATTGCAAAAGCAAACAAACACCCGGGTGTGGACTTCAGCCTGAGAAAGTTGAGCAACTCGTACTTGTTTTGAATTTTAATACCTGAACCATTCTTCAGTCAAAAGTAACTTGTATATTTTGAATCGAAAAGACAAAATTTGCGTCAATCTGGGTACAGAGGTTCCTTTTGCGGTAAATGGTTATTAATGTTTTGATGAAAAAATTTACTTCTCTCCACAAAGAATCAAAGTACACCTACCATGTCTGCTAATTGATGATAAGGCAGGTTCTCCATGTAGGCTCGTTTTGGAGGGCAGTTGGTGATGACTCCATGTTGTGGTTCGATCCAGCACTCAGTGATAATTTCTGTTGTGTTCTCTTCTTCCCCTTCTTCACCTGTTTCATCGTCCGAATTGCTGCAATAGAGAAAATATATTGAACACAATCATATATTTTGAGGGAATAGAAAGAGAGTTGAGATTTTGTTGAGGGCTTACTCACAAAAGATACAAAATTCGGAAAGAATTAGAGAAGAAACTTTCTCATACAAACCTTTTTATGCAAACAACTGTAGAATGAGGTGGAAACAGAACATATTGTATGATACAAGGGCGCAATATCTCTGAGTGGGTGCCATCTTTCTCATCTCCACAGCACTGCAATAAAAAAAATAGTAAAGTTGATTAAATTTACTTTGACCAGAGAAGATTCAAGGGTTCTTTTTGAAAAAAGCTTCTAACAATATTGCCAAGGACTTTGAAGCACATCTTACAAAAGTGAAAAGACAAAAATAAATTCCTTTTCTTGTCATACTCGGTCGCTGCGATTCGCTACAAAACATTTTTAATTAGGGGAAAAAATCAAACAGATGTATTTAAACAGAAGGATATTAAGTATGACCCTTACTTCAGAAAAATTTGGGATCAGAACAGTATTGAGGTTGCAGAGGTATTTATTGATAATTTAATGACTTTGAAAGATTTTTCAAAACAGAGGTGCAGACTCTTTTTTAACCTACAGGCCATCGACAATTCATGTCTACATCAAAGCTTATATCCATTTTCACGAGGCCCTTGCAAAAAATTTGCTCAGGGGCAAAGCTAATAAGCCCATTAGCAACTAATTCAGCTTAAAATCAGCATGCTCACAAACTCTTGCTCAAGAACCTTCTCAGCCTACACCGGTCACCATCCATCTGCAGACTTCTAGATGGTACAGAATCCATACCCTATCACAAACTTTGGGTTCTCTTCTTTAATGAAAAAAAAAATGTCCCTAATTTGTTACCTCCTTTGCTTTCAACTTCTGGTGAAACTAAAATCAGTGAACTAAAAGAGAGAACTTACCTTCATTTGTACCTCCAGAACCATATTAATGATACCCACTGTTGAATGAGCAAACCGAAACCCTTCTTCCAAACGTATCCTGCCAAACAGAAAGAATATTGAGATGTGACTTAACCTAGCCAGATAAAAATGCGATCTTCTTCATAAATCACTCCTACATAATGAGAACTTTAAGTTGAAGGGCAAATGAAAATGGAATGATAAGAGACTCTCTCTGGCTGCTTCTGACTCCAATAAAAAGAATTTGCAGCAGGTTAAAAACGTTGAAATGATGCCTTTGACACAGTGCCATGTTATGAGCATATGTCAGTAACTGCGTACTATAAATCATTCGGGACTATCCTGATAAGAAATTTTCAGGCGTTTATTTTGCCGAAGTATTCATAAAGTGCGGAACCGAAAGTAACGAAAAAGGAAATGAAAAAAAAAACAGGAAACTGAGATAAAAAACTGTGAGCTAATTAATGAAAAAAAGAGAACGGGAAAAATTAATTAAACTCAAACTCACAATATTTAATTTTATTTCATGAGTTCAAGTTTTTCCGGTTTCCTCAATTTTATTCAGGAAGTATCTGTTCAAGCAAATGATACAAATATCTTAAATTTGTAGTTTTTGGCATTAAGAAGATATTTTTCCGAGAAAGGTCACACCTTAAAAGCAATTCCCCATTTCTTCACGTAGACTTACTTCGTGAGTGTTGCTAAAATTTTTGCTAAAGCTGACATTTCTATCGGTGCATTGGGTTCATTCTGCGCCGACCAAACCCATCGTCGATGATGAAGATACCTTGACAGCGTCGTAATAAAGCCGCTATTTGGTGGAACAGGAAGTTTCGCATCGTTCAAAGGCTGTGTACCATCGGGGAAAATAACCGTATGAAACTCCAGAGGCATCCTTTCATACCTGAAAGTGAAAAATAAAAGTTTTTGAATGCGAATCTTGCCTACAGACAGAGTAACAAATGTTTCAAATTCTTCTGGTAATATCAGTTTAAGTACAAAGATGAAGCTGAGTTCAATGCTTTGTGGGGATCAGATGTCCGTCAAAAAACCAAATAAAATCAGCACTCATTGAATTAATATGATAACTAGATTATTTTGGGTGAATTGTAGTGCTTGGAATTTTTTTTTCTGTTGGCATTCAACACTTCCGGAAGTCAGAGGAAATAAGATTTGGTAAAAATAGGATAAATTCTGTCTCCCTTACACGGATTAACTCACCCTCAAAATTAAATTCTATGTAATGCAGATATCTATTTAAAATAGGGAGTTTCCCTCCAGTTTTGAGTCACTTTCAAAGTGAGAATTACCTGGATATGTGATTTGAATAAGTAGCAGAAATTTACACTTGCCTTCTTCACTGAACTCTACAGACTGATAAAGCTAAGTTCAGAAAGCATCAGTTAAAAAAATTCAAGAGTAACAGAGAGTACTAACCGGATTAGAATTTTTTCAACAGGTTTCTGAAGCAAGTTACAACATTTTATTTCAGAGATGGACTTATTTTCTTTTTTGGATTCAGGTTGCTTCCTTACTAAACACTCTTTGTTTGACATTCTTTGAGTTATTGTAAGTCCTTCAATGTGTTCTTTCAGTTGTTCAATGATCTGCAGGGGCAAAAAAAAAAAAAACTCATTGACAAAAGTTTAGTGATACAAATGTGGTCAGATCATAACAATAATGATCAGTTGTTGAAATATTATTTAGAATGTACATATTGCGATTTCCATAAAATAAATACATCATGTAATAAATTCATCTCTTGCAACAGTGTCTCCATTTCCCCTTTTTTTATGGTACAGAGTATTTTCAGACTAGCCTGCACTCAATATTTAAGGTGCAAAAACATTGAAGTAAAGAATCTTTGGTTGAAAGATTATTATACTGAAAGGAAAATCTGAGAGACCAAAATTTTGACTAAAGTTAATAATTGTGGCGAGGAAGATGTCAACCAGCATGCATGCAGATTCGAAAAAAGAAAACTAAAGCAGATTCAAGTGCTTCCTAATGTTTTTGTACAAATTTATGAAACACTTGTAGCCCCAAATTTCAAATTGTTCTGTTCAACAGCCTCAAGTAGCATCAATTTTGGCTGCTTTGCAAACAGTCCCTTTATCAAAATAATTTTACTGAACATGCTTGAGCCCTCTTCATCTGAGCCTTAAAAATCAACATAATAAGAGGACGAAGGAGAATAACTTACTCTGTGCCTCAACCACCCGGGGACAGCACTTAAAAATGCAATATGGATTACGGCACATGGAGGTTTGGAAGCAACCCGAAGAATATAAAACAGGTTCTGAGCGATGTCAATTTCCCTGGAAATACATTAAAATTTGTTATTACCATTTTAAAAGTAGAGTTTGTTTTTTCAGATGTTTCAAATTACATACAAGGCATCATTTTGATCAATATAAATTTCAATTCCAAAATTATTTTGGAATATTGCTCGGATTATTATGAAAAAATCATAACCACAGGAATTTATGATATCCTTAGGAAAGTGTATTTTGATGACCAAATAGATAATGACTGTACTGACAATTGATTTCATCACTGGCGTTTGACCAATTGGGCCAGCTGTGTTTGACCATGGCAATCCATGGAGGCCAAAGCCAATTTACGAGTCAATTGTAGAAGACTGGTTGGCCGATGCATTATTAGCCAGCCAATCTCTTTGGATCGCTCATAACAAGGCAACTGTTGCTGTTGGTTGCACTCAAAAGTTGAAAAATTAAGACAAAAATTGTAACATCACAAAACAAGTTATTAGAATATTGAAACTTGAAATTTTTGAAACTTGAAACAGGAAAAGTGACCATTTGTAAAATATTTCCATATGAACCACTAAGAGACTGTACTTACAGACAAGATTACACAAAGCGCATGAGGAAGCTATAACAAAAACTTATGTGTTTTCCTTCAAAAAAGGGAACAGACTAAACAATAGTGAGTGAATTTTGAAGTTCGCGATAAAAAATTATTACTTTTATTTCTTTAGATATTAGTGTTTGAAAGAAGGAGAAAAAATCATTAACTTACCCTACTGTAATGAATTTGACAAATGAGTGGTTTTCAATGAGCACAAAACTGGCCCAATTTTTCAAAAAACTATAGAGTGTGGCAGCAGCTTGACGACACTGGAGAACTTGAAATCGACCATTAGAATTGGGATAGTGGAGATATTTTGGTAACGGAGAATCATGCTGCAGTACTACTCCCAATCTGTATGTATGCAACCATTTTTGCCATACGCCTGGATCAAGTAAGCAAATGGTGCGCCAATAGTGGGCAAACTGCGGGCACATTGGATCGCTAGAACAAATAAGTCAAGATTGCAAGCTAAAAGTCAGACACGAAACTTAAATTATCTGCATTAATAAATACTTCGAATGAGTTGGCCTCAACAATAGAGTGTGCAATCTTCCATGTTGTTTCAGTATTCTGTCTATCTAGTCAGAGACAAAGTTTTCAAGACGTAACTGAAAAACATTGATCCCGCGGATTAGCAAATTTTTCCTGCGAAAATTTGTGTTTGTTTAAAATCACAGATTGACCCTTGCCAAATTTGCAGGAATTTTGTATTAGGTTCGATCCTGGTGAAAAGTGTACTTTAAAGGCATTCCATAATCGTGGTCTGGAACCTTGTGGATGACTATGCAGGAATTTTGCAAATAGAACCGTGCAACCTTGCAGGAATCGGTTTTTCAAACATAGAACCCTGCCAATGTTACAGGAATTATGTATTCATAAATTTGAGTCCTGTCCATCAGAATATTTTTGTTCATAGATTAGAGCCTTGTTAGTCTGGTAATTTTATATTCAGAGGTTACATCCATCTGAATCTCACAAGGATTTTGTAATCATGTGACAGGTACAAACCCTCCTGACTTTGGAAGGTTTCTCTTTTGGCAAAATTTTAAGTATTTTCTTAACTAAACAGATGATTTTTTAAATATGCTACTGGTGCTTT
The DNA here is from genome assembly GCF_918797505.1 of Bemisia tabaci. Taxonomy (NCBI): domain Eukaryota; kingdom Metazoa; phylum Arthropoda; class Insecta; order Hemiptera; family Aleyrodidae; genus Bemisia; species Bemisia tabaci. Next base: position 59,964,642 of record NC_092794.1, read on the forward strand.
TTTTGATGGTGAATAATACAAGCAAGACAGCGAATTGCTCAATCACCAATCATAAAGCGTGGATGTCAAATGTAAAAGCGATTACCTCAAAGACTTGTCCACTAAGGTAATTTTAGAATTTGGAATCATTTTTCAAAAATTAAGGTCTAAAATCTAAGAGGTCCAAAATCACAAATTAAGAGGCCAAAGATAAATTCGGTAAAAATAGAGAAGACACAGATAAGAGAGATATACCTAGAAATGAGAGCTGGCTGACTTGAGAAGGTTGGTAAATAAAAAAGTGGCATGCCGCTACGGATACTATCGGGTAAAGTGTAGGCATCAGGATTGAATGAAGCAGAATCAAGGTGTGCTAGAAGCAGGTCTGACTGCGTTAGGGTTTTGATTGTCGTCCAGAAGCGTGAAACTACTGCTTGCCTGAACTGAGATCTAAAAGGCTTTTTTATAAGGCACGTAATGTCATGAAGGAACTCATAAGGAGCTGAAAAACAAAAAATCACAATTCACACCGACTACCAAAACTTTTAAACACACTGATACAAATCGCGTTCGTAGAAACAGTGTTCAATAACTGGTAAAAAGAAAGAAAGAAAGAAAAAAGAAAAAAACATTGCATCTGACTGCATTATTCAACACAAATTGGCACCATTTTTGTTGCTACGCCAGATTGTAAGTATTTGATATTGCTCACTATCATTGGAATAATACTGAGGATTGCCTCTGGGAAATTGAGCTAGGACATTGCTCTGACTAAGAATTTTCAGGGCTGTAGTCATCAGAAGAACCTTGTCTGGGTACGTTGTGCTTCATATTAGGTCAGTTTTAATTAATTAATTGTTGATTACAAAGTATTTGTAGGATTAATTTCTCTTCCTATTCTTAGTGGTCTCTTGTGTTACTTGATGGATTGAAACTTAGATAATTCTTTCATGTCTCTTTCCGGAAAGGAGATCCTGTTTTCTGTCAGCACTTATCCTGGCTCTTTGGTCGCTAAAAATGAGCTGAGATTTATATTTTAAGTTTCCCATTACTTGATATTGTTCTTTGACAAGAAGAGAGGTGGATAAGCTTGAAATTTTGAGATTTTCTACGGATAACAGATGATTTATGCTTTGTTGATTTTTGGATTTATTGTGTGAAGTCATCTTGTGCCTACAGTAAAGATAGATTTTGATACTTAAGCAATGAACATTCTTTTCTTCCCCTAAAATGGGATGCAGGATCAGTGACAATGAAAATTATTGTTTTAGCCAATAGATAATAAAGAGAGGAATAGAGCACAGGCAAAATCTCTTGTTGCTCAGAGTTTTATAAATGTTTTAATAAGCTCTTTTGCTAAAAATGAAAAAATTACTGCTCCAGATTTTAACCTATTAGTGGCATTGCTAAGGTGCTGATTCTCAACCTCAAAGCAAAATTTCCCGGTCATGAAAATCTTGATTCTTTACAAAAAGTGTTGACGAAAAAATTCGTTTCATCAATTGCCTGCATGAGAAAAATAAAAAACTGTAGAAAAAGTGTAAATACCTCTTATATAAATGGTATAATGAACTTGACTAGAGAGAACGGTTAATGGCCACTGAGAAGAAACAATATATTCAATAAAAATATGATGAGACCAAGGTAAGGTAAGAATCAAATCCAATTGATTATCTTTTAGCTGAACACTCTGAAAGCAGAAAAACAAGCAAAGGGATGAAATCAAACATGCTAATGAATGAACTCTGCAAGGCTTTCAATACATGTTCATTCATCATTCAATGGCATTAAATGATAAAAGCCAAAATATAAAAATAATTAACCTATGAGTCTGTTGTGAATAAGCGATTCAGCCGATTATTGACAATGAAACTGCCGATTTGCCTACATTGGTTATGATAATTCAAAATTTCCACTTCTATTTTGTTTTTTAAAAGACGAGTAAGCCAACATCGTAGCTTGACATTTTCACAAAATATTCATCGTGTAGAGAAGAAATGTCACTGAGAAGTAACGTTTGGAAGTTTTCCAAAGAGAGAATAAAGTACGATAGGAAATCTGCACACTGCAAACCGAGAAACGCATTTTTGCGAATTCACTATCAATGCTGACTTGCCACGGAGGCATTTTACTTTAACCTCTGACCTAAATTTTTGACGTTCGACCAAATTTTCTTTGACCTGCACTTAGGTGCACCGTATGTGAGTAAATTAACATCAGAACAATGAGATTCCTCCATTCTTTGGCTTTGAGTATGAACCAATTGGTACAATGACTAAAAAAAAAGGTACCAAAATGGACTGGTTCCAGGATATTTACTAGGAGCACAGAGACATACATCTTAAGGATTTTATACTCGATGAAGTTATGTAAACAAGACTGAAAACACAATTTTTTCTTCAGGTTTAGCAGGGTGTCTAAAAACCCGGTGGCAAAAATTCCCTAACTTTTCCAGCAATGTGTGCAATATTTCGAGCAATATGTGCTTATGTCTTTGGGAAAGGATAATTTAATGGAATGTAAAAATAAAACAATTTTACTTACTTTTACAACATAGCCCTCTCTTAATCTACAACAAAGTACACTTAACAGGCTGGCATTTAAGTCTTCCTCAGCATGCTTTTTCATGAGCAAGTTTGACTCCATATATCCTTGAAATGAGGGATTGCTGAAAGGAAAGATTTAAGCGCTAAAATCAGATTGGATGGTAAAACTCTGAAAGCATGAGGATTAAAAAGGAAGGAGACAGAGAAAATTATGGGCCACACATACCATTACATTTAACATTGGGGATCTGGCTCTAAGTCTGATAATTTAAGCAGCCTGTTCATTTGTCTTAAAGAACAGAGAAAAATTTTAACAGCCAGTCTGTGAGTTTAAATACCTAATAGATTTGAAAAAATTCAAGTAAATTACAAGTATTATACAAGGTATTGCACAAAAGAATGTGGCTTGATTGTCACAAAAATTATCAAACAAAAAATAATACATATAACCCACAAAGTTCAAAACGCTGATTTGACCCTTTCTATGGCTACTGAGGTTTTCTCTCCTAACGATTATATAGTATAATTGTACCGTATGATTACAACCATTACAACCGTATTGTTCCAATAATGAGTGCTTACAACTGAAAACCGCATGTAATTGCTACCTCATAAATTTTGAATGTTCATTTTTTCTATGTAAAGAATGCTGCAATTTTCATCATGTCTACCTTGATCTGCACAACGCAAAATCCATAGAGTACGTAGAGTCGTAATGTAAGTGGGTGAGCTGGCGCCACTTTTAAGCATTTTCCAGGTCCCGAATTCCGAGACTCCTGTGTGACACCAGGTCACTTTTTCGATACATAATCAATTGTTTGTGATACACAGGTACCCGGCCATCCGATGTAAACAAAGAAGATGGGAATCACCACGTATTCCACACCGCCATTTTGGATTGAACATGTATCGAAAAAGTGACCCAAACTCGGCGCACACCAGGCTCGGAACTCGTCGAGCAGAACATGGTGCCAGCTCTTCCATTTACATTACAACTCTATGTACTCTATGGCAAAATCAGGCGTGTACATTACCCTTAAAATACAGAAATCTGGAGTGTGCTCAACATGAAAATCGTTTGAAAGGACTCATTTTAGACTCGCAGGAAGTTCTTTTTTTAAGGCCAATATCAGTTAAAATCATTCAAAATACTGCAAAAACTTAGCAGACTTTTATTGTTGGCCTACGTGATACTCATTCTATGAAGGTTATTTTCGTCTTAGCTTCATGAGAGTAAGAATATGATGCCATTCAAGTGGCACTAAAGATCTTTGGAAAATCTTTGAGCTTATGACTTGCTGAACAAAGATTTTTTGCTCTGTTTTCTCAAGATAATAAGTTGAACCTGACTCGAATACTTACTAAATGGTCCAATGTCCATCTTTGATAAAACTTGAAACTTCACAAACTGAAGATTTCTTGTTGAAACTCCACATCAAAAATGCTTCATGGTAAATATTGACTGTGCTACCAGATTCCTAAAAAAAAGGGGAAAAAAATTGTTGAAATATCTTCTAATTGATACTTTGTCTCTCTCTCTCTACCATCCCATGGTCATCCTGTTGTGGTTTCAGACTAGCAAGACTACAAAAAAACATGCAAAAAAGATACAGAGTTCACTATAAAAAATTTTAAAATCCTACTAAACCGGAACTGTCTGTTTGGTTCAAACCTTTTGAAGGTTTGCAGAGCCTTACATAAAGTATAGTAAAAACAACAATATTAGAAGACTGCAATTAGGATGTAATTAAGCTACTAAAGTACAATACCTAAAGTAAATTTTCAGTGCATGCTCTTCTTCAAATTTTTTGGAGATATGATGTTTGAAATCGGCAAATTGATTAGGACTGCTTTCAACATTTTTGCACTATCGTTGACATGTTTTATTATGAGAAAAATTGGTAAGAAGAGTTCTTTACAAAGAAAATCTAAATCAGGAAAAATGTCTGAATATGAAATCTCATGAAATAAAAATAAAAACATACTGCTTTCGGTAAAGACGGAATGTATGCTCCAAGAGTTGCAGAGGCAATAAATTCCATGAGATCAGTGTAAGGTATGAGCCCTTGGCAGCAAAATGGATGAAACTGACTTCCTACATGCAGAAATGAGCAACTAACAGTGTTGCACCTCAACTGTGTCAAAACAGAATCTTGCATATGAACGTCCGGTAATGTGATCATCCCATCGGTCACCACAATTAAGTCTGGAAGAAAAACAGATAAAAATAAAAAATTGATATAAGTCGATAATCATTACTTGTACATGTTGTTTTTGCAAGGTACAATCAAATGGTAAAAATGTTTATTTTGATATTCATAAATTTGGACTGAAAAAGAGCGATTGCCTGGTCGAAGGTCTAATTTACAACCTAAAAAGGAAATGAATCAATAAATGAACTTAGAAACCACATACCTCAATTGTAAAAGTATGCTCCTATTTAATTTATTATCAGGTAAACAAACCAACTTCACTGCTTGAAATTTTTTCCGAACAGAGAGAAAAAATTATGGAACTTTTAAAGAAATTATGCTGATTGAATTTTAAGTTAAAAATTTAAGTATGATAGGATACCTGCAATCAAGATTCATGGTTATGTTTTTAACTGCTGATATGTTTTTCAACATAAATTTCAACATTTCAATATATTACTGCTGAAACATTTTTACTAAGTTTTTCTTTGTCTTTTTAAAAATACCTATTTCCTGAAATTTTTTTGTAAAAATTCATGGAGACTTTCTTCCAAAGAAATTAATGGAGAGTAGAGACATCACTCTCCACTGAAGTGTTGTTGTAGTTTCACTGTTGATTGGTGACTAGCTCTGCAAAAAGAGGCCTTCATCTTTCAAAATTGCGACATTGAGTCGTTCAAACAATTCTATAAGAGAGAGTATAAGCATTCTGAAATTGAAAAGCAAAATTGGATACTGCAAGTTGTAAGAAAAACAATACGGAGGTTTCGAGTGATATCTTGTTGAAATGATGACTGTTAATAAAAGAAAAACCGTTAGTTCGTTATATGGTAAAAAAAAATTATCAAGCGTGCACAGGTTCCTGCCATTACAGTGGCGTGTTTCTTATTGGAGTCACAGTAACTCAATTTTGACCACTCTTTGGTAAATTGTCTCTCCTCGAAAATTTTTTCCAGAGAATGAGGCCCCATTTCGCTGAAATAGTTACATGCGTACTTGTACGGCTATTTAAGATGCTCCTCTCTCATGAGAGATGATATCAGATGCATAAAATAATTTCCATATTTAAGAACAACACAGAATGAGGAGTTGAACACTTACTCAAAGAGCTACTGGTTGGAAGTAGTCGAAGAGCTAGAATTCCGTAACGTAACAAATTTATGAAACCAGAATCAGGGCTGACCATTGCAATGTGAGAGGTTCCAGATGTTCCTGTCAGTTCTGGACCATCTTCAAACAAGCTCCCGACTAATTTCTCTGATTCCGCCTGATACACAACAAACAAAAAGTCTTCAGAAAACTGTGACCCAGTTAGAAAACACAGTAAATTCAAAGTTTGAAAAAATTAACTGCCTAACTACTTAATTGAAGAAAAAATAATTTCACAATGAAATCAAAATTACCTGCCAGATGATCACTGTTAGTTTCTACGATTCAGGGGTTGCCATACATCCTTGGGACGGGGTAAAGTCATGCAACAAGAACTCTTAACCGAAGGCTACAAGAAAGCTTTACCGAAAAGACTGTATGCCTTTAAAAATGATGAAAATATACCAAGTCTCATTGTTAAAGAAATTGATACATTTTATCTACTCAACAAGAGTTGAGAAAAAAATAATTATTTCAACTGAACAAAAACACGGACTGAATGACTTTTCTCTGGGCTCTTTTTCTTTTTATTTGTTTCTATTTTTTTATTTTAAATCTTAGAACACAGCAAGAATATTTCTTCAATCAACTACACAGATCCAAATTGTAGATAATTGAACAGCGGGTATCGAGGTTCTACAAAGTTCATTTTCTACAATATTGAAGTAAATACAATCTTTCATTCTCATGACCAGAAATTCCAACTCTAAAGTACACTACATATACTTATTGTGCGAGATGAGATAAGATATTTATTTTCACCTGCATCATTCGGTCGGTTTCCAAATAATCATGAGCAATGCCTGATACTTCAGCTATGGTGTCTTCCAAAAGTTGAAGCTGTTTCTGAATGGCAGATAAGAACTCATCTAAATTATCACTGGTTAACTGCCAGCCTTGCACTAGGACCTGCTGTGCTGGAGTGGTAAAAAAAGGTGTGTGAGCAATAACCGTCACATAGATATCAGGTTCAAACACTATACAGGAGCCAGGAACAATCAGCTGCAACAAAATGCAAAAAGAAAAAAAATGAGTCAATGAAACTGAACTCTTTCTAAAAATTCATGTAAATGTACCCTTTGAAAATACCATAACTCAGCACTTCAGATGGACATCTATGTCCACACTGACAGCTAAATACTTAACCATAAATAAAGAATGTCTGCTTGAAATACGAATCTTGTTTTAGGGGATTAAATATTTTGTTTGGAGTATTTGAGGCGTGTTCATCATCAAACTGTATGATATACATTACAAGCCTGACATAGAACCACTAGACAAGGAGTAAATTTAAGCATTTTAATACGAGATCGCACTTCAAAATTTCACAACGAACCTGAGTTGAGCAAAATTAACTACTAACATTGACTCCTGACCAGGGTTTATCATTTAGCACTGGTTACACGAAATTTGATATTCGCCCCCTCACTCAAAAAACACAAAACCACATGTATCAAATTGTGCACTACAACGGTTTTGGCAGGTTACTGATTTGAGCAGTGTTCTTTTCATGCTCTGTGTTGCTCAAAATGTGAGCAACAAGTAACAGGGTGTCTAGCAAATTTTTCTTTTCATTCTCCCTGACTTTCAAGGTTTTCCCTGACCTATTGAATTTTCTTTCTCCCTGACTTTTCATGACCTTTTACCAAGATTTGCTTTCAGTCTGTACGATGTTTTCCACCCTTCAAAGCGATGGATTACAATTCAAGAATAAAACCTTTCTGCGGTCTTTGGGTGTCATGGTGTCAACGGAGACTCTCGTAAAAAAGATTCTTTTCTTTCTTCCACTATTGCATCAACTTGATCTTTGCTTACTTCAAAAAACTTTATAGACATTTGCAACTTCGGGAATTAAATAAATAGAGGAAGAAATAGTTCACTTCCGGAGGTGTCGCGGACGCTAAAGGAGGCGTCGCGGACGCTAAAGGAGGCGTCGTGGACACTTCAAAAGGCGTCGCGGACACTTCAAGCGGTGTCGCGGACACTCCCACAGGCGTCGCGGACGCCTAAAACTTGTCGCGGACGCTTCCACAGGCGTCGCGGACACATCCAGAGGTGTCGTGGACGCTTAAGAAGGCGTCGCGGACGCCTTAAAGTTGTCGTGGACGCTTCCACAGGTGTCGCGAACACTTCCAGAGGTGTCGCGGATGCTTTAAGCTACGCAACTTAAGGCGCGTCTGTCCGCGGCGTCCTGGACGCCGCGGAGAGACGCCGATAAATCTGTCTAATGATTTTGCGCGGGGACGGCACCTTAGCGGCGGAGAGACGCTGCGGAAAACGCCGATGGAGGACGCTCCGATCTGTCGCCAACAGATCGGAGCGGAGACACCGACAAATTCCGCTCAGTCCGCTGCTTTTCCTACATATTTTCGAATGTGTTCAGTTCGACAAACCCGCGAATCGAACACAAAAGCCGTGAATTGATCGACAAAATCCGTGAATCGTTCGACGAAAGCCGTGAATCGATCGACAAAAGCCGTGAATCGATCGACAAACCTGTGAGTCTATCGACAAACCTGTGAATCGATCGACAAACCTATGAGTCGATCGACAAACCTGTGAGTCGATCGAATTACGTCGATCGGTTCACGTTTTGGTTTTTCGATCGATTCATGTCGATTGACTTGATACCGGTTTTTTTTTTTTAATTAATTGTCAATCATTTCTCGTCGATCGATTCACGTTTTTTTCCGATCGATTCACGTTTTTTTCCGATCGATTCACGTTTTTTTCTGATCGATTCACGTTTTTTTCTGATCGATTCACGGTTTTTTCCGATCGATTCATGTCGATCGAATCGACACCGCTTTTTTAATAATTTGTCCATCGAATCGGTGTCGATCGATTCACGTTTTTATTTTTCGGTCGATTCTTGTCGATCGAATCCACACCCTCCTAAAAAAAAAGCGCCTCCAGCCATTTTCGCGGCTCAAAGCATACTGTCCGATCAACGAAAATTCGAGAAATTGACAGCGGACAGAGCGGAAAAAATCCACAAATTCCGCTCCTAAGGTGCCGTGCTCCGAAATGTGAGCGTCTTCTCGCCCTCGACTCGGTAGCAGCATTTTCCGCCGGCGTCCAGGACGCCGCGGACAGACGCGCCTTAAGTTGCGTAAGGCGTCATGGACGCTTCAAAAGTCGTCGCGGACACTACCAGAGGCGTCCTGGACGCTTGGAAGGCGTCGTGAACGCTTTAAAAAGGCGTCGCGGACACTTTCAGAGGTGTCGTGGACGCTTAAGGAGGCGTCACGGACGCCTTAAAGTTGTCGCGGACGCTTGCACAGGCGTCGCTGACACTCCCAAAGGTGTCGCAGACGCTGAAGGAGGCGTCGCGGACGCTTTAAAGGCGTCGTGGACGCTTCAAAAGGCGTCGGGGGCACTTCCAGAGGTGTCGCGGACGCTAAAGGAGGCGTCGCGGACGCAACACAGCGATAGAGAGAGGGAGCACCACTAGTCAGCACCATAGAATAAAGAGACTACGCTATGTAGTCTCTTTATTTACGTCAGCACTAACGGTTCAGATGGCACCTCAGACCAGGAGAGAGCGCTGCACGGCTAAGTATCGAAGCGCCGTGAAGTTATTCAAAAAATCGCGATCTTCGACGGGAGTTCGCTTCTCTCCCGGTTCTGCGTTTTTCTTCCCTGACTTCCCCTGACTTCTCCCGGACCAATTTCATCTCCCTGACTTTCCCTGACTTTCCCGGTTTTCCCGGTCGCTAGACACCCTGAGTAATAGCTGAGCCGAAGCGCCAAGACTAGTTAAATTCAAAACTACTGCAGACTCATTTTTTTCAGAATGCAACTAGGTGCTTTTACGTTAAAATCTGTCCAGATGACCTTTGATAAGAACATTGTCTGCATAAATTATACTTACAGGCCTCACAATTCCTTCAACACTTCTTTTTAAGGCAATAAAAATCTCATTGATCATCACTTTTCCATGCTGAATATCCTGCAAAAGGAGACATTATCTGAATTAGTAAAAGCTCTTTAGTGCATTTTATCTCTTTAAAGTGATCACACATGAGCAAAAAGCATCTTTTTGCATTGTTTTTTGGAAGCTACCTGTAAGATTTGAGGCTTGTCCTATTCCAAGAGAGAAGTTGTGAGCACTGCAATTAAAAACAGGAGTGCAAATAATTTTTAAAGGAGCATCCACAATATTTTGGAACACTTAATGTGTTTGCGAAATTCTCGGAATGAATAGCTGACTTTAGTTCTTTTAAATTCCGGGAACGAACAGTGCTTAGACAACATACCATACTTGCTTAAATTTCATTACATTTTTGAAATGCCCTGTTTTTCCGAGGTTACCAGTACAGAAGGGGGCAAAGGAATAAAGGTCAACAAAAATCAGCTACTTCATAGTGCTACCTAATCTTTTAGGAGGTCTTTCTGTCAAAAGATCAAGGAAATATTGCATACCTATAATGTTACAGTCAAAACCCAAAATGCTCGCAAAATGTAACTAGTTTTGGGCAAACCTTGAATTGCCCATCAAAGCATGATTTTGCATGGTGAAAAGTTGGCAATAGCAAGGGGTAATTGCAAAATGCCAAACAACAATTTGAGCATAATCGAAAACATACGAAATCGAAAAAGTTGTTAAAAAAAATGTAGATCAAAATTGGAAAATAAGATCTCTTGCAAGACTACCTAAGAACTAAGGAACAATATACTTACAACAGCAGAAATTGATGGACTCATATCTAGACAAAAAACTGCACTATAGACGTGAGCGAGAAAAATTACATTTGAAGTTGGGATGACAAGGTACTGAAACAAATGACTAGATTCCGGTTTCCAGCTTGAGGGCGGATCTTGAGGTATCACAGACAAAACAACCAGCTCTAATTCCAAATCATTCTATCAACAAAATTCACATCATCTTAAGTCAATGTTATCACATGAAATAGTATCAGATTTATTGCATTAAAAGCAATTGGTTTTCAGCACAAAGTTAGCTTACCTCTTGCAGGCTACCAAAAATCACGACCGCACCAATTGTTGGTCACTTTCAACAGATGTCTCATACTTCTAAGTCTCAAAGCCCAATTTTCAGGTAAATTTTGAAGAAAGCTAGTAAGTACAAGGGGACAGGTAAAGATAGAATAATGGCATAAATAAGGGCTTCCATTTACAGAAAATTAGAACTAAATTTACGATACTTACAGGCACAACCAAAGTTCTTTGAGGTATGGTCAAAACAGTGTTCAAATGTTGCAAAAACCACATTGCTCGCGTGTTGCGAGATATGTGATACGACCGGTTCATGAGTAAATAAATGCATGCTGCAGGTAACACTGGCTGACCCTTGAAAAAAAATTAAACAACAAGATAAAAAAAAATCGAAAAAGCACTTGAAAATGAAAAACCTTACGATATAAGCAAATATGATTTTCACTTTTAATACCGTAAGGGGCCTACACAAGTTAAAGTTCCTGAAAAACACAAAGACAATTTTCGGTAAAAACACACTCACTTGCGTAAAAAATTGTTTTTAAAATAACAGGACGCGTTTCTTCAGTCTTCTTTTCAGTCGCAGCTGATGATGGGAGCTAAGGTCCCGAAAAGCGTCCTGTTATTTTAAAAACAATTTTTTACGCAAGTGAGTGTGTTTTTACCAAAAATTGTCTTTGTGTTATTAAGAAAATATGATTTGTGGGAGCATTCTTAATCATGCGTCTTTCCCTCGTCATACCTACATCACTCTTTACCAAATTGTTCTTTGAAATCTGGTGCTCACTAAGTTATCGACAAGAGCAAGTACCGACAGTCATCGGGTAAAAAGCTTCGTCTCAACGGAGGTTCAAGAACGATTGTCAAACGCTCTCACCTGGTAGGGCGGGCTCATCGTATGTTGAGACAAGTGTCAATCTCTAATTACCTCCGAATCAGCCCCACTCAACAGGTTAATACATGCAGTCAGATGGCACCACTGATGAGTGGTGACCTGAGCAATACTTGACTTTTGTTTCAACATACAATGAGGCCGCTCTAATTATCGTTGAGACCCCATCCATCCCATCTCTATCACAAACACACCTTAAATGGCACTTGTGTTGGTCTGCCCAGAGGGGAACAAACTATGTCTGGAGGTCCATTCCTTTCGATCAGTAAGTAACATACTTACAAACTTATGCAAAATTCAAGATCTGACACTGATAAGGGATATACTCGACTGTTGACAGACTTGCATTAGTTCTGAAGTTCTGGAGGGCGGTAAGAAATATCCAGACACGAATCTTTACCGAACCCTTAAATGAACATCTGCGCAGTTAGGTCAGTTTTTTGAATTTGGCTTGAAAAATTCGACGTAACTGTAATCTTTGTTTGCTTCGTTGTTTCTTGTTCTTAGCATGACATTTCTCAGAAATTCTGAGCGCATGAAGAGAGAGTTGATCGTTGGTGAACAAGCAAAGAAATTTGAATTTCTTAAAGCTACAATCATGATGAAACATACTGTGCTGTGTAGACAGAGCAACTGTGGGTCAGTTTTCAGTACACAGACTTTAAACTTTTAAGATACAGGAGAAGACGGAAAACAATAGCGTTGTAGCATTCAACAGTAGACTTTGTATACTGACCTCGTCAAAATTTGACCCTCCATTGCCATACATCCTTTTATCCATGGTCGAAACGTTCGTTAAATGTTACATCTTAGCGCCTCAGTAAAACAGAAGGGATGATAGAAACTATGCGGGCGAATTACACGCATACAAAACTATTCTTGTTCTTATCACCATATCAGCGTGACCACCACAGATCCACAGTAAGGTTAACAAACATGCCATAAAAGCAAAACATAAACAAACAAACAAAACAAAGACCATCCATTCCAAGTCCGCAAGATTTTTCTCATTGGTGAGTCCACTAACCAATCGAAGGATACCTGTGAAGCTAAAAGCGCCATGATTGGCTTAGAAGATTCTTTGAGACGCGGCATATTTGAAAAACATACATCAATGGGACTGAAAAATTGGTGGAAAAAACACCTATTTAGCAGCTCTGCAAAATTTCTACTATACTACACTTTATTTAGCAGGAGCCGTTTACAATCCATTCATTTTCTTACAAAAATACCGATGAGCTGATTCCGTAATGTCCCCATTAAAAAACTTGAAAAATTACCGGAGAAGGAAACTTCAGAATTTCATTCATAGAGCCAAGAGAGCCAAATAAAATGTAAGTCTTCCCTCAGAACTAGCTCAGAACACATGGATGATGAGAGCCATGACCACTACTGATTGTTACATTATTGTCCAATTGAGGTTCGCCTTCAATTTCACTGTGTAGGCAATAAACAAACCGAGGAGCGCGATTAGTTATCTGTTCAATAAACATGCAAGTTTATCGCTTCATGAGCACATGAGCTTTGATTGAATCGAAAAATGTCTTTGTGAATCTATCGATAGCCATTTCAGATCACATGTCCTTTCTCTACGTATGCGTCCCTATCTCGAGCTTATAGCGAAAAATGAAAAATTACTTTATGTATCTGAAACGGGCTTTTCTTTGGCTTCAAGAATCTTTGCTGAAGTTCGCTTAAAAATTTGCAGGTTTAATATCATTTGAGTTAGGAAAGTCTAATCTGTGAACTATCCGCTTGCTTAAATTACGAAATTGTGCAGTTGAGTCGATAGCTTTTTTCTTTGTTGTCCTCGAAAGATTTACATGAGCCTGCATCTAGCAGGTCTATTCCCTTCCCCCTCAACTTAAATTTTACTAAGGTAGCTCCCTTACTGAGAACTTCGGAGAGGTGAACTCGAAGGGAAGGGTCACAGGCTGTGTTTGTGAGCCAACACAGGGCCGGATTTACCTCCCTACTGCCCATGGTCCATGCCCTACGGCCCATGGGCCGCCTGCATTTTGCCGCCCCCTTCTCATTCGTTTTGAAACATCAATTAAAACCATCAAGTGAACGTGCCAGCGGGGGAAGGGTGCATAAGACGCGTTTACTCTTGTTGAACACATTTTTTGCGAAAGCCCTTTCAACACTACTAGCAAAAGCTCACGGAACTTTGCGCGAAAGTTAAGTTTCGTAAACCTATCTCTGTGTGGACAAGGCCTTCCATTCATAAGAAATGAACGAAAAAATTATGAAAGAACAAACATAAATGAAGTTTAATAATTTTAACTTCCATCACCGCGCCGCGCTGACCGCACTGTGTTTGGCGCAATACGTGAAGTATTCATGCGGTCTTGTAGGCGCTATGCGTTCCACGCCGACCGCTCCTAATCGCACTGTGTTTGACACAATGCGTGAGGTATTCATGCAGTCTTGTAGGCGCTAATATGTGTTACATGCCGACCGCTGAGCCAAAGCCTTCTCCTTTTCATCTCAAGTCCTCGTCATCATTCCTCTCTGCGCCGCGCCGCTCCGGGCTAAATTGCGTGTTTGGTTTCTCTCTGCTTAGCTCGATAAATTAAAGGTTCAGTCTCTTGTATCACCAATAGACGAACTAATTGGTAATTACTATACTCTCAGGAAAAATAGATTTTGTCGCCTTTTCTCGTTGGTTTTTTTTTTTTTTTTTTTTTTTTTTTTTTTTTTGAATCCGATTTCAATATCAATATTTAAAAAAATTGCAAAATTTTCCGCCCCCTAAATTTGCTGACATGGGCCGCGGCCCATGTGGCCAGTGGCCACCCTCTTAATCCGGCCCTGGGTGTAATAAGTGTAGCAGATCAAGATCAGCAGAGGCGATTCGACGCATTGCAGTGTTGCTAAGATTTTTCATCATCATAGATTTCTTTAAAGTAACGAGAGAGGTTTGATGGTTTTATTTTACTGCAAATCATCGTTGATTTCGAAGAATAAGATCTCACCATCCGCTTTCAGTTCTCCTACCACTTCCTCGGCAAACTTCCAGTTTTCGACTTACAGTTATCACTTTCCAATTCCGAATCCGGGCATTGAAAGTGTACAGTTCTTTTCAGATAAGGTTCTACAGTCCTTTTAAGTTTGAAATGTTTTTTTAAGAAAAAAAAATATCTTCTCATGTTCCAAATTTTGTTATTTTTCATAACGGCCCATGACAAATTTTCCAACAACTCCAATAGGTAGTTCTGCGACTTTGAAAGGAGAAAAATATTGTTTTAAGTGGTCTGAACAAGCGCGGAAATAGAATGAAATTACTCAGATTGGAGGCAAAATTTTAAAAAAAAAATTGGGGGGTCCCTGAACCCCCTCCTCCTGGGGGACGGTCTCCCCAGACCCCCCTGGATAGTCTACGGAAAGGGGGGGTCCGCTGGCTGATCCAGCCCTGGAGCCCACCTATAGATAAGGGGGGCCTGGCTGTGGCCCCAAGTTTTGACAGTCAGCCCATGAGAATGGAATGTTAGATTTTGATTCGATGTGCTACATGAACTTACTTATTAGATATTTCTACAATCAACCCTGAAACGAGGATGATTTCCATTGCGTGGAGGATTTTAGTATTTTTTATTAGTTTTCATGACGAGATGCATTTTTGCGTTACTGCATTTGCATCGTCTCTTTGCTCCAAAGAAACGCCTTCAATTTTAAGCTAGGCAACCTTTCAACCATCACATTAAAACGTCTCACAAAAAGATTCAATGCCTCTCCCTCCCCAACTACGAAAAGTAACTTGAAATTGGGGCGAAAATGAGAGGCAATATCCCGAAACTGTAAAAATTCTCAATGGATTAGAAATAATCAGAATTAAAAGATTTAAATTATGAAAAAATTATACGTAAATCGGATTGAAAATGGATTATGCAGCCTCTCAGCAGACTTCTTGAGCAAGCTGCTTCTGTTAAATTCTACGATGCTGGATGAAGCACTGTCATGAGATCACAATACGCGCAAATTTTTAATTTCTAATGTAGCTTTTGCTGAACTCACAGTTAGTGAGTTTTATTTTCTTCTCTTGATTAGTCTGCTGACGGGAAGACAAGACCTTGAGGACTGAAGTGTGTGCTGCCTGCTGCCTACCGACCGCTTAGGTTAGTTGGGTTTGGGTTATAGTTAGGGCTGTGCGCGGTTATTCGTATTTTGAATGATTATTCCTCAAACTTTTAACCCTGTCCTTATTGTTTTATCCAGTTATTTATAATCTCCATGACGTGAAAGCTTTTTAGTTTATGCAATCAGACCTGCTCACAGGTTAGTGTCTCAATTTTTCTGAAATTCCAAGCTCTCACCCTGCTCCGAATCGTCCTCTAATGGCTTAGCTCGTACATGTATATATTTTTTAATTTCTTCGCCCTTTTTAATTACGCCGCTGGCCCCTGCCACTTACTGATCATCAAATTTAAGAATCGGGTAATACAGCCAGTTAATTTTTGTGCTTTCATCAACTCTACTTACCAATTCTAAGCAGTTGCAATGGACCTGTCAGTCCTTACCTCAACTTTCAAAGTTTCCCCAGTTATACTGTTGTTTTTTTTTTTTTTTTTTGTAAATAATTGATCATTTTCATAGCTGGGCGTTTTTGGTGTTTTGTTTCTGTCGTCAACTTCTTATTGACTTCCATTAACTTGGGTTTTCCATCCATAAGTGTAACGATCGGATCAGCTATGTGGCTTGTCGGCTCGGTCTTAATAAAACACTCAACTCAGTTTATTGCCCAAAGTTTATCATCACCTTCTAATGTATTTTCTATTTATGCTGACAGGTCTTGCAATCAGGGGCAAAGCTTTCCTGAGTAGACTCACCAAACCTCGTTTAATTTTTGAAGATAGTTGGTCTAAATCAAATGTTTATTCCGAACCTAACCTGTAAAATCCCTCATACTTTTTCTTATCATTACACTCAATAGAATCAAGGGAGCATTGAAGTGTCCCACTCATCGTGTTAGATCTACTTAGTTTGCCTTGTGTAATGTAAGAAAACTTTAGTCAGCCTCGAAATTACCTCTCTTACTCCTACATAAGATGATGAAGGCAGGATATGTTTACTTACTAACTAGCTGCCCTGTTAGATCAATTAAAAATGACCCGAACCTTCGCCTGGCCTAATAATTTTTATCTGTTAAGTAAAATTTCTACTTTTGTGTTAGTTCATCCTCAAACTTTGGATAATTACTTACGTTACTGTCAGGACATCAGAATTTAATCAAGCTTTATTCGTTTCAGTTCATTAAACTAAAGTGTTTTTCGCAGTGAGTCTTTCTTCTAAAATTTTGACCCTCAGTATCGTCGATAAATCGTTACAATTAGGTTTTATATTTTTAATTTTAAGCGGAGAAAGGCAGGTAAAGCTTACGTAATTGTATCTGAGCTTATAACATGAACCAAATTGAACTATTTTCTAGAAATGTTCAAAAACATACTTTAGTTCCGGGTTTCTTTTATCCATTAAAATTTAAGTGTAAGCTTTTCATGTGTTTTTCGTTGTTCCAAAGTTAAGGGGCTCAGTCTCTTAATGTAATTGGACCTGTTAATTTCTCATTTTAACTGTCAAAAAGAATTCAAAGCTTTTCTCTTGTCGGTGATTCCTTCAAATTAAAAATTTTATCATTAAATGCCACTCCATTGAAAATTTTTTATTCTGCGGCTCTCACATGAGACTTATGTAGCAGTTGTCAATAGTAAATTGAGGAGGTTGCAATGTCACGAATCAAAGAAGCATCATTATTAGTAACTCAGATAAAAGTTGATTCCTACCCCTATTTTGACTTTTTTTTCTCTCATGCAAGTCGGGCATCTCATGCGAAGCAGGAATATTAAGCGTTTTGTACATTTCATCGGAGGTTTCCATTATAAAGTGAATGTATGTTTAACATTGAACCCTGCCGTTGAACAATAGCATTGAGATGTAAGAAGGAAAACTCATCAAAGAACGGTTCAACACTTGTTGGCAGCTGTTTAGTACCAGCTCAGGCTTAGAGAAGAATTCGTAAAGTTATGGAACAATTAAGACGATCCTTCTGTCAGTGTAACATCATAACTCTATTATTCCAAGATCAAATAGACCTACTAGACAGAAAGAAAAATTCAATTTTAAGATAAATACATCATCTTTCATAATTCATCTATATACTTTCTCATTTTTTGGTTGTTTTGTCTGTTTCAGGATTCAGTCAATCGGTTACCTTCGCTTAATGCTTTAGCAGTCTAAAAGTACCTACTATGGATGTTGGAGGAGATGAGGTTTGTGCTGACTATTTTTGCTTTTTGGAGAAGGGTTCATTTTTCAGTCGAACATCAATGTACAGCAGAAAATGCTGTGGAGGTGATCGGATGAGGTGGCCCAAAAAAGAGCTGTGTCCAGCAAGCCTCACACGCGAGAGCCTTTTGAGGCTTGCCTGGACAACAAGTGTGGAGCTTGTGAGGCTTATCTGGATTACAAGTGCAGAGTGAGTGCTGCCAGACCGCAAAGAAAAGCCGTGATTGACCAATGGCGATGATGCCAATTCAGCTCGCTATAGATAACTGTCTCTCGAAGCAGAGTTATACGTAGGAAGAACTCAGAAAAGTGATGTGGCTTGGTGAAGATTGTCAAAAAATGCAACTTGTAGTCGTGACTAAAGTTAGATTGCTGAACTAGTTGCCTCAAAGATGACATTGATGTGCTAACATAGGGTGCAAGTGTTTTTAAGTTATTCTCTTTTAAGTAGATATGCACGCCAGGGCCTCCCCACTTGCTTTTTTCGAGGACGTCATAAAAGGGTGTTTCAATGGCATCATTTGACCAGCGTTAAACAGAATGAAACCAAGCCACATCAGCTATTACCAAATTGAACTGGACAATTTAATTTTTTATGTGAAAACGGTTGTTCAGATTTTTGTGCAAAGCTCAGTGAATTGTCTGCTTAGTGCAAAGGAAATTCCTTAAAATTTTCAAAGGAATCCGCCGAAACGTCTTTTTGTAAAAAAATTAAATTGCCTAGTTAATTTTTGCAATAGCTGATGTGGCTTGATTCTTTTCTGTTCAATGCGGTCCATTTAAGGGTGCTTTGATATTATCATATGATTAAACTGATAAATATATCATTGAAAAAAGAATATTTGCTATCAAAGTCTCTTTTACAAAATTTGTTTGTGCCTCAAAAATTCCAGCATCAACCTTTTTTTTCTTTTCTTCCAGGCTACCAAGAACATGGGAGTGTATAATCTTCAAGTAGGAAATTATAATGCTGGCACTGCACCCCCTCCAACACAGATCAACAAGCTGAAGTTAGGTCCTGCTCACATAAAGAAGGACAAACGGCAGAGCTCATCAAGATTCAATATCAGTTCCAACCGCGAGCTTCAATCCCTCCCGCCTTTAGAAGGTAGGAAAGAGTCATTCTTCTTGATTCAGTTAGGTAATGGGTCCAAAAATCAGTGGTGAAACTAAAAAACACCCATTCATTGCATAGTTTTAATTTTGTAAGTATTGTAATTGTTTCTTTCCCTCTAAGAGGAAAGAAAAAGAACACAACATTCTGGTGTAACATACTCAGAGGATTATCTTCGATAGAAGAAGACTAGACAATGAAAGATGAAGAAAAAGTTGTTTGCCAAGCTCTATGAAATGATTAACCATTTTCTAGGTGAAATTAAACCAGTGAAAAAGTAGAAATTTATCAGCTAATTAAACTAGTTGTAATATTTTGAAAGAATTAAATTTTGAAATTAATGTATCAAAATCAGAAAGCACAGAAAATTTCAATTTAAAATTGACACACAAAAGCTCAGAATGTGTCCATTCTTGTTGAGCCACTTTGGAAAAAAAATGAACTTCAGTCGATAATTTTTATTTTTTACCTCTGGCTCATATCATGATACCAATTTTAAAAAATTCTATAACATTGCGCTGCCCTGAAAATTAAGAACACAAAATCGGATCATATTCTAAAGAGACATTCTGAAATTCGTCGAAAAATCCAATTTTTCTTGTCCCATTTGTTACGAAATTAAAATCCAACTTCAGCGTTTTGCCCAACTTCTTAAAGTTCGATAAAACTTTTTCATATTAGACGGAAGCTTTGTTTAAATGTTCTTATTTAAAAGTTGACTTCAAACTGGGCCATTTCTTACTTTTTGTAAACTTGATCTAAACTTCTAGAATCTCTTGTGTCCTTCTCCTACCCGTCACACTAGTCTTCTGCCTCCAAAATAACTTACTTTACACCAAACAAACTTTAATGGGAATGCTACTCTCTAAATTCTTAGTGTCAGGATTCAAAAGTTGCAGATTTTTATCCCTGCTCGAAGAGAAGACTTTTCTAAGTACTGACTGAGAGGAAGCAGAAGAGGAGTATTTTTAGTGCCCCACCCGTCACAGTGCTTTCACCTGAATTGTCACCCATGAAAATTAGTTGATATTGAAGTACAATTAGTGGAAAATAAAGAACTAACTGAGCTTTTTGTAGTAGGTTTATAACTTTGAAGATTGATTTCAAAGAAGTAACTGAAAATTTACCTTAAAGGCACACGAAAGTCCCACCTGTCGTATCAGAATGACCCCGTCCAAACTACTAATCTCTAAAGATGGAAGACAGGGCCCATTGAATATACAAGTTTAGGGTCCCCTTGTACCCCATCAGAAGGGTCAGGTAAAACTTTCACTTCAAGACAACTATTGCAAGGTTACTTGGATACTCTAATTCGATTATTTTGATATCACTTAATGTTTATCAGAACTACATGAAGCTGTTGATAACACTAGGCAACAAAATTTTGGGTTGAATTTGCCAATCGAACGGGACCTGTTTCTTTCTACTCAGGGGGGTCTACTGATGACTAAAATGAAGGCCTATAAAATTCCCAAGCTCTGGTTTTCAAAATATTTAGGGTTTTTTGCATTTTTAAGGGTAAATTTTGAGTATTTAAGGGGATTATTCAAATAATTTATGGCCAGTTTTAATAAATGTTTCCAATTGACATTAAACTTGGTTAACCTCATTCAGATGGGTCTACTGAAGACAAAAATGGGCGCAAAAAAACAGAAAGCCTTTTTTTTTAATTTTCAGGATTTTATTTTAGTCAAAAAAGTATGTATTTTTAGTCTTTTATGGGGTTTTAGGGGGCTTAGAGCTCTTGATTCATGAGTCAACTTTCCGCAATTCGCTGCAGCTCCGCCATAAGCACCGAGTTGATTCCCCTAACACCCAAAGCTAATCAAACAATGAGAAAAAAAATTATTTTCAGCGAAAGGGTAAAAAAAATTGAGTCTGTTGGTCAATTGATCGATCACGAAATCGTATCTCACTCTTCTTACTCTGTAATAAATTTATAAGAGTACCTCGCAATGCATAACACCTGAGCTGCCGTGCTGAGGAAAAACGCCGTATGAACTTTCAGGCATTGCCAAATTCCCTTTGATAACACGCGAATTTCCTGGTAAATTTTTGAATATTTTTCTTCCAATTTTTCAGATAATGTTGTTTGCAATTATACCAAAAGTTCCTGAAAATTTAAAAAAAAAATATTCATAACTTTTTTCAGAAATAATAATTTTATCGAAGGAAATTTGGCAACTCTTGAATGTTCATACTGCGTTCTTCCTTAGCACGGCAGTGAGATGCGAAGCGCGTCGAGGGGTTGGCGCGCGAAGCGGTCAGAGTGCATAGCCCCTTATCATTAGAGAGACGCATAACGCCCCAGGCGCAAAGCGCCTCAGAGGATTGGACCGTGAAGCGGTCAGTGGGCACGCCCCCTAATTCACAATTTCACGCGTCCCCTCCTCACGCATCGCCATGCACGCCCCCCCCCCCACCCTCCTTCCTTCATCCTCGAGGGATGTACCAAAATGCAATCTCTGTATTCTAGCGTTTTACGACATATTATCGGTACTTTTCGCCGATTCTCTGATTTGAGGTACTTAAAAATACTCACAAAATTTGTGATATGCCCTGCATTTCTCGTGACGTCAAGGAGTGCTGAACCCCTCCCGTCACCATGGACCCGGCACGCGGCTGTCACCGGACCCCCCCCCCCCCCCCCTCCTAATGCGTGACGTAATTTATGAGCGGCCCAGAAGTTTTTGACGTCGCCAGTTGACGGGGTATTTCGTCCGATAGGAACCGGAAACTCTCTGCCTTTTTTCGCGGATCATCTAGTTTCCCGGTTGAGAGTAAACGGATTGATGATGAGTCGAAGATGCCACCTCTTTGCAAGGGATGAAATATGTAATGACGGAGGTGCAAGTGCAGGGCTGTCGGACATGGGTGTCGTCATGGCAACCGGGAGGAAGCACGTGCGTACGCAACGCAGGCGGTTCTTCATTGATCGGCGAGGTTGTCAGATTGTCCACGAAATGCACATACGGTAAATTGAGTTGCACGGGGGAAAGTGCTGATACGGCAACGATGTCGATCGGCCCTCACCCCCGCAACCCTCCCGCGCCCCTATCCGCGACATTTTGCAATCGGCCCTTCGAAACCTCGCAATTTTTTCGGCGTAATGCGAATGTCTTAAGACATTTTTCCGTTTAGTCTCGTGTTTTCCGCCCCTCCTTCCCCTTTTTACTTTTCCCGTAGAGGCACGGTCCTTAATTGCTAGCCGACGTTCTCCTTCCGTTCTCAGTCACCTGTGTATACATATTTTCGTGCTGCCTTCAGTTTCTCCAAGTTTCATTAAATTTTGCTTTTATCTGTCAAATTTGTGCGGTGTAACTGTAATGATTGAATGTTACCGTTCATCTTAAACTTTTTCTAAGCGGTGTAAACTTGTTCTAAACCTTTTCACCCTGCTCTATCCAAACCTTCAATTTGCTACCAGTTGAGTTGAAGTTATCTAACTACGAACTCAGAAGATTTTAACAACCAAAGCACCGCTAAGTGCTGTTTTGTAATCAAGTTCTTCCAGTTTAAAATTTCATCTCTATTTTAAATCATTCTGTTGTCTCACGTTCAAATAGTACCTCTCGGTGTATAAAAGAAAGTTTTATCTCGCATATTTTTATACGTCCTCTTTTGTATCATTCATTCTTCATACACCCCTGCTACAAACGGAAGGTCCAATTTTCTGCTATTAGCGATTTTACACTTTGTATCATAGCAGAGAGAACCAAAATTTAATTTATTCTCAGTGTCATTTTCTTGGATCGAACTTAACTGTGAACATTTAAAAATAAAAGTCCGATAGAAAAGCGCAAAGCTTACAATTGACGGTCAAATAGTTTCCTCCGGACAAGAAGAGTCACTGTCAATATGACACAGATGATCTAACAGAAAAGTGATTGCCGAAGATTTAGACATTACTTATCAGGAATCCTTTAAGGAATCAGCCACGACGACTTTAACTGTGGAGATTCCTGGGAAGTCAGGGCCCATTCTGGGTCAGATATGGTGCACAGTGAGATTGGGCCCACCATTAGGGCCATGTTCCCTGTCACATCTCCTCTCGGCATACCCAAAAGTCCGAGCTTCCATAGTGGACTAGACCTCATTGCAGCTGCTAACGCTGACTCCCTGTATAACTTCGCCGACTCGAAAACCATTATAAATTCAGACAACATGCAAAAAAACGCATCTTGTGAAGATAATTCAATGTACACATCAATGCCGGTGCAGCTCCCACCTTTGGCGGGTAAGATCTTGACCACTAAGTTCATAAAAATTAAAAATGATTGTATCTCCCATCACTCATTTGCTACCTCTGGGCTCCAGCTGTTGATGGCGTATCAAACAGCTTGAAGAATTGACAAAGCCATTTATACAGAAGCCGGTCTATTAAAAAAAAGAGCAAAAACTGGTCCAGAATCGGCAAGTGTGAGCAACTGATACTCCATCGAAACCCAGGAAAGTCTGGAGGAGGATTAAGAATGACAACTGTATCAAAATCAGCCGAATCCACTTAGCAGCTCATCATTTCATCGACTTTTAGATTTTTTAGACCCAAAAAATAAATTAAAACTCTAATTACCTTTTAAATTTACCCATAAAGTCCTAACTTGAAATTTATTTTCTCCACTCATCGTTTATTGGTAGTTTAGTATCCTCATCATTGCTTTTTTTTCTTCGTTACAGATGCTCAAACTCCCCAGGAACGAGAAGAGTTGTTCATACAAAAAATCCGGCAGTGCTGTGTCTTGTTTGACTTTGTGTCCGATCCTCTAAGCGACTTGAAATGGAAGGAAGTGAAGAGAGCAGCGCTCCACGAAATGGTGGACTATGTCAGCATAGAACGAGGTGTAATAACAGAAGCCATCTATGCAGAAGCTGTTCACATGGTAAAAATTTCGAACTTTATCACCTAGTTACCAGATTTTTACTCTTAGAACCTGTAAACCGACCGGTTTGAAACTCTTGAAGCTGCTAAATCAAGAAAGCAGAAGGGAAGACAAAAAGTTATCAAACTAATTTTTAATTTTAGTTTTGAAGTATAACCAAGGTGATGTAATGATCGTTTTTTATTAATTTACTTAGGACCTTTCAGCATTTCGCCATCTTCAGAGTACAGTCATTAATACATAAATATATCACAGTTATTACACTTAGCAGTCGTTTTGGCGTTTTTGTTTTTTAATGACTGTACTCTGAAGATGGCGAAATGCTGAAAGGTCCTAAGTAAATGAATAAAAAACGATCATTACATCACCTTGGTTACACTTCAAAACTAAAATTAAATATGGTGTTGTTCAAATCAGACTTTATTAAACTAATTTTTCCTAAATTTTTTTAGTAATTACCTCTCATACCATTGGATTATACAATAAAACATTTGTAAAGAATGTCAAATAAAGAATTAAAGATCTCATTTTTGACCTGAAAGTAAATAAACAAATGCGGGTTTAAGGATACTTAGTGGTTAATTCTTCTTGTGGTGTCGCAAAACCTGTTCACACGATATTTTCCTGTTAAAATGGGGTTGGATTTTTGGCGTCTTTGAAAGTTTATTTTCTCCGCTGATAAATGCTAGCATTCTAATTTCACGTACATTCAGTAAATGAATTCAAACAAAAAAATTGTACTGCTGTTTTTTGGAATGTAAGTCATGTAATTTTAGTCTCAATAATGGTTCCCATAATTGTATTGATTGTGGGTCTAAAACCTCTATCTTAACCTTTAATTTGCAGTTTGCGGTGAACCTTTTCCGAACATTACCTCCATCTAGTAATCCTAATGGAGCTGAATTTGACCCTGAAGAAGATGAGCCTAACTTAGAAGCAGCTTGGCCTCATCTACAGCTTGTCTATGAGTTCTTTTTAAGGTCAGTATCTTCATTTTATTTTTTATTTTATTACAGGGATATTTCTGCTTTCCAAGAGCTCAAGTTTTTTATCCTATGAGAAAAGGGTATGCTTTGGCACCTTACATTACATTGAAACTAAGTTAATCCTTAACTGTTCAGTAACTTTTTTTATGAGAATCTATAGAAATCATTCACCTTTGCCTGTCATCCATTGCCCTAGATGATATTACCTTTTATGGTCCTAGTATTTTTTTTTACATTTTCAATTAAGCTTTAAGCTTTGACAAAAAATCACAGCATTCGCAGCGATCAGTCAGTCATACTTTCCATTTCAAATGAGCCTTATCGTAACCCTGTGATAAGGCTGAAATTCGAATAATCAGTCCACATGACCAGGCAAATGCAGTGCCGGTGTTTTTTGTTAGGTACATTTAATTTTCAACACCTTATGCGCTTCTTGTGGCTGTCTCTAGAGCTTTTATAGAATTGTATTAGGTATAACCTGTTTCTTAATTTTTGTGTTTTATT
Source organism: Bemisia tabaci (assembly GCF_918797505.1). NCBI lineage: Eukaryota > Metazoa > Arthropoda > Insecta > Hemiptera > Aleyrodidae > Bemisia > Bemisia tabaci. Next base: position 59,990,125 of record NC_092794.1, read on the forward strand.
TTTTTTTAATGTTTAATTTATGTATTTATGTTTTCTGTGCATCCTGCAGATTCCTAGAATCGTCTGATTTTCAACCAAATATAGCCAAAAGGTACATCGATCAGAAATTTGTCTTGCAGGTAAGTTTTTTTTTTTGCTTTATTTTTTTTTTCTTGTAGTATCTGTTTCCTCTGAAAGTGTTGGTATGTTTACCTACAAACTGTGTGCACTTGTTTCACTGTCTTAAAATCAATAAACTAAGAATAGTATATGGGTATAAAAGGTAATTTTATACCCAATAGAAACCATGGAAATCTATACAGATGGATCCGAATAACCTAATGAGAGCAATCATGCTGAAAAAATATTGTCCTTCATAATTTTGGTTTCTTGTTAATGATTCTTTCATCTCTATACGCATTTTTTCATTAGACGTAAGCATAGAAAAAAGCAAGCAGTTGCTCTTATCAAGACACCTTCTTCAAAAACAACTCAAAAATTCATACCCAGGGAGGGGGATGTTTGAATCTATGCTCTTTTTGAAGTACATATTCAATTTGGTAGGTGAGCATGTAAACGTAAAGTACGGAGTTACACTCACAAGTTAATTGATTCAATGTCCTACCATCTTCATTTTCCTAAAAATGATCAGTTTCATGCAGAACTGAGCCCAAATTTGTGGAATATTTCATAATCCATTATTATTTGTTTCTTTCTAGCTACTGGAGTTATTTGACTCGGAAGACCCCAGAGAAAGAGATTTCTTGAAAACAACCCTGCACAGAATTTATGGTAAATTCCTCGGGCTACGTGCATATATCCGCAAACAAATTAATAATGTTTTTTATAGGTATGTAAACCCTTCAATAATATAGATTTTTATTTTTTTTGTTAGCTTTGGTCACTTGTCCTTAAATTTTGGAAGGTGTTTCCTAGGATCATCTTCGAGGACTAAATCTCTTCGGAAGACAAAAGAAAATGATGAGCATTTTGTGCATTGATAAATAATGCCATCTCTCAGAAAATATGTAAATAATGTCCCCAAGTTTCAGGATGAATGTTAATCTTCAATTTACTTCTAGTCAAGAGTTGCGATAGGAAGTCCAGTTTCTTAAATTATGTTAAGTTTGAAATCAAGTATAAAAAAATTTTATTCAAGAAATGTGCGTGCAATTTTATTTAAGAAACTTTGTTGATGCATTTTAAAGTTTAAAACTCTTTTAAAAAGATAATCTCACTCGAAGTGCTTGCCTTGAAGTGACTAATTTATATCGAAAGGGCATTATGTTTTATCATTAATAATCATACCAAGGCACACAACAGAGTAGACAACGGCTGAAATGTATCATGGTCCCTAATTGTTTTTCCTGGTTTCTACTCAACTCTCACTGCTGAAAATCTCTTCTTCTTAGTTATGGTTTTCCTCTGTGTCTCAAATGTTAGTTTGCTATCAAATTGAGTCCTACCGTGTTTTGCAAGTTGTTGAAATTGCATGATTTAAATCTCATCATATCTAACAAAATCGCATTTACATAAATTTTTTTGGTGTGTTTTCAGTTTTATTTATGAAACCGAGCATCATAATGGAATAGCAGAACTGTTAGAAATTCTTGGAAGGTAATTATGAGTTATCTCTTGTCTATAAAAACTTCATTTTAATAAGATTTGAATTCTATCATTCACTATATGCTTTTATGCTCATGAAACATCTATCATTGCCTTCTTTAAAAGTAAATGCTAAATTTTAAATTTCTTTGATGATAATGTTAACGTCTGTTAAGTCGTATGCCAATCCAGGTAGATGGTTTTGTTACACACATGTTTCGCATGAGGTTTAGCCAACTGAGTAAACTTTTCATCGGTCAAATTGCGTAAAAATAACATTGAGCATATCAGAAATTTCTAAAATCCACTCCTCACCATACAATTTGCGTACTCTATATCACTCATTTAAATTCATTGCTTCTGCAGGCATTTTTTCTGAATTGTTGGCAACCAGGTTTACTTGAAAAGAACTATCAGTTAAGTAACCGAACCAAAAAAAAAAAAACCATCTCGCAAATTGTCACTCATTTATGTTATGTGTAATTTCAGTCCTTTTAAAACCTTTTTTTTGTAACTCAAAGAAACAAGAAGGAAACAAATGCTTTAAAAAAATTAAAATCATACAATGGAAACAGTTTGCGAGATGTTTGTCCAAGTAGGCAGGTTTTCCCATATTTCTCTCTGGACGAACCTGATTGCTGGCAACTGAGGAAAAAGTGCACCTTCGGCCGTGTTTATACAGCATTTGACTCTTGATCGCGACGCGATTGCGATCATTTGATCCGAGACTGCGACTTGACGGGGATTTGATGCGTGTATTTATACAGGGTTAAACTCCCTCGCGACTCGATTTTAATTTATCAACAATACTGTTGGGTCATGGTGGCAGTGCATCATGTCTTCATCCGACGAAGAAGACGTGCTTTTGCTATGGGCGGTGAATAAGCATCGTCGTTTTCGTCGTTATAGTGAACACCCTTTCAATACAGAAAATATTAAAAAAAAAGTCAGTATTTAAGTTTTTTGTTAGCATAAAATGCATTCCGTGGGTTCCAGAGGCATGACCGAGCCTCCACCAGTTCCATAAGCTTCAGGGCTTCCTCTTCAGAAGTCATTATATTGGCCAACCTCTAAAAATCTTTTTTATTTTATTAATAAACCACCTTTTTTAAAAAAGATGAAATAGTTTTCGTCCGTTCACTGCACCAATCAAGACAAGACTGATCAAGAGTCGAGTCGGAGTCTAGAGCACAGAGTCTCGTCACAGACCGCGACGCGACTGAGATTTGATCGTCAAATCTCAATCGCGTCCGAGTCGTGACATGTATAAACATTCTCATTCAACTCCATGTGTTGTGCCGAGTCTCAGTCTAGTCGCAATCGCGTCGCGATCAAGAGTTTAATGCTGTATAAACACGGCCTTCATTAGCAAGACCAATTTACACAGGTCAGTCATTCCTGTGGGTAAATTTTGAGACCCCTCTGCGCCAGTGGCGTGGTGTGAATTGCGATGTATCGATTGTTCTGCCATTTAAACCTATGGTAAAGAATCGATTATTAAGGTGTTCGCTGCGAACACCCTGTTCATCGATCTTTTTTCATATGTTTAAATGGTATAACAATCGATACATCGCAAAGCACGCCACGCCACTGCTCCGCGCATTGGTGGCAGGAAATTTAAATCCAATGCAATTCTCGTGGGTGAAGTCAATGATACGTTTTACTGGCTGCGGTCAAGTAAGAGTCCAGTGGGGGAGTGGATTTCAAAAAGATGCGCAAAAATAGCCTGTGTAGATTGTCCTTGTTCATTAGCCCAAGAGCTCTGAAGAACAAAAGTTTTTTTCAATTCATTACTTTTAGATCCCCCCCCCCCCCTCTTGAATGCTAATAAATTTCTAAATACATGAATAGATTTAGTGCAAGATATGACTCAATTAGCCCCAGTGTTACCGTGCACTCAAAGTAATTGAGGTGAAAAGTGTCCGACTGTCATAATCTTTCTGTTTTTGCAACTTACAAATTGTTTAAAAGGGAAAAATCATAATTTGCCTAATTCTCTCCGTTTTTATTTTCAGTATAATAAATGGTTTTGCTCTGCCATTGAAAGACGAGCACAAAGTTTTTCTAGTGAAAGTGCTGTTGCCATTGCACAAAGTGAAATCACTGTCAGTTTATCACCCTCAGTTGGCGTACTGTGTTGTTCAATTCTTGGAGAAGGACCCCTCTTTGACTGAACCAGTTGTTAAGTGCCTATTAAAATTTTGGCCTAAAACCCACTCCCCAAAAGAGGTAATTTTGCTCTTTTTTTGTCTACATTATCAACCTGAAACTTTCTGGACATCTTTTGAAGTGTTACTCTAGATGTATTCACAATAGGAGCAATTTTATAATACTAATATTCATGATGGCGAAACAATCAGATAAGCTTTACATGGTGGTTATACGGATGAATCAAGGCATTTGACCATCAAAATTCTGTCATCAAAAACAGCACGGAACGCTTTTAGGCGTGCCATGGATGTCAACCAATGTATTTTTGGCCACAGACTCTGAATATTGCCCATGTATTTCTCTATCATGCATTGATTTCCCAGAAAAATTGAAGTTACCCCAGTCAAGTGCTATTTTTGGGTGAATTCCAATTTTTCTGGTCCAAATTATATTGATTCAGTAAATCGTGTCATTTTTAGGCAGTGTTAAATATTTACCCTGACTAAGATTACAATTTTCCGGCAAATCCAAAAAAATAATTCTTTGTTGCCTGGTGTAAAAAATCATTAAATTTACATTCTTGGGTTGAGAATCGATTAATTAAAATCAAAATCAATTCTAAGGCGTTGACTTTTTTATATTCATAGGTTATGTTTTTAAATGAACTTGAAGAAATACTGGATGTCATCGAACCGGGAGAATTTCAAAAGGTCATGATTCCATTATTCACTCAAATAGCGAAGTGTGTGTCTAGTCCCCATTTTCAGGTAATTATGTAGTTATTTATTTTCTTCACAATGACACTTTCTGTAAGTCATTTCAGCTTAGAAAGGATGAGCTCCTGAATGGTTGTTTCCTATAGTTTCAAGCATGGTGAAAAAGATGAAATTGTTTCATTTTTCCAAATGATAGTGAGTTCCCACCAAAACCAAAATACAATTCATTCTGTGGGCGTTTAACACAAGTTTGAATAAACAAGAAAAAATCCTCACTTCTTTAACCAGAAATCAACGTCGTAAAGATTGCCTAACTCCATTATTTTTGGACTACACTAAAATTTGTGAGCAGTCTGCAATGCACCCTATTCCTTGCAATAATGCACAAATCTCCAATATTTGACTCTGAAATTTCTGGATAACCACATTGATTTCTTCATTTAAACTTTTAGGATCATGTGTAACGTTTACTGTTCTGCTTTGATCTAAACCTGGTCAATGAGCCTATTTTCCTAGCGGTGATACCATTTCATCAAAAGCTTGAGGAACGAGGAGGGGAAAATGTCCTATTTTTTTCGCTCGTCAAGACAACATGATAACAAATTCAACCTCTAATGCTCCGAAAAAATTCAACCTCTCTCATACTATGATTCATAACCTATGATTAAAAGTTTTAAATAAAATTGAGTATTCGGCAAGTTTGATCCATTTTCCTTGTTTTGAATCTAGCACCTTTGAAACACAGGAGGGGCTATTGCCCCCCCCCCCCTAAAAATTATGCCACTGTCTCCTAAATCAGTGTTACTCCCCTTTCACCTTATCTTCTAAATTGCAGTATCCTAATTTTTAGTAATCGAGTTATTTCTTTCAACAGGTGGCTGAACGAGCATTGTACTATTGGAACAACGAGTATATCATGTCCCTGATAGGTGATAATGCTGCGGTCATACTGCCTATTATGTTTCCTTCTTTGTATCGTAATTCCAAGTCACATTGGAATAAGTAAGTATTTACATCTTTCAACTCGGGTGTTCATTTATGATTTTTAAATCACAGCCTAGTGAAGAATTTTTACAAGGAAATCAAGGCCTGATTAAACTAAACTAAAAAGTAGATTCATTGTGTTTTACAATGTTCTTCTTTTGTAGGGAATTTAAGTAATGACATCGTCATGTAGTATTTTATTTCTGATTCAGGAATTTATATTTTAGAAAAAATCATCACTTTGGTAACCTTCAAATATTTTTTTGGTATGAAAATCGAGGTCCCTCAACCCTCCTGTTTGTGTTTTCTGGCAACACTGTATTTGAGTCTTTCTTCACCTTACACCTTTTACATTTCTTTCTGCTTCATTTAAATTCTGACTTTCCCAAAACTAGGTGAAAAATGTCGTAAATGAAGACCCTGCTACTTAATGAGAATGTACTTTTCATCTGATTCTACATCAGCAATTTTTTTTCATTCTGTCTTCATGATTAAGGAAGTTAAAGAATAATTTGATATCATCTTTATATTTCAAGAAAAAAAGAGCCTGAAACACAAGGATTTTATCAGAAGTGCTAGGAAACAATAAGCCTTGACCTGAGCCTTGGGAAATACGATGCTTCACCTAAAAAATGCTTTTTACATTGTAAAAGCGGTGTTCTTAAACAATTTGTAAGATTTTCTATCGTCTAAAGTATTGCTTACAGAGGTAATTAGTTCTGGTAAGCATCAGACTTTCGCTATTATCAGCTTCCTGAGGAAGCATTAAAAATATGTACAAATAGGTTCTCTAGAACCCTGGAAAAGTAGATTTTTCTCCGTGGGGGATTTCAAAACTTAGCAGTGTGTTATCAGCACAAGAGCTGCTACATTTATAACTTTCTGCAGATCCAAATGGTCATGTATACTGGGGCAGAACACATTTTATCGCCGAAAGCTCACATTGATATCTCTTACATGAACCTGAAAAAATATTATACCTGTAAAAAATTTTCACCTGTGAAGTCATCTTATTTTTGTATGTTCCAGGACAATTCATGGACTGATTTATAATGCGCTCAAGTTATTTATGGAAATGAACCAGAAGCTGTTCGATGAATGCTCTCAACAGTACAAGCTTGAAAGACAGAAGTAAGTCATAGTAGTATTTTGGTTTATAAAACGGTACCCATTATAACCACTGTTAATCAGATTGAGGTGGAAAACTGTCTTTTTTGAACCTACAACATTATAGTACGGTCGGTAAAATCGGAGGGAATTTTTTGTAATATTGTCCCGGCGCATGCCATGCCACGCATATTGACAGTGCTAATTGATTTAGCATCATCATCGCATGCATAAATAATGTGCAGACATTAGTTCGGATGAAAGTTTGTTTGCTTTTTTCAGTCAAACTTAAATGAACTAGAAATTTAAAGTAGTGACTCTCTAATCTCTCCAGTGGTGAAAGATATTTGAATCAGTCTTTTTCAAGGGAAACCCAACACATGAATTTAAGACCTCTAGGAAAAAAACTTGACAAATGACTATCAACACGAGATTATAAACTTTGAAAATTTAAATTAACAAAAAATGAGTCATATCAAAAACTCTAACTTTCAAATTACCTGCTTTTAACAAAAAGGACAAATTTGTTAATTTTGTTAAAGGATATTGTCTCCACTTGGAAAGTAATTTTGCACATGTTATACAGCTACCAAAGTTAAATTAACAAAATGGAGGATGAAAATACTTTTTTTTTTTTTTTGAGTTTTCTTTTGGCTTCTATTCCTTTATATTGATAGGTTAGGAATCTACAGCCATCTATAGACAGAGAAGGTTAATAATGGAACAAGGGGTTTAACGAATAAGAGTGTATATTAAGATTTTTTTAAGGTTTTTAGAGAGTTGGGTGGGTATATAGTAAGGTAAGAGTCCCCTACACCAGCTTCACGCTAAGAGGCTCAACATAGCGACTAGTAAGAAAATAGTTGACTGAGCCATGGAGAACATACCAAGTGAACAATCAGGACAAGTTGTTTGGTAGGGATTAGTCGGGTTGTATGAATTACTGGGTTGGATTAGTGGGATAGGACCTTTAGAGGGATATATTATTGGTAGTTAGATGAAAATACTTACATTTTGCACCTTATGCTGAATGCAACTTGAAACTCCTGACCTAAGTTTTTTTTAAAATGTGCAGTATTTTTTTGGAGACTTTAAGATCTATTATGCAAAATTTCGTAATTTCCATTCTCGCGGGTTAGAGCAAAGGTCAAGTTTATAAGAAGCTCAAGTTAAACTATATTTCAATTTTCTGATTCTTTAAAATGTATGTAAGATGAAAGCAACGATAAGAGCTCGTTGCCCCTGGGTCTTTTTGGTACAAATAGAAAAATGGAGAATGGAAGATGAATGATGAAAATAGAGGAAAGAGATGGAATACAAGGGTTTCTGGGAAACTTGGATCATTGGAGTCATGGAAATTACAGCGACTTAGAAATGTCTGGAAATTTGGAAGAAAAGGAAAGAAATTTGGCTAACTGAGTGTCTGCGTGGAAACTTCAGCGGGTGCCATTTGAGAGAGTGGAACTGACTTCCAAGTACCCTCTTCCATAATTTTGATCTCTAGGAAGAAAAAAAAAATTGTGTAAACGTTTTGATTGAAGGTGAGAGGAATTCAAGGAAAGGCAGAGAAAGTAAGGGTAGCGGAAGATATAATGGAAACTCTGAATGTAAGAAAGCTCCCAAGTAATGGACTTTTTGTTATTGATTGTCTTTCATTAATCCCATTTTTCTCAATTTGTTGTGTGCAGAGAGAAAGAAAAACAAAAGGAGAGAGAACAAGCATGGAATAGAGTGGAAAGTCTGGCCAAGAAAAATGATCCAAATTATCGACCACTTTCCAATACTTCTGCTCCAACTTCTCCACCCGGTGAAAACGAGGATATGGACATCTCGTACGAAAAAATTGAAGCTGAAGTGAAAGACGTATGTAGCTTTTATATCAAATTAAGTTTATTTCCTCTATTAAAATAGCTTCCTTCTTTGGACAGATAATCACTTGCCCTTTTGTTCACCATAACAGGACCTTCTGGTTCATAACAAAATGTAAATGAAAAGTTACCCATAACATCTTGCAGTGAATTGATAGTCGAAGAAGGCATCAAAAAATGATCATGGTTTACTTTCCAAATCCAAACATTCAACCTTATCATTGAATTTTCTCTTGAATTATATTGATCTGACGATTCATTAGTAAAGGGACTAAAGTGCGCCCAGGCAAATTTTTCAAGAGAATGATATTTTTCTTGTCAAGTAAAAAAATTTGAATGTTGTTAAACATTAAAATCTCTGGTATTGCAGCAAAACATTTGCAAGTGTTTAACCCTATCCTACTTCCCAAAGAGACGTAAAGCTGCCTTTTTTGGTGGGTTACATTTTTTGGTGAAAATTGAAACTGCTGTTTGGCGTTGGCTACCAAAGCTGTCATTGATATATTTTTAATTTTATTTTCCGTCACATGCTTTTTAATTTTTGTATCCTTTGTTTTCTCCCCAGGGGCGAAAGCCTGCTAACTCTGATAAAATGCGAATATTCCTTCGAAAAAAGTCTGAACTGCCCCTGGATACTTATACTGTCCGTGCTTTGAATGACCACAAACGAGCGGATGAATATTTAACTACACCTCCAGATGTTAATAAATGCTAGCCTTAATCAATTATTTGGGTAAGAATATTTGATACTTTATGCTTTGAATTTGTCATATGATGCGCCGAATTACTCAAGAGTAATTTAGGTTAAATTCTAGAGTTGGACCAGACATCCAGCTATCATTCAACTGGATATATTAGGAGATATTTTACGGAAACCTGGATCCTGTTGGATGACGCCGGAAAGACAATACATTATCAAGCCACAATTTTTATGAGATAGAAGTGCCAATTTTCTAATAAATTGCTGGTGTGAAAGAAATAGCAAATTCAAGGGATGTTACTGACTGCATAATTTTAGAACTCTGCTTTCAGTTACACTTGCTTAATTGAAAGGGTAAATAAAGTTAAACTTTTATCTGAGTGTCAAAGATGATCTTCACTTGAATATCAATAATTTTTTATTTATGAGCTTTCTTCAGATATACTGTTGAGCAATTGCTGGTGAATCCAAGTGGAAGATCCCATCCAAAAAAAAAGAAAAGAAAAAGCTTATTTATGACCCCAAAAAATTCAATTTATGGGTGGAAAACGTAGCTTTCTCTTAATCAAGGGTCTAAAGAGATTCAGGCTTTTGGGGCTATATTTTTTGAGGCATGCAGTGTTGCAAAATGGGCAAACAAAGACGCGTGTTTGAAAATAGAATTTTTTATCTTTTTCTTCTATTTTCTTGCATTCATTTGCATAATGCCAAAACATTGAATCACGCAAACCGTGCATCCTGTGTTAAGGAAGGCGAGACAACTTTTAAAAATTCGCATGCCGATGAGTGTTAGCACCGACCCGCATCGATGAGTTTGTGTGTCCCAATTGCGCACATCTGCGCATGCGCAGTATCGGCTCCAGTGAATTTTTGTTGGTTTGTGAGGCTTTTTTTCTCGGTTAATAATTAGTTCGGAAAATGAAACATTGCTATTTGGTTGTGAAATTATATGCTCTAAAACTTTTCTTCCTTAGAATTTTGTCTGAAAATGGACTCAAAACGAGATATTCTCGAAAAACGGAGCGCACAAATGGATTCTCCATTGCTTTTCCGCAGTCTCTTTGACCACTTGGGACATTTCCCTGCCCGCCCATCGTGGGGTTCCGAGAAACATGGCTCGCTTTGCCCTTACAAAACCAAGCCGGACGCACGGTCTATGTGATTCAATGTCTTGGCATACTGGCTTGAACAAGCCTGGCGGCTTTTTCTCAGAAGTGTGATAGAGCCTTGTTCGCGCTTAATGGGTTCTTAAAATTGGAAAAACCCTGAATTTTTTTTTATATTTTGCCTTTTGTTCATGAATTAAATATAAAAAACATGGATCCTAACTGTCACAGATGTTCCCTTCTTTGTATGAGTGGGCAACTGAGACCCAAAGACCTGAGTTAATTGATTTTCGAAAACATTAAAATTAGCTGCATCCTCATGTATATCAGTGTCTACTTCTGGCTCTTATTGATTTTTTTTTTTTTTCCAGGACTTGATACAACTGTTTGTCTCATCTTAGTGTCAATGTCCAGCTTCTCAAACAGGGGAGAAAAAAAATCATTGTTATATCTATTTATGAGTAAAATAAACTGTTACATAAAATTAAATTTATGAAAGGAAAGTATATATATTTAAATATATATGCATATATAAATATATATGTGTGTGTATCAAAATGTTGTTAGTTTCTTTAGTATAAGACTATTGTGATCGGTATGCTCAACATGAGCTTATTATAGTAAATTATTTTAGTTACTGGTTATTTGTGGAAATAATTTTTTAATACCTCAAATGTTGGTGTAAATATGACATTTGAATAGCTAGGGCTAACGGCTGATATTTTTAATCATCACCAAAGTTAAATTTAATTTTTCTATGATGCAAAATATAGCCTATTAAACAATAATATTGAGGTATGCCCACCTCGTCACTGCGTCTAGCTACTTCTGAATGTTAACTAATTCCAAAGAAATTTGATGCATTTTAAGATTGTAATTCCAAACAGCACTTCCACAAAGAAGAAATGGTTTCTCCCCAAATCTCAAGAAACCCCCAGTTGCGAAGGATGAATTTTACAGTTGTAGACAGTATGCAGTCATTACTCTGTGACTTACAGGCTAAAAACATTGGAAAGTCCAATTTCGTCAGCTGCCAAGTTTATTTTATTATAATTTGCTGGCTCTTGTCATTTTAAGAGAGCGCTTAACCCCCACTTTATTCTCTCATTACAAATTGACATTGTGACAAATTTTTAATTAGTCAAGCTCTCCTGCAGCGCAGTTTTATTTTACCGTATTACGATCCTGGTGGATTTAAATTTCGGAGGCAATTTCATTTTTGTGCTGTAGTTTTAATCCTTGAATCATATTTTTAAGTGAACACTGTACAAACATTATTCCTCTCTTCTCTTTTATCAACTGATTTTTAATAAATTACCCATCAATTATTCTATTCGCCGACCGATCCTTTTTTTAAACCTTTGTTATTTCTATTTTTTATTTTTTTTAATTCTTAATATTAAGTTATGGTGGCTGTATGAGACTGTACTGTTCTTTCTTACAGCACCTGTGTTGCAAATCTGTATTTTTCTATTATTTTGTTGTTTTCTTCACTTTCTGCGTAGCTTAAATCAAAAAAATAATAATCGTTATAATCGGTTACTATAATGTAAAAAAAGAGCATTAATTAGTAGCACTTAGCCAACCTCCATTTGATCAGAGACCTAAAATTTTCATTTTTTCATTCTGCTTTCGATCCTACCTATCCTTTCTCAGATTGGATTAGGTGTCCAGTAATGAAAAAAAAATGATTTGACAACATCGTTGATTTATTTTTACCTCTTTTTTTCATTTTCTTTTAAGGTTCTTGAATTAAATCTACAAGCCCCATGATCGGGAAGCACTAAGCATCAGTTATTTTAATTCCTTAGAGAGCTATTTTTATTAAACTTATGCAGAGGTGTAAACTATTTTAAGTCATCTGTTTTATACTTCCTTTGTGCCAGTTTCGGAACTTTTGAGGTAAATATTGTAGTCATAATTTCATAAAGAAATGAAATAAACTAAAGAGGATGATAGAATACTCTGTCTCTAATTTAATTTGCTTTAATTTATTGGCTAATTTGTGAATGGATTTATTCATACGTTCAGTTGCACTCTTTCTTAGACTGACATTCATGCTTACTGTCATAAATTTTTTTATCAGCAGTCTCCCCTTGGTAGTATCCTTGTAAGCTGTAACCGAAAGAGACTGTTTAATTATTATGTAACAATATTAGAAGTCATTTACATGAGCCCCTTGCTTTTTTCTTCTTTTTTATAATCATTTGGATGGCAAGGAATTGCTGTTCAAATGAAGGTCAACTTGGATCCTCATATCGGTGAGGTTGTTATTGTAAATTGGTGGGTTTATTATTATACTTATAACTCACCAGCATGTGTAAAGTTGTGAGTATGAAGTCTAACCTACGGATGTTTATTTTTTAAAAGAGAATTGTATTGGGTATACATTAATTTATTACGCCTTTATTGCAAAAGAGGAATGTACTTTATCATCATAACTTTTATTTGTTTGTTTTCTCTTTTTCTCTACATGTATGATACTACAAAATGAGTAATTACAGATATTATTTAGATTTTTAAAGACAAAGTTAACTTGTTTTCAGATAAATACAAAGTTTTATTTTCAAAAGAGGAAATACTATATTGTATTAACCGTCTACCTTTTGTTCTTTTTTTAAACTTATTTATTAATACGAGTATTATTTGTCGATTTTTGAAATCTTGATTAATGTTTAAACAATTGTTATTTTTACACTCTATAATTTCATAAATTTTAAGTGTTGAAAATAAACCTTATTTTTCCCTTTATCTGGGCTCTCAAATCATTAAAATTGAGTAAAGCGAGTCGTCCACTATTAGTGATGTCGTTGTGTTGTCGTTGAAGCAAGTAGCAGTTCTGAAAGATCAATATAGGGCTCCACGGTCAAAATCGCGAATTACATTCCTGAAAACTCTGTTAACCTAAAAATAGAGTGGAGAACTCAGGACTAAGAAAAATATGTTTCACCCTCTTATCAGATCTTTTGGTGCTCCTCATCCTGTAACTTTTTCTACCACATCTGTAATTTAACAGACTGTCTCAACAAATATTAACAGAGATTGATTGATTTGAAAGACTGGTACAATCAAGCGTTCATCTCACCTTCCCAGAAGAGCTCTGTCTGTAAACAATCTATTTACTCATCTAGACATCCCCCGGCCCTGTTACAGTTGTATACTGCTTTACACAAGTCAGTTGAAAGTCAAAGGATATTCTCGCTTATTTCTTACTATTTCCATAATATGTAGGACTCTCGAAGGGATTCGCCCAAGCCCTTGCATATTAATATTCCAGTGATAAAATAGATACAGCTACAGATGCCACAGATCAAATAACAGACAGCTCATAATGTTGGAACTTGAAATCTTTGGACTAAATAAAAGAATAATTTTAAAAATAGTCTAATCTCCCCTAAAATTTCCTTTTACTGTTTATTCTTCAAAGTGAGAAAAACAATTTATTTTAAAGTCCATCCGCCACCCATCATTTACTACTATATTTCAACCTGGGGTAAACCTAAAAACACGCTGCCCTCTAATGTTGTAATTATGCAAATCAAATGAATGTTTGAAGTCTCTCGGATGAAGAGCATGGATGAAGCAAAATAGAATTTTTTTCTAGAAAAAAAATATTATGAAAATATCTAGAAAAAACAAAGAAAATGAGAGCTATCCAGAAAATATAAAGAAAAAACATTGCGAGTGAAGAGTCTGACCAAAGAAAATAGATCTATTTCATGGGTCTACTTTCTGTCAGCTTCCCATTTGGAAAAAAGATAGAAAATTTATTGAAAGTAGAATTATTTTCTAGCCAATTTCTTAATGTTTTCTTTTAAGAAAATGCAAGGAAGAAATTATTTTCTTTCTATTTTCTTGTGTCTATTCTGATCTAGGTACTTTATACCTATTTTCTTTCAAGAAAATTGTTCTATCTAGAAAGTAGACATTTTCTTGATGAGCGCCACCTAGAAAGTAGATGACAATGCTACTTGGGTGACAACACAGAAACACACAGCTGCAGTAAACTTTAAAGGTGAGTTCCTTTAAAATTTATTGTCTTATCCCAAGTGCTGAATTTCTATCTGAACTTTTTGAAAGGTGCTACTTCATGACTTAAAACTACCTTCAAAGATGAAAATTGCAATGTGCCAAGTTACTCAAATTAGACTAAAAAATTTGAGGGATTTTAAGTCATCTTCAATCAATATTAAAACTTTTTCAATAATCATAAATGATCTGTATATTTAGCAGTGCTTCAGTTTAAAAAAAAAATTGTGAGAAGTCTCAAGAAAAACTCAGGAATACTCATAATCCTCTCAAAAAAGGCTGATTTGGTTAAGAATGGATTCTCTGGCTCCTATTTTTTAACTAAACCTTTCTCTGAAGGGTAATGAAACCTCTTTTCAAGTACTTAAAAGTCTGGAAGTATAGTGATGGTCAATAATTGGTCATGCCATGCGTGCTAGATTGTGGTACCTAAATGATTGAATGAATGAGTATTTTGATTCATGCGTTTAACTTTATGTAAAGGTAATGGGTCTCACTTCGAAGGAAAGTCATTATTTCAGTCGATACATGAATGTCAGCGAAAATGCCTTTTTAAGTGATGGATTCGCAAAAGTCCTTGTCTAGGACTTAACATTTGATTCTCCTTCAATCTTCATGTCCGCAACTGAGCATACACAGAACCTATCAGATGTCCTCGGGCAGGAGCCTGATAGGCTAGTGATTTTCAGAATGCAGAGGGGCTGGCCTTGGACGAGGTACATGAAAAAAGCTAAAAAATTTTCTATTTTAGACTGACAAATTTATTTCGTTCAGTAACTCTTTAGCTTTCACTTCATTCTGTTTATTCTCATCGGAAGCGGCTGGACTTTTCCCGTGGAGCCGCCATTTTGGGGCTCAACCTTCAAGGGGTGGAACCGAGGTGAAGAGGGGGTGAATGCGGCAGGTAGAGAGGGGAAAACCGCGTCTTTTCTTCTCTAATCTTGAAATAGTGGCCTAAGTCAATACGCGTTCCACCATTTTAAACTGACTTTCCATTGTATTTCCACGCACTAGTTCTTTTCAGTGTTTTATTTTTCCGTGTGAATCTCATCAAACGTCATGGGTGCTTCAGAAGTAAGTAATTTTCAATGCAAATCACTAAGACTGCATTGTTTCAGGGTAGAGAGTCTTTCAGTTCGCTTTTTCAGGCTTCGTCGACGTGCCGGTCATGGTAGCTATAGCCACGTTCTTTTCCTCAACCGGATGACCTTACTTCTTTATATGTTATGGAAATATTAAATCACCGTATTTAGACGTCGAGCTGATTCTGCAATCGTTATTTATTCGGGGGTTTAAGTTCGATGCAGGCTACCTGCTGCCATGAAACTGGCCTGTTGCCCGTCTCACCTTACTATTCCTCTTGCTTCCATTGTCTTGATCTATGCCCTCTCTATTTGACAGTGCAGATCATCTGAGTTTTTCTCGATACATGCACCAGTCTTTTTGTTCATTCATGGCTGTAGTCATTGCTTTTGTCAAGAATTATCGGGTATCTAGGTCTAGAGCAACCATCTTGTGACGGATTGGGGAGCCGATGCAAGAGATGCCACCCTGGAATAGGGCAAGGCGGATGAAGAATGGTGGTCGCATTTCGTACCCTCAGGACATCACATAGTATCGGGTACATGGGCTGGCTCAAACTAAAACTACATGGTGAAACCCATACCCTCCTGATGTCACAACGCTTCAAGATAGCAGCCAAAATCAAAACGCGATCACCATATTTTATCCGTCGTGGGGATAGGGGTGGTTGTTGGTGGTTCTATCGGTCTCCAGTAAGCTGTCCAAGCAGCTTTGACTAGTAAACCCTTGGTCGCAGGTCATTGAATTGTTTGGAGCTGACTGAGTTATGCTTAGTCTCACAGGCAAAGCAACCCAGTAGACGGACGTGCAAGGCAACAATGCCTTGATTCGAAACTCGCCCAGGAGCCAGTTTGTTGAAATTTTGTGTTTGTTGGGTCGACATAGTTAACATACGTTAAATGGCGGAGCACGATTGGTCGGCTTTGTCTTATGGCTGCTTTGTCCGGTGGAATGGACGACATACTGTCGGAAACTCAAGAGGTACCTCTAGTTTATTGTCCATTCCATCCGACAAAGCAGGGATAAGACATAGCCGACCAATCACACTCTGCCATTTAACCTAAGTTTGTCATCCATGTCAACAGTTGGATATGTCATGTCTCGGGTTTTGCCGACTGGCGACTTGGACGGTCAACCGTTGGAATTCGGCGATTTACCCCGAATCTCCACCGCGGCGGTGCGTTTTCGGGGGTTCGGCACTCTCAACGTTGTGACGGACCGCCGCCATATTTGTTTACGAAACCAAGCCTACCGATCGCATGCCCAAGCATCGTGTGCTGATCGATTATAGTATAATAATTCAAAATTAATTTTATCGTTTCAGTCGTTCCATTTTAGCCTCAATAAGCTAAGCTCACCGTTACGCGAACGTAAGTATTTGTTTACTTTTTGCAACTGTTTCACTCCACTTGTACATTGTACCAATGTCTTCATGGAGTGGGTTTTCCACCGGAATTTACGTATAAAAGTCTCCAAACGTCTCTGATTACCTAATTGGTATGAATATCTAGTATTCTCAAATTTAAATGTAGTAGCGCTGCTTGATTTTGTAACTTTTAACTTCGAAGTTGTTTGTGATACCTCTTCGTTGATGCATCAAAGGTAACACCAGCCTCTTGCCGTAATGTGTCAATATTTGCGAAAGACGTTGAACATCCAACAAATTCCATTGCTCTCAGCAGTATAAACCATTATTTCAGTATTATCCAGACCAAGATGCAAATAACTGAAGCAGTAAATGCATAAATCTCTCTTGACGCATGCTGCCTGTTGGGCTGATTGTTTATTTGTGTTGGGGTCAGAACAAAGCTGAATCAATGGCCTTTTCTAGTTCAGAGGTAACGAATTTATCTCAAGAGAATAATTTTTATTCTGTTGTAGCAGGCCTCTTATAACACGCCAGACCTAAAGTCCACATGCTTCTTTTAAGGTCAGAAAGGTCTATAAAGAAGTCAATATAAGTGAAAATTTTTTTTTCGGGCCCATCGCTACTTTTATCTGCCAAATGAAATCTACATTTTAACCATTCATGCTAGATATTTCCGAGAAATTGGGTCAGTGATGAGTCTAAGTGTGTAGACTCTGATTGGAAAATCCCACCGGACAATGACGCTGGAGTTTGAAGACAGTTACAAAAAAACAAATGTTTGCAAATTGCGTAACAGACAAGTACGAAATCCTGAAGTCTACCATAACCGTACGACTTAATGATAGAATTGAAAGATTAGATTGAATGATTAAATGTAGCTGTGCCATTCAGCTGGACCCCGGAAATCTAACTGGAGAGGTCTGTGCCTGCGGGGAGGGAGTTGGCGCTGCTGACACACTTCACAGTGAAATTGACCCAAATTGTCCCAGAAAAAATGTTTAGTACTCTCTCTGACTACGGGGGAGGGGACAATCCCTACTTGCCTGATGTGTGAGAATTTCAACCCTCAATGATAAATTTTAAATTTGAAAAAATATGTCTCCCCAGAGGGCCCCAACCCCTTTCTTGCTAGCACCATTTACATTTTTTAAACAGCAGCCTCAGTCTTGATAGCCGCTGAATGGGTTCCAGTAATGAGCAGAGATGCAAAATGCATGCAATTTCATATAAGCGTAAAATTTCCATGAAAGTATAACATTCTGCAATAGTGCCAGTAGGCCGTGAAATTCGTAATAATCAGAAAATCTCTAAATATTTAACAAAATACGATCAAACTCTTAATATTATTATAAATAATTTTTATGGTTTACACTCCTCCTAAGAAATCTTGTGTACTTTCATATCATTTTAGATTCATTTTACATCCCTGATAAGTGATGCAAAAAATATCTGAAAAGAAGGAATGAATGCTGAGGATGTCGCTCAAGACTCATACTTTCTGGGCTGCAACAATTTTTTCTCCTAGAATGCCTTGATATCAGCGAACATAGCACGCTTGTGTCATAACGGAGAAAACTACCTTCATTCACAATCAGAATTAATAATAACTTGAAAAAATAATTTAAATGTACAATTTTATTAAGTACGTGGTTGCTTCAAGTCCCTTAAAGTGTGGATCTTGCCCACGATCCATAAATTCAAAAACACACCCGGCGCAATATGCGCCGCCATGCATAGTTGTTTACATGAAAACGTTGAGTCTCGAACCCCCGGAACATGCACCCCGCGGTGGAGATTCGGGTAAATCGCCGAATTCCAACGTATGACCGACCAATCGCCAGTCGGAAAGATTCGTCATGTCTCATGGCACTGTGTCCAACAAAGAGAGCACTGTCAAAGAATGGAGGGGTACGCAATGGCCGAATGGATGGTGCCAGGCCTCTACAGGGTGCCCTGCTGGTAATCCTGGCAGCTTACTACCTCTTCTACAACCATCCTGTAACCAAATTTATCAAGAGGTCAACTGTTTCAACATTTAGTTGCTCAAATGCCTTTCTTAAGGAACACAGAAATATGTAAAACCTATACTCAAGTTATGGAATTATATATTTTCCTTACTTAAATTTTACATGTCTTTCTTTTTTTTTTTTTAGGATGCCAAGCAAGAACCAGAACAGTTCAGGAAATTGTTCATCGGAGGGTTAGATTACAGAACAGATGACGATGGCCTGAAAAGTTTCTTTGAACAATGGGGAGAAATCGTCGATGTTGTCGTAATGAAAGATCCAGTGACCAAGAAGTAAGCATTATATTTGTCTTAGTAATTTTTTTCCATTGAGAGCTCTAACTTATGCAGTGTATTTCAGTTAGCCTCAGTTTTCTCCTCGGCTGTGGCTAACTTTCTAATTGCTCGAGACACCAGTTGTTCTCTCACTTGTATGCCTCAAGGAGTTTGTTTTATTTCATGCCCAAAAACTATTTTTAATGATGACCAATGGAGTTAGAGATTATTCATAAACTTCTAAGTCCCAATTTTCGATTTTCTGTAAGACGCCATGTAAATGACAGTAGAGCCCATTTTAGATAACCTTGCCTTTTTTGATGTATTGTGGGGTTGGCAATAATCTGCGAATAAGACAAAGATTTCTATAACAAGCTTTACATTAATAAGTTAATGGTGAAGGAAAGAGTGACACAGGAAGTTTTTGTTTTAATAGTACTTAAATTACTTTTAAAAAAAACTTTCTCCGCATTTTTTTACATGAACTTCAAGCGTTATGTATATGGCATGGATTGTTTCTTTCTCCTAAATTTTTATGTAGGCATGTTTTCCAACTAATATGTGTTTCCATGTGTTTCTCAATTTGGACCTTGAGAGCCCTAAGGTCTCTTTTAAAAGTAGCTGCCTTGTGTAGAGCTGTTTAACAGCCACCTGACTTTTAATGAGGACTCATTCATGAGGAAGAAGATAAGTGATCATCTAATGACTTGTTGTCTCTTGCTTTCAGGTCCCGTGGCTTTGGTTTCATCACTTACTCAAGAGCACATATGGTTGACGATGCCATGGCACACAGGCCACACAAAATTGATGGCCGAGAAGTAGAAAGCAAGAGAGCAGTTCCTAGAGATGTAAGTATTTTATTTATTGTAGCCAGTGTGTTGACAGTAACATCTGCAGATGAAAGCAGTTGTAAGCGAAGGACATTTATGCTAAAAGAGGTCTGTCAACAAATTAGAGGAACCAAGTTTTACCCAAACGAAGAGGGTGTTGAGAGATCTTTCTTGTCTTACAATTTTCAATTCTCCCTAGAACTGAGAAAAGAAAAGAGTGGACAAATGTTACATTAGAAAATAGCACCATTCAACAGAAATTTATGTGCTAACTTAAGTGCAAGGAAACAGAAGTTTTTAAAGTGAGAAGGCCAGGAACTTTCTGCATTCTTGCAACCGATAACTGCATAACTGCATAAACTTCTTAATTTCTAACAAACAATAAATTTTATGTTTTACTCTCAAGTAAACCTCCTTTTTTTTGCAGCTTTCCTCGTCTAGTTTTTCTTTACTTCTTCTTTTGGCTTAAATGCAATTTTGTTCTTTTCCCCAGGAAATCGGAAACCCAGAAGCTAACGCAACTGTGACCAAATTATTCGTCTCCGGATTGAAAGACTCAGAAGAAGAGGACTTAAGGGAATATTTCAGCCAGTTTGGAAACATCAAAGGCATCAAAATTGTTGTAAATAAAGACACAGGAGCCAAGAGAGGATTTGCTTTCGTTGAATTTGACGACTACGATGTTGTAGATAAAATTGTCTGTGAGTATTTTTCTGTATTTTCCATTCTTTATACTGCAAAGAATTAAAGTGGTTCAATAATTTGACAAATTTTGTTGATTTGCAGGGTGTCTACAAGTCCGGAAATAGTACTGATTTTTTAAGGGCGGTCCGGAAGTACTGAAAAAGTGTGAAAATTCTGAAAAAAGGTCCGGAATTTCTTTTTTTAAATTTTTTGTGATTTTTGTTGGAATTTCAAATTTTTGGAATTTTTCTAATTTCGTCAAATGGAGGTTCTGAAAAAGAATGGAATTTTTCTGTTGGAAGAGGTACTGAATTTCTTGAGAATGTACTTAAAAAGTACTGTATAAGCACTTACTTTTGACCAGCCTGTTTTAGTAGACACCCTGATTTGGTATGGAATTAGCTTTATGTTAATAAAGTATGGGTTATCAAGAAAGGGTTTTTAACCTGAAATAAATGTCACAGGTTTGTATTTAATTGTGGTGGGTATTTAAGTGCTACTACCAGTATGTGAACAATCAATGCAATTAATGGTATTAATTATGGTTTACTGATACCTTATGTCTGTGTCTTTGCAGTGAGCAAGAAACACACAATCAAAGGAAAATTGGTTGACACAAAGAAAGCTGTAAACAAAGGTGACATGCCCATGGGTGGCGGCGGTGGCCGTGGCGGTATGGGCGGACGAGGGCGAGGAGCCGGTCGAGGATCCAGCCGTGGTGGTGGCGGCGGTGGAGCCTGGGGCGGCAACAGCTGGGGTGGTCGTGGTGCTAGCGGCGGCAACTCCTGGGGTGGTAAGTCAAATTATTTTCTAACATTTTGTGGTAATATATTTATGTCAGTGTCTTACATGATAAACTCAGGATGGACTGAGTAGTCAACGTTTACAGCTGTGGCAATAGTGAATTTTTCCCGGGTTTTTACTTGCAAACTCTAAAGCTTCCAAGTATTCCTGAGTAGCCGAAAACCTGCAAGTATTGAGACAAATGTTCATGTTACCGTCCACAGTGGATCCTAGTCATCTGAAGCAACATTTTTAGTCAAATATATTATCTCTGAATAAAGTAGGAGCAATCTTAGCAAAGTATAGTCATAATCTTAGAATGAAGTAGATGTAATGTAATATGTTTTGTACTAACTGTACTCGGCATTCAAACCAGAAATATCCATATGGAATTGCTTTATTCAATCTAATTGTGAATTCTATTTTTGTGCTGTTCAGGAAATGGTGGTGGTAGCATGAAGAGCAATTACGGTCCATGGGAGAGCCAGCAAAGTGGCGGCTGGGGAGGCCAACAAAGCCAAGGTTGGGGTGCTGCACCTGCTGCAGGTGGAAACTTCGGTGGTAAGTCTTGTCATCATATTCGTAGCTGAAGAGTTTTAACTCTTCTTTTGCAGTTTTCGAAGTTTTGTTTTTCATGCCATGAGAAAATATCACAACCACATTTTCATGTATGTAGGACCTCTGCAAAGCACATTAAAAAGAAAGATGTCTTGAGTCCATGCAAATAACTTACTGAGAGCCTTGTCTGACTTAAACCAATATTCGCCCTGCTACCGAATATCGACTGATATCTTTTAGAAGGAGAGCATCGGAAGCAGTTGCTAGCTCACCCAAATCTCATTTTTACCATAGTACAAAATATTGTTTTCAGAAATATGGATATGTTTCCTTTATAAAGTGTATGTCCCTTTTTTGCTGTAAGAGACTTTGCTGCATATTTTTTTAACTTCTGATATTGCTGCAACAGATTCCCTCGTTTTGAAGGAAAATCAGACTTTGGTATTTTGTGCTACATTTTAGCCAGAAGTATACAAATTTTTCCTCTCCATTAATGAGCATCTACGTATCTCATAGTTTTTCATGCCTGTAACATTAAAGGCTGCTGCGTGGTAGAGGAAGCATTATTTTCCCTCCAAAAGAGGGGGTTTGGGGGACGAAAAAGATTTAACTTTTCTTTCAGTGATCAAAACATACTGTAGACTTTATATCTGTTTGTTTTCATTGCACAAGGGTTGTCTTCAGTATTCTGGTGGGTCTGGATCTTCCAATAAAATGAGCATGTTACCATTATTTGAGAAGAAAATCCACAGGGAGCATTATTATTACTTTGGAACAGTATAATCACTTGCTGCTTTGGTTATGACAATTTAGTTTTTATGCGAGTTTGTCCTGATTTAGTTTTCCACTTTTTACCGTTGCCTTTTTATGAATTTGCAGGAAGTTCTGGCGGCTGGGGTTCCGGTAACGATTATCAACAAGGATACGGTGGTGGCCCAGTCAGGAATAGTTTTGGTGGTAACAGGAGTGCACCCTACGGAAGTGGTGGTAAGATCTATCCTTCTTCTTTCATTCCATTTAAAAGTTTGGTCTTTCAATGCTTAGGATAACCTGAACATCCTTTCAATTAAACTGTGAGGAATTTCAGGTGTTAAAAGCCATCAAAATTGATGGAAGAAAGTTGATAATTTTTCACTTCTTATCCGTTCTACAGTAAGTCTGTTGCTCACAGAGAGGTTCTTAAAACGTATGATGAGAAGATTATCGGTAATATTGTTCAAAAATCATATCAAGCAAAGCAGGAATGATGGAACTTGGCTCCTTTACACAGTTTTGTCATGGCAAGGTGCATTTAAGTATCCTTAGTATTATTCTACAAAATGGCAAGTTAACAAAGGAAACAAGGATTTCCACATTGTTTTATAGGCAACTTAGACCCGAGGATGGGGACCAAGAACCTCAAAATGGCTGTGCTCCAACAGCCTACCTATAGTTCAAATACTGTACAAGTGAACAAGCTATAAACACCGAAATACCACCGTATTTGAAGTGTGAACAAAGGAGTCAACCAAACTCAATCGAAATAAGCCAATCTTGCAAGCTTTTATCAGTTTTCGAGACTCCTGTTCAGTTGTTGGGACAAATGTTTTATGAACTACAGAACTATATATCAGGAAACTTGAAGTAGTTTGCAGATACTGGGTTGTTTATTTGGGTTAAGTTTCCTTGCATCTCTCTTGGGGGTTATCGCGGGCAACTAGTGCAGCTAGGCAACTAGAGTTAAAAGTGCTCGGGATCATGGGAACTTGAAGGGATGTGAAAATTCATTTTACACTTTCACCAGAAATTCACAAATCATCTGTAGGCACTATTACACAGTGCAAACTTTTTATTTGCTGTTGATGTAATAATAACCAAAAAATCATCATGGTCAATGTAATTCTAATAGAACATCAGCTTTTCAGGTCTGTAGGGTAATAATGAACAATAATGGGTATGGGTAATGGGTCTGGTAATTTGGGGTAATATTTAAATCCCTTCTGAAAGAAAGGAAGCAGGGCTCAATTATTTTCATTGACTAATTTAAACTTAATTTTCCTGAAGGTGGCGGCTACGGAGGTGGCAGTTACGGCGGTGGCCGAGGTGGACGTTACTAAAGCAGAGGTAAGATTTTTATTTTCGATTTATAATGCTCCAAGGTGCTTCTCTTAATAGTTCAAATTTCCTGTAATTAAGGACAAAGGAGAATGTTCCTACAACAAATTGCACAGCACCTAAAAAATTGCCCCGAACTTACTTGCATTCACACTCAGAGAAAGCTTGTGAAAAATGGCTGATTGAATGTGAATGAGGGACTTGGGATTCTCTTCAGTAGCTATTGGTACAACCATCGTTATGCAATCATCGCTTGCTTCATGCCAAAATTTAATATGCAAGGATATGTAGTACACACATGTAGGTTTTTTTTTCTTTTCCTTTTTTTTTTTTCTCACACTTCTTCATTGACTCACAGGATTGATCATTACAATTGTCAAGGGTGTCTACAGGATAACAAAACCAGGAATATCAAAATAAAAAATTTCCTTCAAAAATGTAAGATCGAGGAATAGGAATTTTTTCTCTGTCCTCTAAATTGTCTTTTCAGCTCAAGAGAAAATTCCTGAAAGTTGAAACTTTGTTTGAGGGAGAACTACTAGGGGGGACCCAAAAAAAACCGGAATTTTGCTGTAACTTGGCAATAATGGTAAATATTCAGGTTCCACCGCTAGGAGGTGTAACTAGGAGCTATGAAGCGTCACTGGGCCAAATTTCAACATCGTAGCACATTTTCTTTCCATTTTGGCGAGGCTTGTTTTCAGGGGTGTTTGACGACTTCGTAGTTTTTGAAGATGGGTCAATTTCAGTAACAACACTTAGAGCTCAAATTTTTCTCTCGTGCTCGATAAAATACGGCTTTCTCCGTTAACCTTTTAAAGTACTGTTTCTGAAGGACAAGCCTTATCAAAAAGTTCAGTGTAAGTACGGTTTTTCAGTTTCACAATGGTCTGTATCGTCCGAAACCCCTGTACGGCTCTAAACCGCTATCGCCATCGGCTAGAACCGATGAAAACATGAAATAAATCGCGTTTTTGTGAATGAACATGATTAAATATCGTTTTGTCTACTAGCAGATATCACTTGGATGTAATACAGAAATATTCAGAACATTGTTGTGAAAAATTTTGGCATAAAACGCGTTGTTGCCGAATTGATCCCCTATTTTGCGCGCTAGCCGTTGACGGCCGCCTGGCGTTCAGCCTACGTTCGAACAATAAATCACACTTTAAAACGAAGAAAAACATTTGTTCACTTATGTTATAGGTAAATAATGTTCCCAGCAACATTCACTCCAAAAATTAACACAGTTTAGCCACACGTAGCCTACGAAAATCACCTATCTTCAAAAACTACGAAGTCGCCAAATACCCCAGAATCCAAGTCTCGCCAAAATGGTAAGAAAATGTGCTACGATGTTGAAATTTGGCCCAGTGACTCCTCATAGCTCCTAGTTACACTTCTTAGGGGTGAAACCCAAATATTTTCGATTGTTGCCAAGTTACAGCAAAATTCCGGTTTTTTTTGGGTCCCCCCTCGTATGGACAACAAGATCACTTTAATTTAAACATTTAACAACAAATTTTAAATTTAAAAAAATTTAACAACAACGAACAATAAAAAATAGAAGGAATTTTACCATCTTGGTCAGGGAAAACCTGAAAGAGCTGTCAAACTTTTCTTCCTCAAGTTTGTAGGCACCTTGACTAGAGAAAAAGCCCATGATTCTGACTTGTCAGTATCTTGGCCATAGCATCTGTGCGGTACTATTGTCCTGTTTCGAACAACTTTCTCTCTAATTTTGTCTCTTCCTTATGATGTCAGTGGAAAAGCCTCGTTCTTGAAATCTATTAGCATTGACAGCATCAAGTTTAACTGGGAACTTGTTTTTTATCAGGTGTAAATGGAAAGATGACTATTCTGAAGGATCAAGGGAAATGAATGGGCTGAAATGAATGTCCCAAGATTAAAGAGAGAGCTATAGAAATAGTTTGATTTTTCCCAACTTTTTTTTTTTGTCGTCACTGTATGTGCATTTCTGTTCATACGGGAGGAGATGCCCGAGCTGACCATTTAGTCAACATACAAGCATTCTTTAAATGTGGCCTACATGTCGCATGTTCAATTCTTTTACTTTTTATTCCTGAAACATATAATTGTTACAACAGCAAACAGTTCGTTATTTTCATTTGCACTTTTTGGTTTTGCGTTGATACCAGAGTCAGTTAATCGCCTCATGACCTTTTGACATTTATGACTGAGACATTTCTGCTGATGCCTTTTTTTCCTTTCGAACTATCATTTTCATTAGCCCCATTCACCAAGTTTCAAAGCATAAATTTCATTTCTGTTAGTTTTGTTGGCTATTATCGGCTCTCTGCGTACCGAATAATACTCTCTTTTCATTGACCTTTAATGCTGGTATTAATATTTATCTATTTCTATTTTTTCCTCTTTTTTAAACGATTTTTCTCTCTTCTTCTTGTAGCGAAAAGTTTTGATTAGTGCTAATATTTTTTTCTGAGAAAAATCTGAAAATTGGTTAAAAGGAGACATGACATGCTTGAGAATTTTTTAGGTCAGCATGCTATTTTGTCCCAGCACCTCAAAAACTAATCAAGGTTGTCAGGTGCATCAGAAATCCCGAGCTATCATAATTTTTAGGTTCATGCATTAACTGGAACAAGTTGTTCTCTTCTGATTGTCTTAATGTTTTATTCTCATTGTGACTACTCCAAAAGATATTAAGTTTGTTGTCCTCTACGATGGAAGTGAAATATGCATTTCAAATGCTTTTAACTGCTTGATACGTGCACCTCCTCTCTTCGCTTTACATTTTGCCTCTTTCTCTCTATTTCTGTCGAACATGTTACAACCTTTGGAGGCAGTTCTTTGGGCAGAACTTACTTAGGGAGCACTTCTTTTTCTCTTAATTCTGAATAGTAAGAAGTTTTACTCAACTCAGTTCTTGTGTTTTAGTCTTTGGCTATCTGTTTAGCGAAATGTCAGACTCTTTATTAATGATACACTATGATTTTTTTGCTGCTATCTAGGTAGGAGAGGCAGTGTAGGTTATCTCGTATGAAATTAGGCATGAGACTTGACCTAAATCTAGGCGATTGAGGCGTCAGATAACTCCCACAAATGAGAAGATAATCTCTAGGAAGACCTCTTAATATCATCTAGGAAGAACTCGTATTTATCCTCTAGGAAGAACTCTTAATTCTACTTCAGTGTTGTGTGCTGTCAGTTTTAAATTCATGTGTGTACTTTTTTTCTCATTACTTTGTGCAGTATTCTCATTAAAATAAGGACTAGTTGATTCAATCACAAGATAATAAAAAATCTTACCAATTAATTTTTATCACATTTTATTATTGATCCACAAAGTTGGCTTTCATTCCAATGATAGTGTTGTAATGATTATGTTTTAATCATCTCCTTTACCTATTTATCAGTTTATCTCTTTTATCATAAAGACTTCATTTTTCTCAATGTAAAATAACTTCATATTTATTTATAATAAAATACAAAGATGTCACGTAAAAGCGGTTTTAATTCATTTGAGCAGACAGTTGTTGTAGGCCAATCATACCTTAAGCGATAGCTTGTTAATGTCAGTTATAAACTGGGCTGGTAATTAAGATTTTAGTAACTGATTAGTCGACCTTCATTTCTACTTTAGTAAAATCTTAATCTTTATACTTCTTTGAAACCTAGGGTTTTAATTTTTTCTTATTCCTGAATTCATTTTTCCCCACTATTATTAATCGGAGAAGAAAAGCCAAGCTTCAATATTTAACGAACAATTCAAGACATGTTTCACTATCGTCCGTCAGCACCAAGGATTCAATTTGACAGGTATCGCTCTTACTTGAAGAGTCAAATGTTAGTCATGTTTATTTTATGTAAATCTATCTCTCCTAGCCCTGCCAAAAAATTAGTTTCATGCAAACCCCATTATGACAAGTAGTCAAAGGTTGATGCCAAGTCCCTAATCAATGTTGAAAATCTTGACTGGGAAAGTAAACTGAATCAACATGTATTTCTTTCTTTCTTTTAGGAAGTAAGGGTAGTAGCATAATTTTATATTTTATAGTTATATTAAAAAAAGTGGTTTAGATCAGCAGATATGTGTAAGAAGAAAACTTAATAATTTTTTTAAATTCTCTCCTTTTTTTCATGTTGCCTAAATGTTAAATTTTGTTTCTAAATTCTGAATGTTAGGAATACTTTTTCCGGTGGAAATACATGAATACGTTTTTGCGCTCTGACACTTAAAGCAAAAGATTCTTTCTTTCTCAGAAAATTTCCCCTCCTTTACAAATAATCTAATCTACTTTTCCTCCTTTCAAACAAAGAATTTGGTTGGAAAAAGCTGGAAAAATGAATTAATTTTGGTCTCTGCTGATTTAAATGGATAAAAAATCCTGGAAGTGTTGGGAGGAGAGGCTTTCTACAAATCATGTAAGGCTAAAGTTACTGATTACGGTTTCCACTCAACCCCTTCAATATTCCGTAATTATGCTCTGGATCCCCCTTTTGAATGAAGTAATGTCAGTTCTTACTACACTCACAACCATTTCCGATAATCCTGTGTGTTACCCTTTAAGTACTTCAAATTGACATTGCTCTCTTTAAGCATAAAACATTCCTAGAATTTCAGTTATGAAACTCTAATGAAACAGAAATAAACAATCTACGGAATCATTGGTTGAAAATAAAGTCCAATTAAATTAATGTACTCTTCAAGAGCCGATCTACTTACCATCCTCACTCCGCTGAGTGTCAGGAGATGTATCATCAGCCCCCATTGAGCAACCCAGAATGGTTGACGCACTAAAATTTCCTTACCACTTGAAGTCAGGTACAAAATTATGAACGTTAAGACACAGTTTGGCGGTTACTATTTTCTTGACTCATAATTTTTTTAGCCAGGTCTCTTTCGGCAATTAGCAAATGTATTCATAAGGCGCATCCAGAGCTCAAGAGTATGAGGAGGTCTTGTTACATTGAACTTACCTCTTCCGATGTGAGAGAAGGCATTTAGTTTTGATGTTTTTAAAATTGTAATGCCATTTAGATAAATCCGGTCCCATCAATTTAAGACGATTATGAAGAGATCATTTCTACTCGTGAAGGAAAAATTACATGAAGGACTTAGAAGATTATTTAAGTTATTAGTGTTGATTTTCCTTTTGAGGAGTGCCCTAAAAATTAAACGTCTCCATTTAAATGAGGGCTCTTATCTGTAATAGGGTGAGCAATGTATTTGTTTCAACACGTTAGCATGCTATGTAACAAACATGTCTTGTGACCTTATGTAGGATGGAACACATTCGAAAACTGAATAAGTGCAAGTCATTTATTTTTCCCTGGACTTACTGCCTTTTCCTTTCAGTGTTGAAAATAATCCTCCGAGATATCTTACTTTTCATGAAGGATTCCCAGTATTGCATTTTTCAATTTCAGAATTTAAGAAAAAATGTAATTAAATTAATTTTAACTATACTATTTACTTGAGAGTGTGAGTATTAAATAGAAAAAACTAGGGGGGTAATCTCAAGTTATGATAATGTGCAAATTTGGAGGATACTGTTAGTTCGCATGGATCTATGAAGAGGAGGCTGATAATTGTTGAGGTTGGCTGAAACTCCTTGAAGTCTATTGACCATTGAGAACATTTGTTTACTTAAATCTGTGACTTTTGAGACATAAGAGAACTTACAAGCTCTTTTAAAAATGGATCAGCTTTTCTACGTTAAAGAGTGAACTCTTAAAAGGCTGAACTCTCCCCATGTAGGAACTGATTAGCATGTAGATAAATACTTAGCCTATTGAAAGGAGCTAACTGCTCTTAATCCTGGTGGTATATTGTCAGCTTGTGTGGACATACATTTGAGGAGTACTTGAAAAGAGGGAGGTAAGTTACCTCGAAAGTTGTAAAAAGTGCAGTTTTTTATCTTTATTTTCATTTCTTTATATTTATATATTTATTTATTGATAAAATGGATTCTTATTCATTGGTACCTATCCCGGCAAGTATCAAGAGCTAGAAGAAAACTTTTGAGTCACAAATTTTATGCAGTTTTGGATTGTAACATTTCGCTGACAATTTTGAAGTTCCTCAATTTTGACAGCACCTGTTATTTATTACCTTCACTGTCTACTTCTCTTCCGCGTAGAAGTTATCGTTTTTTATTTATCCTCTTAATAGGCCCTGATAGCATGCAGCATAAGAAAAGGAAGTATAGATGAACCAGGTGCCATGCTTGGTTGGTTAGATCTGTTCCTTTTAAGTGATAGCCAATTCTGGATTGAAAGTTACTGCTCTGTTTTTTATTCACTGTAGTGTGTATCGTCTGATGATGATCTTATACTTGTCGTGTGTTTATTGTGTAATCCAATATTTTGTCATCAGCAAAGACCATTTGAATTGACCACAAGTAAAGATGAAACAATTTTTTAGGAGACCAAACCTCTTATTAATTACTCCTGACACTAGTTATGCAACTTTTTAACTATCTACAAATCGGCGGTGAAGCTGAAAAATTTTGTATCTCTGCCGCGGTGTTTCAAAATCTCTGCCTCTGTCATATTTTGAAAAAAGAGATCAAATCATCTATCAGGGCATGAAATTTTCCCAAAATATTCTGTACGTAGACAAGCAAAATCATCCTAAATTTTTAAGAAATGATGCTGAGAAGTCTCCCACATAGAAAATAGAGTGTGAAAAGAAATCTGCAACATCACAAACCAAGAAATGCGTTTCTGCAGTTTTACCACTGAAATATCTTTTGTGCATCAAAAAATCAATGCACTGTCATGCTAACTATCCTTAGAAGTTTGAACATTAATTCCGTGTGGCTTCTCCCATATTTACCAAAAAGAAATTATCCTTAGAAGTTTGAACATTAATTCCGTGTGGCTTCTCCCATATTTACCAAAAAGAAATTTTGAAGTTGGTATGAGTGAGCAATATTCTATTTCCTGTACTATCTGTATTCTCAGTTAATGAGAAGAACCCTCAGCTATTCAAATATTAGTTTGAGTGTCTACTGCCCCTCTGTTTCTATTCTTCCACCTAAAAATCAATCTGAAAGGAGGAAATGAGGTGTAAAATATGGCTGTAAACATTTCCAGAATTTAAGGAAGCTTATCAGCATCATAATTCTTGATCGAATGCTAGGAAATTATAGGAGCATCCCAGTCCATTGTAGCTTGGTAAGTCCTCACTAAATGTTACAAATTATCCATTTTCTCATTTTTTACTCAATTTTTTGGTATTGTCTCTTAGCGCTTCTCTAATCATCCCTTCTCTTTTCCGTCAAATTTCTCTCTTCAGCACTTCAACAGGCTCTGATGGAGTATGCAATATACCAGTAACTATTTTTTTTTTTTTTTTTAACTTCGAATGCTCGAACCTCACACTGGTGTTGATATTTCCTCCCCTGTCTCAAGTACCTTGTGTATCCTCAAGTTTTTCCCTTGTTATGATATTTTTAGTAGCTGTCATTAAATGAACAAAAATGTGAGTTTCCTATGTTGTTACAGGACTCTTGAACTTGGGGTTTTCAGTGGCAGGACATCTGCAGGAAGGTCGCTCTTGAATTACAGCCTCTAAAGTAGGATATTTTAAATTCTAAAGATGCACTAAGGAATGTAGGTAGGCCAACATATCTTACCTTTTTTAGGCTCAAAAACAACCAGGACTCAACAGAAAATATTTGCAGAATCAGAAATGTTAGGAGGTTGGGTAAGGCTTTAAGGACTATTCTTATCTTCATATTATGTTAAGTTAATAGGCCAATTAATATTCAGTGTTAAATTTTAAGGCTCAAATGTGAAGATGGTGTAAGATTATAGGAACACTTCACTTTCAGTTACGGCTCATATTTCCCATCACACTTCAATGATTAAAAAGTTCAATTATCTATGCCCCATTATGAAAAACGTCATTAGGTCATTGCTCATTAATTATCCTTTGGCCTAAAAGATAATGTGTTTTCTTTTTCAGCGTCATACTAATGCAAATGAATGCAACGCAACACTAAAGAAGGTATAAAACTTATGAGGATGCCCTCCAGACTGCAATCGATCTCAACACCCCTGGATGGAGTGGAGACTTGCAACTTTTTCCAGTAAATCCTTGTCATTGCACAGCCACAAGAATTCTTGGAGTGACACTTGTTTGCCGACAACCTTACAGAGATGTCTTCTCCTGCTATGTATTTCTAATACCGTAAGTATCCTATATCCTCAACTTACGTTTTATTAAAAGCCAGTTTTCATTAGCTGTTTACTTTTTAAACTTCAAATCTCTCAGAGTGTATGTGTGTGGGTTTTTTCTTTTCCATGACAAGCATGGAAGGTGGCATTGCAGGAAACTTTTTGTTATGTGTTCATATCTTTCAGATTTTAGATTTATGCTCAAAAAGGTTGAATCAGCATATATTGTATGGTTTCAAAGAGTCGGTGTCAGATGAAGCCTTTTGTATGGAAATTTTTCCAAGGAAATGAACCATAAAAATATCAGTGACCTGATGGAGTATTTCTTAGCAGCTCCAGGCGCGTTGCACCATGCCCTTTCGATCAATTTTTCTTATTGTATCACTCAAAAGTATTCATTGAGCCAAGCTTATTGTTTTCTTCTCAACTTTTTTTGATAATGGCAACCGGGAGAAAAGCTCACACGAAAGTGCAAAAAATTATGGTAGCCGAAAATGGGTTTCGAACTGCTTGCTCATTGCCTTTGAATTCATGCATCAAGATGGTGGTAGAATTGGTTGAAGAAGAATACGCGATAGTAGCCCTATCTAATTTCTCGCAACACAGGCCTGGAGTTTCCTCACCAAGGCTATCTCTTCACTTCTTTCCAACATTTAATTTGATTATAGCGATATATTTTGTTCTTTTGCAGATTTTCCTTCAGGCTTCATCCTTATCTCTCCTCATGGTTCCTTTGTCGAATCTTCAAGATGATTTGACTTTTCGTAATGGTGGCGTAGTTTCTAAAGATGAAAGCACAAATCTGCCTGCAGTATGACAAAATAGCAAGCTCTCAATTGGATGGTGAGTAATTAAATAAATACTGATATTTTTGTTGCGGCTCTCTATCATTGTAGCATGAGAGATTTCCTCCTGATTTCAAGGCCATTTTCGTCTCACTTTTACTTTTGAAAGCATTACATCTTTTACTACACGTGACATCATGTCAGTTACTGACGAGGAACAATTAAATATTTTTTGTTTTGTGAAGGAAGAAAACAGAGTCTTTCCTAAAGATGAACATACCCTAACCAGGGTTAAAACTTAACTACGTGAATTCAAGCATAAATCATAGCAACTTTGCAAATGGACAAAACGCACTCTAAGAAGCAGTGTCTCAATAATACCAACAGCAGTGTTGTCTTCGGGACAGTAGGAGCAAGTTCTAGTCCGGGCAGAAGCCTTCCAACCACCTATTGTGGAAACGAAGACCCTCAGGACAGGCCAATTGTAGTGCTACTCTTTACAAACTGAAATTGATCATCAACGTCTCAATACATCGTGTGATCTCAATAAAATTTGAATCCGATAAACAAGAAGGAATTCCTCTATTCACCTCTTATACCAGGTGATCAAGATTGCACTAAGGTTTCTTTGGGTTATTTCAGGTCTAACAAGGTCAAGAATCGCAGGAAAGAATAAGGGATTGACCCATAGGAATCTGAGTTTCATAGCCATGTGGCCATTTTTGGGGTTGAAAGAGGGTTCCATCTTCAAAAGTCAGAGTCTCTGGCAGTATTTTGATATCATTCCATCAAAATCAGGAAGTACCAAACATATTAACCCAAGTCAACACCAAAATGTCCAAAATCTGTTCATCCCTGTCCGAAATACTGACCCTTAATTGAGGGGACAGAAATACCAGTTGCAAAATTGACACCAAAGCTCAGAATAAGGAAATTTTCCCAGGAAATTGGATCCAAAGAATCCGAAGTTGTTATCATGTGTTGTAGCCCCTCAAGGCTTCACTGCTGGGGAACAGGAGGATCTCAAACCTTCTGAATTTACAAGTTTCAGGAACTCCTGTGCCTCATCATCAGGGGCTTAAAGACCATCAAATTCAAATTCTTTGGGTCGGATTTCTTCAGAGAACATCTTCGTTCCTTTCCTAAATGTCAATTTGGTGACCTGGTGTTTTGTTGAGGGGGATCTGTCCTCCACCTATAGGGGTCCATACTTCAGACAGGGATAGGTAGACTTTGGACTTGTGACATCGACTTCAGGCTCTTCCCAATTTTCATAAAATAGTTTCAAAATTTTCCCGGGAACTTCTACTTGAAAAATTAGGAACCTCCCCTCTGTGTATCCTCAAAGGTAGCAGGGAGATTCCTGGGAGTCAATCTCCTATTTGTTCCCAAGGTCCCTGATCAGACTTTGTCTGACCTCAAATAACAAAGCATAAGCCTGGCATATGTCGTCTTAATCACTGTGCGCTGCGGCAACTTTTTTAACATATTCGCATTTTGTGGTCTGTTAGCGTTCTGCGGGCGTTTCAATGGCAGTAAGATGGGTAACTTTTGCACGCGCATTGGGATTGGCGGCACGCGCACCATGCAGGCTCTGAAGTCTACCTGGAGATTGCAAGCGGTAGAGGCAGCAAGCGCATCGGGGATATTTACACAACAGTAAATCCTAGCATGGCGGCATGAACTACTGCCACTATCAGGTGACAATCAATCAGCCCGAAGACACAAGCATTTTCGACACTGACAGAAAGACTGATTATCTTTGTTTAACAACGTAAATATGTTGAATAAATTAATTTGCCTCCAAAGAAAGTGTTTGACATACTCACATCTGTAAGCAGCTTTTACACCTAATCTGAATTTAAATTGATTCAATTTATCTTCTCTCAGTAAGTAATTACTCTAAAAATATTTTTGAGACCCCAGCAAGTGATATCTCCTTTCATATGCTTCAAAGCAAAAGTGCAGTTAGTACTGAAACTGCGGCGGAACTAGCACCTTTAAAGTTGTAATAGGTGTCTCAATTCATTTCAGAATTCTTTCTAAAGTTGATTGTTCCTAAAAAGACAGTGTATAAAATACTAAAATTCGTTGCTCGTAATCTAACAAGAGCCAACTTTTAGGTCCTATTGGCATCCTCTCAAGGACTGCCACCAAGCATGTTAATTCCTCACATGCCAATTTTGACTCACAAAATGAGGTTTTTTTTCTCTTGAGAAAAACATTTTAAGTCCATGTTCTCTCTGTAAGAATACAGGTGCATATGGGGACCTTTCCAACCAAACAGCTCATACCCATGTCAACGTTGCTAAGATTGTGCAACTTTTCCTTTCATTTACAAATATTCAAAAGCATCCACATTATAAGTTTCCCTGCCAATATATTCAGAAAAATGGAAAGAAAATTTGAGGCAAATTTCAGAACAAAGCTCACAGCTTTCTACCAACTAAACAGTTGAATGTATGCACAATCTTAGTCTAGTTGATAACATGGGTATAAGTTGTTCAGTCAAAAAGGTCCTCATGTATGAAGTGAAAAAAATTAGGGCAACAAAATATTTTACAACATTTTTATTTTCTCTTCTTTAATTTCAAACAAGAAGAATATCACATGAAAGTTCACAACTAATACTCAACAATGTACAGGTCAATTTTAGTATTCCAAAATACCAAACCAAATTGCATCTTATATTATTCGCCCCTCCCAATTTAATCATAAATAGGCCTTAAAAAAGGGAGAGGGAAAAAATGATGATGGATTGTCTCTATTTTGGTACCAAAACTCAAACATGTTCTGGTGATCACAGTCAAAGAAATTTACTAATAATTTGAAGTAAGTAAAAAAAAATAAATGAGCCAACAGAGAGCTCTTCTCTTTTTATTTTAGATTCCAGATCAAAGGAGTGAAAAACAAAGATTTATTTATCAAAATTTGTCTTGATTCTGTGACTAGTGTTGTCATTCAATTGAGTGGACCAAGCAGGAACATTTACTTGTTGTCAATGGCAGAAGCACCTGGCAAAAGTAAGATTTAGCAGACGAAAGTTACAGAATCAGACTAATTGTCTTTTATCACTAAAAATATACGTAACCGAAATGAACAAAGTAAGTCTCTGCTGAGAAACAACTTGGACCAGTATCCAGTATTCAGTCAATCATGACATAAAGAAATAATAACTCCCATTGACGTCCAATGCTTGTTGCAACGCTTCGCACTTCTTAAAAGGCACAGCACTGATTCAGGTAATGACCTCTCCAATTTCAAGCAAAATCATTAGAAACGGAACTCAATTTCTGAAAGAATATTGCTAGGCAGATACTAATTTTTCTTGTCAGGGTGAAATTGTCAAAATCAGTTCTTAAGTCAACAGCTCTAGCCGTTCACTACCTTTTAGTGGTGTTCTAATGTATAAAGAATCTTGAAAAACACATCACATCTGCTTTTTTTCTCACTGGAAGGATCCCTAAAGAAAAATTTTAACAATATCTAGTTTTAGGGTGGCTAGAGCTTGTAACTCTACAAAAATCCGTACACACAATCCTCTGGGCCCGTATTTGGCTGCTTAGGGTTCAAAGACTGGAAATACTTTTTTCCATTGTTAAGGCAAATACTTGGAGGAATGACTTAAAGTAACAATTTCTAATTCTTAATATAAACGTAAAAACTTTAAGTTTACTAAGTAAGGCAACTGTCTGTTTTAAAATTAGATTTCTGTTTTATAATGAATAAGGCATTTGAGTTACACCAAATCTTACTGAAAATTGAACAAGCAAGAATCTGAGATTCAGGAAACGGAAAGATTTCAATCACAAGAATTCTATCACTGAAAGTAATTCAATTGAGAATAGAAAAAACAACTTAATCGGCCCAAAACATAAACAGAGAAACATAGTTTCTTATTTTATTTTATGTGTTTCTTTTTATTATTTGCGGCCTTAGTCCCGTTTTAAGTCGTTTCTCTGTTAATTGAGAATGTTGAGACTCTCAAAATGTGATTAGAACAACTTTCACTTTTCCTTATGACAATTGTTAAGTGTTTGCTCAATCTCTTTACATGGACAGTCAGCAGTTAATCGCAGGCTTCTACTTGATGTGGGCTCATCGAAGGTTTGCTAGTAAGTACCAACTCTCCAGTCAAAGTCTTTCCAGTATTCAATTTCATAGATGAAGTAGGGCATATAGTAAAACGATTTATTTAAACCCTGCAGATCTCCTTCGTGGCAATCTAAATACCAAGGATCTATACTTGAATGCATTTTACACTATTTCACATTATTTCATAAATAAATTATTGAAAATATAAATAATAAATTGATAAAACCCTGTTACTAAGTAAACGACTAGATCCTTTTTTTTTCTTTTAATAATATCTGTACAAGTCCTACATTCTATTTCCATAATCTAATTGCATCGGTGTTTTTCAATAAAGGTGAGAATAGTTTTTTAACTGAAATATTATGCCATTCTCAGCTTTTCTTTGAGTACTTAAGCGGAAAAAT
Source organism: Bemisia tabaci (assembly GCF_918797505.1). Lineage (NCBI taxonomy): Eukaryota > Metazoa > Arthropoda > Insecta > Hemiptera > Aleyrodidae > Bemisia > Bemisia tabaci. The sequence continues at coordinate 60,027,505 of NC_092794.1, forward strand.
TTCCTCGATGAATTTGAGCAATCCTTTTTAGTGGTTTCAAAACGCTCACAGTTTAGAATCATTCTAGTTTTTACAAACAAGGTCGGATGCGTTTATAAAGTAATATGCAGGATTAAAGAATCACTCCATTTTGGGGCCGTTTCCCAACCTTTAAAGGTGGGTTTTTGTATCTTATCTCTTCTTTTCAACATGTTACGAATAGGTAAGGTCTAGCTGGCATAAAATTTAGATCAGTTGTTACCTCACACCACAAAAGTACAAAATATCTTTTCTATGTGTTCTTCAAAGAGGTAGCCAATGATATTGAGATAGCTCAAAATGTTTCCATCTGTCAAAAGTAGTTACTGATTTATGATGAGCAACTGAAAGTGTCAACAGGAGCAGCTTCATTAAATCTATAACTTGCAAAAGAAGTTCAGGTAGTAACCACTACGTAGTATGCTTTTCACCATTGCAATGTTTTTTCAAAGTAAATCTGTAACTGCAGTATAAAGGTAGTATTGGTTTTAGGTCACTCCTGTTTATTTCATTAAACATTTATAGAACCTCATACTAAACTCAGATGGATTCAATTCAGATGCTTATGCACTCATACGAATTAAAAAGAACAGAGGAAAGAGAATTTTTCAAAATGACTAGAGATGTAGTTATAAATCTACAGGCGGAATGTCTAATATTCAGATTTTTTAAAAGAATTGATAGGAAAATCTTAGGCACTAGAATTTTTCACAGCTCTGCATATCATCAAAGCTTATAAGACAGCTAAACTGAATCTAAATCGTTTAACTGACACCAGTAGCCCAGGTCGCTTTACTCCAAACCTACGTTTAACGTTTTGGGCAAAGTTGCTCCAATATGGCTGCGTTATTAGCAGATAACATCTCTGGTCTTGTTATGGCAATTGTCTTTCGTAAAATTTTATCATAACAGAATTCCCTCCTATCATAAGTGTGCAGGTAGCGCATGACAACTGCCCCACATACCAATTAAAACATTTCAAATCTCTCTTTTCTCTTTATCAAAATCCATTCTACCTATATTACTGATGGTGAAACTTGAAAAACGCGCACACACATCTCAGTTGTGACAGGTATGTTCGGAGGTGACATCCGTTGGTGACACGGACCTGCACCTAGTAGCGTCATCACCGGTGACGTGATTGCAGACGCAGACATACCCCAGGAGAAGGGTAGCGCCTTGCGGCATGGCGTGGCGTCGGCGATCTCCGTCCACTCGGGCAGAGAGCGAAGCCCGTCGCTGAGACAAAGCAGGAGCCATCCACGGCTTCCGCATCACGTGATCTCGCCGAAGAACCCGAGAACTTTGAGCGTCTCGAAGGTCTTTGCGATAAGCTCATCTTTGTACTTCCAGATGGTTGTGTCGGCCACACTGTTCGACCTGTACTCGGTGCAGGTCTTTTTTAGCGAGTTGACGCAGTCAGCCCGATAGTGCTGAAGCTGGGCGTCGCTCGTCTCGACGGCGTAGGAGGTGCAGCCCTGACTCAGGCAAGCCAGCGGGAAGTGGTTGTGGAGGGTGAGCGCCCGCTCAGGGTTGTGGAAGCACTTGACGTATTGGTTCGGTTTGGTGAAGTTCTTGCTCCGGTAAACGTGCTGCGACATGTGCATGTAGCGCGGAATGTCTTTGAACCACCCGTGCGAGTGGATTAGATCGTCGAGGAAGTAGACGTTGCGAACGTTGTACGAGGCCCGCGTCTCGTTCTTTATCTTGAGCGCTTTCACCATGACGTCATCCATGAGCTCCCGCCAGGTGCGTCGTTTGACCGGCATGATGACTTCGTCAATATCCAGCAGGGCGATGTATTCGTAGGTGTAGAGATTCTTGTACAGGCAGTCGTTGTATGGGATCAGCTCGTTCTGCCGCTTGTAGTTGACCTTCTTGGTGAGATAGAGGTGTTGGAAGACCGGGAGGTTGGGCTGGCCGCCGGGTAGGGTGAGAGGAGTGACGTGGACTCGCCCTTTGCTCTTGTAGTAGTTGAGAACCCTCGAGACGTTGGGGTGGACTTGGAGCTCGTAGAAGAATATCTTGTCGGCCCCGAGGATGCCCAGTAGCTCGATCCACTCGACGAGTCGAACGGATAGATCCTCGTGGATGAAGTCGAGCCCTTTAACGCAAACGCCAAAGCCTTTCTTTTTAGACGGCCGATTGTAGATGACCCGGAGGTTGTTGGTGGCCACGTCGCAAATCTTCTCGACGATGGAGACGGACGCGGGCACCTTCTTGTGGTGGCTGGCCGGGATCTGACAGGTGATAAGATAAGGCTGGAGGATCCCCTGTTTGTAGTTGCCCCACTTCTTGTACCAAACATACTTGTACTCCATCACTTTGTTGACGACCGGCTCCTTCTCGTTCTCGAACCAGAACTGGCAGTGCGTCACCATCTTAGGTTCGATTCGGTTAAGCATGCCTAGGATCCTTACGGCGGGGCCGATGCGGCTCAGCTTCCGGACGTCGTAGTAAGCCCCGTACAGATAGAAAGTCCCGTTGGAGGAGTGGAGAGTCTGCCAGTAGATATTGTTGAACTCGAGCTCGTAGATGCTGGGAAATTTCGCGCAGTTGTCATTCTTGTAAAACATGGGCTTGTTCTTGTGTTTGTTCCAGTAAACGATGGGGAGACTCGGGAAGCGCTCCTCTATCTGTGCTATTAGGGATGCCTCCGATTGTTTGGGGGTTTTATCCACGGTTGGCTCCAGGTTGAGCAGTATGTTGAGATGCTGAGTGGAGCTTGATCCGGCCGACGCATCGCTTCTCACATCCTGCTCTAAGAGAAGCCTTGAATTCACCGCATCGTTGGGTGATCGCATTAGCCCGCGAAACTTGTGGTCCCGAAAGTGAAGGAAAGCCAGTACGAAGATTCCCCACAGGAGTACAAAACAAAGGCCTTTCTGGATTGCTTTCATTATTCGTTTGCCTGCAACAAATAAATAAAAAACCGAGGATTAGGTATGGAATGCATAATTGAGTATACAAAAGTGCAAAATTTCGTTTTAAAGCGTCAGGCAGACATAAATAAAAATCATTGGTATGAAACTCATACAGTATAATACTTAGTAAGATTTCAACATGGGGGAAAAAATTATAAGTAGTGGGTATTGAATTCCTTTTAAGTATGATCATCTGAGAAGTTGATAGGCAGCCAGTAATAAATGTCTGACTGTGCGTGTCACGCAGTTCGTAAGCGTAACCAGATGCATGATTAATATTTATAAAAATCTAGTGGTTGGATACTAAATTTCTTGGGAATGGCACACTGTTATCTGGACAGTATGTTGGAATTTTTTAGCCAACGTGCGTTAAAAATTAGGAGAAATGTGTTGAGGGAAAATTGGGCTTGCGTGCGAGCACGCAAGCGCCTTTGTATTGAGATTTTCAGTTTTATGCTGAATTTTTAACGCACGTTGTCTAAAAAATCCATACTGTCTTACGACCCGTGCGTACCGCAATCAGTTAGTGAGTTAACTGGGATCTAATAAGGAACCACAAGCGTTCTCTTATATCCGTAGTCCAGATTGCATAACTGTTGAATTGAGGGAACTTTCCAATATCCTCAGCCATTCTCGAGGGAGCTGTTGCTCTTGGCAGAGTTCTTTCGCTCGAGTACTAATAAAATAAGAAATATTTTTAAAAAACGACAACAGACCATTATTGTGACATACATTTGCATAGTACCTATCGTACATGATGTATGCTAATATTACATACAGCTTTCACAGCGCTATTTGCTACCCTGCGAGACTTAACCGCCGCGTTATCTAACCAATGATAACTGTTTATTAATTTTTTTTTTTTTTTTTTTTTTTTTTTTTTTATGATTTTTCACTTAATTCTTGATAGTTTCTCTTTCTAAAAAAGGTAATAATGATAAGAGGTTGTTGCAACATCGACCTTTTTCTCACGTCTGAATTTGTTTTATTTTTGGTTTATGGTTTATAAAAATAGCATACCGAAAAGCATCTCTTTCCAAAATTTCAGCCGCCCCTCCCAAAAAAATCTGGTAGGGAGGGTGGGGAGACAAAGATGTAAAACCCGGTGAAAGCCTTTTGCCTCATAACTTTTCAGCGTATAATGGAAACTTAACGAAATTTAGCAACGAATAAAGTTCTTTTAAAGATCGCAAATCCCCGTATGATGCAAGAGCTTCATTCGAAGGGATAGCTCAAAATTGAATTAAACGTGAATGGAAAAAGTGACGGATATGGACATTCAGTCTCACAATCAGATCGTAAAATGAGAGCGAACCCGATCTAGAGAAGTATGCGTGCCCGTGCTCGACACCTCGTCATCACTGCGACACAGTTCAAGGTCACCATGTCATCATCAACTGCCATTGAGCAAGGTTGCATCACGGGAATTCAAAGACGACACTTTATAGTGCGCCAAATCCCCCCCCCCCCCACCCTCTTCATTTTGTATCTGAGAGATAACTCTGAAAAGAGATAAAGAGATGATGCTGCAACAGACTCATCCGAAGCCCCAAGTTATCGCGTTGCATCATCCAACCATCCAATATAATTAACCGTTCAGTTGTATGTTGGATTTCGGTCTCCAAACTCGGTAATTTGAATGCCGTGGATCTCCTGATTGAGGATAAGTACCGATAGTGATGCTGGGTACTATCCACCAAGAGGCTATTCTGGGCTTGCGTGATGCCTCTTAGACTTGGTGGCTACATCATTCTCAGTGGCGTGGCGTGAATTGCGATACATCGATAATTATGCCATATAAACCTATGGTAAAGAATCGATTATTAAGGTGTTCGCTGCAAACACCCTGTTTATCGATCCTTTTCCATAGGTTTAAGTGGCAGATCAATCGATATATCGCAAAGCACGCCACGCCACTGCATCATTCTATATTCGATGACGCTCCACCCAGATCAAACGGACTATTTCATTTTTCATCATTGCTCCGCTGTCTTAGCTATCTTCTTTAGGAGCAGCTCAATGCATTTAACGGTCATTCATTGAATGGTGTACCCAGTGACTTTATCAATGTCTTGGGAGACGGAGAGGGGGGGGGGGGGGAATCTGCAGGTTCAGGTTCGGTGCATTTTTATGAGGGTAGAGGTCGAAGCAATTACTTTTCGTAACCGAGGCAGTGGCGTGGCGTGAATTGCGATGTATCGATTGTTATGCCATTTAAACCTGTGGTAAAGAATCGATTATTAAGGTGTTTGCTGCGAACACCCTGTTTTTCGATCCTTTCCATAGGTTTAAATGGCATAACAATCGATATATCGCAATTCACGCCACGCCACTGAACTGGGGTACAGACCCGCTGGCCCTTCCACCCGTTACCAACTGCGTATTCAAAATGGCTCCGATAGGCACTGGCTGGATCGTGCTCCATTTCTAAATCACCAACAATAACATCGATAATGCTGAAATTAAAAATAATAAGAAGTTTTTTATCAGAAAAATCCACTAAAAAAAAGTTGAGAAAATTTGTGGTTGAGAGGGAACTGCTTCTTTGAATCAGACTAATATATCCTAGACAATGTTAGCATGTGAGGAATATCAGAAAACTGAAGTTTAAATTTAAATTCATGAAAATAAGCAGGCGGGTTGATCACATTCGTTGTCATTTCAACGAACAGCCACGCGCATCGTCGCAGACTCGAGCATCAATAGGAAAAAGTAGAGATTCGAGGAGACTTAAACGCAAGGTTAAGAAAGTAGTTGATGTAGATTTCATGACGTGTTCGCTTTTTGCAAACAACAGTTCATTCGGCCCTCATTTGGACTGAAGTTCTTGTTTTTTTGGAGTACTTTGAACGTATCAAGAAAGGTTTTTCTGATAAGTGGTGGAAATTTGATTGTTTTATAGGTACCCTCGGATTACCATCACTGGAAAAAAACCACATTGGATCTAGAGTCCAGACTCTTGAAAACATTGACAAGAAAAAATACTCTTGATTCAATCGGATTTTTGCTTGAATCAAAACGAAATCGGTTTAAATTAAGAGGCTTGGTTCTTGATTTAAGCTAGATTCTGATTGAGTCAAGAGTACTTTTTCTTGTCGATGTTTCTAAGAGTCTGGACTCTAGATCCAATGTGTTTTTTTTTCCCCCAGTGATCAATGACTGAAGCTTTTGTTCCTTTGGATGTATCGAAAAGCGTCTTTCTAAAAATTGGTGGAAATTTTATCGTCTTACACAGTTGTAATGACATCATGAAATAGTCTTCGAACTCTTAAAAAGCCCTCCCACTCATGTTTTTACTCGATGGAATTTGAGAAGATGTTTTCGTGCGGTTATGGCTGAAAATCTATCGCGGAACCTCTGTGAGTGGGAAACAAAACAAGGAATCTGACAAGAATATCAATAATGTGGTCATCCGCGGTGACCGAGTTTGACGACGATGAGAGTGACGCGTTATTTTCCCGGGAAAAGGAATACGGCCATGGCCATGTATATCCCTCTCGTTGTTGACGATCAGTCGTCAAAATCTTCTATTTTCTCCTGGCCAGTTAAAAGGAGGACGCGACAGCCGTTGTTGTTCCTCCACTATGAAAACTAATGTGCCCGACAAAAAAGCGCCCTTTTTTTGGAAATGCGGGGATGCCCTTCAAACCTATCCCAAGAGAAACCTCATGATGAGGCAATCCTCCAATGAAAAATTAAGCTTGAGTTCAATGCTCGTTTCCATAATATATGTAGGTATCCAGGGCTGGAAAGTTTGCATTTTGTGCTATTAAAAAATTTATTCTTTTGAAGTTGTTTGATTAAAAAACATACTCCATCATTTTTTGGGGGGGGGGGGGGGTTCCGGAGCACAATTTTAACAGTCGATGGGATATTGAGACTGTTGTTAACACTAAGATCTAGCAATCAGTCATGCTACCTAGAGCGTTGCAAAGTTATTACAAAGTGTTTCTGATCACCCATCCCAGGCTTGGCTGCCGCCAAAATAAGTTTTCCGTGGCGGAAGAACGTTGTTTGAGGATCCAGATCTCGCTAATTTCTTTCTGATAAAGCATTATTTTTTAGGAAAGTTAGAAACATATTTCTTTGGAATTTCAGAATTATGAGATTAGATTGCGCAGAATATTCTATATGCCTTAAAAAACTAAGAGCACACAAGCTCTCCTGGAATTTCTTGTTACATCGGAAGCAATGTGGAAAAGCTCGAGTGTACATACGGCGTTTTTACCTAACGTTTCAGTACTGATATCCGACAAAGATATCAGTTGAAACGCCATGATACAACTATTTGTACTCTATGGACGCGCGTGTTGCATACGAAAAAATGGAAGGCGCGCTCCGGTCACTCTAGCCCACGAAGTAGTGCTCACAGCGTCACGCTGTCACGATTCGGTGTAGTGGTATTGCAGACTGTTGAAACTTTAACTGGCTTTGTCGGCAAATCTGCGCCGTTCAATACATCGATTTTCGCTTCTTATCGTGGCGACATAAATTTCAACAATCAGGCTGCTGGTGATAAGATCCAATACCCTGATTGTGAAAAAGGTGCGTAAATATACTTTCCTGTCCTTTCCCCTTGGTTTTACCCGAGAATTTCATTCTTGCCGCTTATTCGCACCGGCACGCCGCTGCTTAATGGAATAGAGCGCCTTCCATTTTGGCGTATACAACACGCGCGTCCATAGTGTACGAATAGTTGTATCAAGGCGTTATTATCAACATCAGTGAATTCGTTTACGTAGGCATGTAGGCAGAAATAGCAGCAGAAGGAGCTCCGCCACGTTTTATTCTACCCGAGTGCCGTTTAAACAATTGAATTTAAAAAGATTGATATTTTTAATTTTTTCTGTCAAAAAACAACCTTTTTTTCCTGGAGTATAATTTTCTCAGTTGATGTTACTTGGGATTAAGACCGTTGTCGAGACTAAGATCTAGCGATGAGTCGTGATGCAGCGTTGCAACGTTTATACAAGACGTCACAGACCACCCGTGCCAGACTTTTTTCTCGGTTATTTTAGGTCGGATGATGTTTTGGACAGGGTCGGGGGGTGTCCCATAGGGAATGAACCCCTTGAATCGAACTTTCATGGTTTCGAAGCTGCTCGGCTCCCCTTCGGCCCCATCTCTCATGAAATCCTCCAGTCCCAGACATCGGCCATCCTAAAATAACCGAGAATAACGCCTGGCACGGGTAATCTAGGACATCCTGTATTTACTTTGCAACGCTTTCCCACGCGACTAATCTCTGGATGGTTGTATGAAGTACCTAGAGTCTTAATTCCAGAGAGATCCCAAGTAGCAGTGATCGCGATAAATTGCGATTTTATCGGAATCGATTTATTGAAATACTATCGAATGAAAAATTGCGATAATTCGCGATTCCATCGCATACATTTGCGATAATCGTCTATTTTATCGATAGCGATTTATTGCAGTATCATCAAACAAGACAACGTGATAAATTGAGGTAAAATTTCGATGCTATCGAACCTGATTTTATAGAGATAAAATCGCAACAAGATCGAGGACAATTGCTTAGCTGTTGATGATCCAAGCGAATTTCATCGTCAAAAAATCGTATAAAAATCGCAACTTAATTTCAAAATATCGCGATTTTCCCGTTGAAAAATGTTACTTGGAAAGGTCCGCTTATCGACAGGCTTTCGTGTGGAATCCAGTATAGGTACTCTCAGAGATTACACTTTTAATGATGTTCTGAAGAAATCAATTTTAGACAGTAGATTGGAATTTTGTATCTAAGGTGCGTTAAAAATCAGCATAAAGCTGACAATCTGAATCAGAGGGATAAAGCTCATATGAGCACAATTTTCCCTCAAAGAGGTACGCTATTTGGTGCAACACTAGTTACGACCATTTAGAAAGGCAACTGCAGACGTGTTTCGGATCTAATTTGATCCATCATGAGTAAGTACAGTGCAGCCTCCCGAATTTTGCTGCCCAACTCTGGGACCGCTTGCCCAAGTCTCGGGCTGGTTTTCACCACCTCTCCGAGCCTGGTCGTAGAAAATTCAGGAGACTGCGCTGTACTCACCCAAGTAGCAGTGATCGCGATAAATTGCGATTTAATTGGAGAATGTATCGCGATTTTATCGACGTCGCGATTTATTGCAATATTATCGGGAGAAAAATCGCGATAAATTGCAACAAAATCGCGATATTATCGAACGCGATTTTATAGAGATAAAATTGCAATAAATTGCAATTTTTCATTAACGCATGAATGACGCATATGAAAGATGTTTCTATTCCGCCGCCGCCGTTTTTACCGAGATCCGTTGGTAACTTAACCATCTCATTTTTTTTTATCAATTATTAGTATAATGTTACAAAGACAGACTGGTAAGCTTACCTGAAAACCGGTATTTTTACTGATTTTTTCAGGTAAGAATGCCACTTTTATTGGTAATCAATCCCCGGTAACTTTACCATTTTATCTCGGTAATTCTACCACAGTCGATAAAAACTATTGGCGTTTTTCCCAAGGTCCATCGGTAACTTTGCCATCTCACTATTATTGGTAATTTTACAGAGACAGAATGATGAGATTACCAATAGAACCTTATTTTACCAACCGTATTTCAAGGTATGAAATAAAATACAGAGGAGGGAAAATTAAAAAAAAAAAAAAAAAAAAAAAAAAAAAAAAAAAAAAAAAAAAATCCAATGAAAAATCGGTGTCAGTCAACGCAAAGACATAAGTTGTGAGGTTGCGAAGCGCCGATCCATGTATAAGAGGCTTCAATTCGCACACGCAAGTCATATAGCGGTCATAGCATAGTGACAATGTGCTGGCCTTCCACCGTAGCGATTGGGGTTCGAATCCCCGCGGAGGCTCCGGGGATTTTACGCTCGTCTTCGTCAAAGGACCTGACGGCTGAACCTAACGGCAATCGGCTGACAACTTTAACCCCTTTTTTTTGGCGATTTTATCAATCGCTAGGATCATCAACATCTGAGCGATCATCCTCGATCTTATCGCGATAAAATCGCAATTTTTTCGGGCCGATAAAATCGCAATAAAATCGCGAAAAGATCGAGGATAATCGCTCAAATGTTGATGATCCTAGCGATTTTATCGCCGATAAAATCGAGGATAATCGCGACTTTATCGGCGATAAAATCGCGATTTTTCCGTTGAAAAATGCTACTTGGGCATGATGGATCCAATTGGATCCGAAACGCGTCTGCAGTGCCTTCCCGAATGGTCGTACCTCGCGTTGCACCAAACAGCGTATATCTTTGAGGGAAACTTGCGCTCTTATGAGCCTTTTCCCTCTGTATCGAGATTTTCAGCTTTATGCTGATATCTAACTCACGTTGGCTAAAAATAGAGTTTCTAGCATCAGGATTTTCCCGATTCTATAAGGATTTGAGATCAATCAGAATTTAATTCTGATTTTATCAGGATTTAAGGAAAAATCGGTCGTATAACATCAGGATTTGAGGAAAGTGTCGGCCCCCTGGTAAAAATCGGCAGTAGAATCTGTGTTCCAAAATACCATAGACCTATACAGCCGGCTGAAAGATTTCCAATAGCTTCTATAGCCGGCCACACAATTTCTTATAGCCATAGCCGATGGCGACTAAGCAACAGCCAGGCGATAAAGTGTATGCTAAACGTTACTAATTACGGATGCTAGGACTCAGTGAGTTTTTGAAATACTGCTCTCTTTTTAGGCCGTAGTATCTTGATTTATTTTGTGAGGAAAGCTCCGTACTTTTGATGGATGCCTGCCATTACTAATATATTAGAGCGCCTTCAGTTTCGTATGATACTGTGCAATACCTCTGGTGTGAAATAGTTGCTTCAAGCGCCGTGGCAGGCGGGCAGCCAGCGCGAAACACGCATTAGCGCCTACAAACCTAACAGGGATACTTCACGCGTTGCGCAATGCGTTAAGTATCCCCGTTAGGTTTGTAGACGCCAATGCGTCGCCGCTCCGCTTTGTGCTAGACTCTAATATTTAATCTGACGGAGCCAGCGTTATTCAACTCACGATTTTGAAATGTTTGGACATCTTGCATGGATTATTCTCATTTTAATTGATGAAAAAAAATATGTATTAAAGGAAAATATAATGTGTCTTTTGTAAATATTAAGGTGGTTCCGTGTCAAACTTAATGTTTTCCAAAGCACACGAATTTCTACACAATTTCTTATAGCCTTTAATAATCGATGGCGAAAAAGCAACAGCCAGGCGATAAAGTGTAAAACCCGGCGATAGGAACTATAGCCCGGCTGCATGATTTTTTATCGCTTCGTATGGCCCGGCCGTATGATTTTCTCCGCATTCTACAGCCAGCTATATGATTTTCTGTAGTCTTCTTTAGCCGGCTATAATAATTTCTATGGTATTTTGAAACGCAGCTCCTATCGCCAATTTTTACCAGGGTTATGCTAATATTTAACGCACGTTGGCTAAAAAGAGAGTTTCTAGCATCAGGATTTTCCCGATTCTATCAGGGTTTGAGGTCAATCTGGATTTTATTCCGATATTATCAGGATTTAAGGAAAAATCGGTCGTATAAAATCAGGATTTGAGGAAAGTGTCGCCCGTCCGATCGGATTTTATTATCGAGCTATTTTCGTAAAGTTACTTTACATTAATTTTAGTTCGTAAAAAATCAGGATTTGGAAAAATTATGAAATCAGGATTTAGCAGTCAAAAATCAGGATTTCCCGAAATAAAAAAAAACTAGACTCCCTGAAAAAATTCCCACTTACGGTCCACACGACTCGTGCGTCTACCGCAGTCAGTTTGAAATCAATTTTGTAAAATTTTCCGATTAAGCAAAGTATCTCTTGTGCAACTAACTGGCAACATGATTGCAAGTGCAATTTGATGAGACGTAGGCAGGCGGTCAGCGCGCGGCGGCGGCAGCAGTCAATAAACCTCGATCGCACGCACACGAGCGCACGAGCACTGGCATATTGAAGCGGTGACACGCGCGTCTGTCGCCGCGTTACCGCGATTTAATTATACTCAGTTTCCCGGTTACTCGCATGTGAAATAAATAAAATTTTCCCGTCGACGCTTGCGGCCTCGTATCGAGTGGCTAGGTTGAGCAATCCGCGAATACACGTGTTCTCATTGGTGACGTCACCATTGGGATTCTTCCTCCAATGCCTCCAATGGGAATAAATCGATATGTATCGCTTTTCTATGACGTTATATCAGTAGCGCCGGTGCGGGATCCGATTGGGTAATCGAACAGTAAGAATTTCTGGTACGACCCCACCGCGACGTCTTGGAAATTTCTGCACTTTAGTCCAGGCAAACAAGGAAAAGAGCCTGCAAAAATCCCGGGTAGCAATGTTTTCATCGATTCCTATGTAATTTTTGACGCTGAATCCGAATTTCAACTTTGCGCCATTAAATTCGGACCGGAAAGTTGCCAAATTTGGCAAAAATGGTCCAAAATCGGATTTTTTTCCGGATTATGACCTGTAACTTGCCAAAAATTGATCTGACGATAAAATTAGTTATTTTCAGAAATAAAGCTCGTTAAATTTTCTATAAAAAAGTTCCTATACACTTTTTTGCTCAAGGCAAAATCGAGCGCGCTGGCGGGCTCCGAACTTTGTAAAATGTGCGAAAATTGCACATACTGTAATGTGTTGGGTTATCCTTATTTTTTACATCAATTCATTTCACTAAGTGTAAATTTTATCATCTTCACTAAATTTGTCCAGAAATTACTCGTCGGACGATTAAAACAGGAGACATCGGGCAAAAACCGCGAAAAACACAATTTTTGCTCATTTTTCAAAGTTCGGAGCCCGCTAGCGCGCTTGATTTTGCATTGAGCAAAAAAGTGTATAGGAACTTTTTTATAGAAAATTTAACGAGCTTTATTTCTGAAAATAACTAATTTTATCGTCAGATCAATTTTTGGCAAGTTACAGGCCATAATCCGGGAAAAAAGTCCGATTTTAGGCCATTTTTGCCAAATTTGGCAACTTTCCGGTCCGAATTTAATGGCGCAAATTTGAAATTCGGATTCAGCGTCAAAAATTACATAGGAATCGATGAAAACATTGCTACCCGGGATTTTTGCAGGCTATAGCCCTTTTCATGGCTTATTTGCCTGGACTACTTGTTTTCTTCACTTCTTCGCTTGCAAGAAAACCTCCGGAATAATTTTCCTAGCAACTGAAGAAATATTTTGTATTTTTTACGCACTCAAGTATCGCACTCAGCGCTGACGCTGCGCTGAGAAGGTACCTCTTACCCCTCTGGAATTTGGGAATTAGAGAAGAATACATCTTTATTATTTTCGTATACCGCTCACCTTCCTCCCTGTGATTTGTACTATTTTCTAGCCTTTTTTTCTTGTTCACCCAATTGTTTGACCTTTTCTTCTCTAACTTCAATCACTATTTTTGAACAAACATCATTATTGTGTGTGGGAGGAAATTTGAGAAATTCAGTTACGTTAATATAGCTCACACGTTAAAAAAAAGACTTCGCAACACTTTCCCCGGAAGGGACGTATGAAATAGTTTGACTCTCGGAGAAGTTAGCTGCGGTAGAGCTCATTTGGACTACATTATTCTGAAGTTCGGAACGGCAATTTCTGGCTCAGTTTAGTAACAACATATATGTGCCATTAGTTTTCCTACACGGAGAAAAAAAAACACGATTATTCGACGGTTACCACGGTAATAATGTCACAAGGGATTCTACGGTAGTGGAACCGTGAATTTTGGTAATATTATTGATGAGCACAGTAGCATAACCATGCTCAAAATCGTATGCCTGTGCCCACAGTAATATTACGAAAAACACGGTCATATCACCGCGCTCATCGTTACAAGAATCAAAATTCACGGTTCCACTACCGTAGAATCCTGTGTGACATTACTACCGTTGTAACGATAGAATAATGTGTTATTTTTCGTGGTGTATGTGTCGCAGGCATTCAGCAATCGCCGGCAATTTGCAAGCAGTTCACATGTTGTTTCGATAACTCGCAATAATGCGCATCTACATAATGAAATTTTTAAGGATTATGGTCTTCAAAAGCATCAGCTCGCCTTGGAGCGCCTTCATTTTTTGTGATACCCTACGCTTCGTCACGAAGTTAGTTTAGTTATTGCCTGTCCGATTTCAACCCAACTAATGTCACGGAGTTCGCTGCACGCTCTTCTGAGAGTGCCTATTTCTACTATGTTTTTGAGGTGGGAAAAGTGCTTATTCACATCAAAGGCAACATAATCAGCACTCTAATCCTATTATCTTGTTTTTGAATTTTATGCTTTTCTACATTTATTTACCACTGGCTTGCAAATTGCCAGCGATTGCTAATTGCCTGCGACATATGTACATGAGTGTTTTAACGGATGAGCCACTAATGTTGTTTCTAATTGGAGAATGAAGTCCATTTGGAGGGTCCTCCACGCGGCTCGACCGCTGCAGCGATGCGTCATGAAGAGGAAGTAACGTTTCGTCTCGGCTGCGTCGGCTACCTGCAGTAAAAGCACTGCAACTGGCAGTACCAGGTGAGTCGGCGGGGCCCGGACATGGCACGGTACCCTATACCCTCGTGTCGACCACTTGGCTTGTGGCTGGCCTTCGACACCGACCCCCTTCCCCTCCTCCCCCAACATTAATTTCTGTGTGCTTTTACTGCTGCGCAACCGTTTTATGAGCGCAGGCTCCATCATCGGACACGTGCGGAAACGGAGGCGAGGAATGGTATCGAATACTAAAGAAAGCGGAACATTCGGGTAGCTCTCCAGTATGATATGGATTGCATTTTGCAAAAAGGAACCACTAGCATTGCAATGTTGCTAAGATTGTGCAACTTCTTTTGTCTTGGAGGAAAAACCCGATTATCCATTAATAGTTTCTATTTTACTCGCTAAAAACTGTAAATTTAAGACAAAAATCACCATCTAAATTTCATACTTTTTCACGATTTCCGCAATTTTATTGCAAAAGATGAAGTTGCACAATCTTAGCATCATTGCAATGCTAGTGGTTCCTTTTTGCAAAATGCAATCCATATAGTTTTCGCTCTCAATTCTTACTTATAGCCGGGGTATTTTTTACTAAAAATTTTGGAGGAACAGTGGATTTTTGAATGACTGTAGCGAAAAAGACTTGATTTTTCCCGATTGCCTCAGTTTTTCTTGTAATTTCCTACGACTGTCACCAAGGTGACAAGCTCTGCGCGTTGCGCCCTGAAATTTGACTGCATTTTGCGATGAGGAAACTTCTATATATAGCTCATCCATAAAAAAAACCTATATGCGTAGGAAAACTATTGGCTCTTAAGTTGTTTCTGAAATGAGCCAGAGATAGTAATTCTTTATTGCAAAATGTAGTCCGATTTTCCCTATCACTGAGAAATTATTATTTTTACTATTTTAATTTCGCGTTTTAGCCAGTCGTTCTTACAATCCTAATGCCGTAAGGGCAATAACTGGGCCTGACGAGCCAAACAGACTTGTACGACACACGTTATCGGATCAACCTCTGCCCCTTCAGTTCTCGAATTTGATGTTGTTATGCTCAACTTTGGAAAGTCGGAAACTTCCATTTTTCAAAAAATAAAACTTCTGAACTTTCGGAGTTATGCTGGAATCACACGCTGAATTTGGCAGCTGGATACGGAAGTCGCAGTCATCGCTCAACGTCTGAAATTCCGCAAATTCGAGTTATTTTCATCCAGATTTGTACCAAAGCTATTTGAATAGTTCAGACATATCCGACATTGTGATCGCTGAGCCTCGTTGCTGAATTTGCGCGACCGCGCAAGTCAGCATGGCCGATGACTTCCACACTCAATCCATATTCAGCGTGTGATTCTGGCTTTAAAGAAAACAATTGTCATCCATCGGATTTAGCTGTAATTGAAATTCCAGTCAAATTATTGTTTGGAAAAGAATTATACATACACTGCCGTGCTAAGGAAAAATGCCGAATGAACCTTCAGGCGTTGCCAAATTTCCTTTCATTAACGCGAATTTCCTGGTAAATTTATGACTAATTTCCTCCCAATTTTTCAGACAATATTGTTCGCAATTTCGCCTAAAGATTCTGAAAATTTAAAGGAAAAATATCCGAAACTTTCCTCCAAAATAATAATTTTATCGAAGTAAATTGATCAACTTCATCGAATTCTTCACACAGCATTCTCCAGATCCTCAGAATACTTTAACAAGAATTTCTCCTCAGGAGAAATTCCTTATCTACTGTCACTTTTTCCGTGGGCACCTAAGTATGTACGCATTAAAGAGATCGCTGTTGATGAGACTGAATTGATAATCTGAAATGGAGGAAAACATAGGAGTGGGCGTGGAAAGCGGCGTAGCTTGAACTTGACAGTCCGAGTTCAGCTCTTTGGGATTTGGTGTTTCCATGACTCATGGCGGGCGCCTTGAGGCGGAACAGCCCAACAGCTAGCTCAGAAAAGTTAAAATTATCCGTCTCCAGCGCAAACTGGTTCGCACATCTCACACCTCATACCGCAGCCTGCTACGACTCGAGACATTTTTATTCCTCGTCTCTCGGTCGATGTCATCGTCGTGGTTCTTCTAACGTATCCCACTCTCCTAATTATGTATACGAATGTAGAAAAAACCAATAACTCGATTGATCGACCGAATCGCTACTGACTGATTTAGCCGAGAGAAAATGACTCCAACGCAACGAAACTCGTGGAAATTTTTCATTTCGAATAACCTAGTTTGTTGCGATTCTGGTCCAGATTTAGGGTTTTAATTCCCATTTGCGCAGTTTGCACTGCGGGCCTCCTAATGTGCATCCCTTCAAGGAAGGGGGGTTTATTGGTGAATTTTCTCTGTAGACTTTTCCGGAGGGAGAAATTTTCCTCGATACAATTTGAAATTTTAGTCCCTCTGAAATGCAAATCGAGGTGTTCTATGGCACACGTTAAAATGGAAAAGAACAAGTAAAGGGCCCCGGACTTAAAGCCAATGATAAGTAAAGGATCGGAAATTTATTATGTTGAGGGGGGGGGGGGATTTGTGTTGCGGGGCCCCGTGCGCGCCTAATACGCTAACATGGTAGTTCCGGCCCTGTTGCGATTTCTTGGCGAGGAGGCATAAAGGATTTGATGCGATTAGCCATTTTCCAAAAGGAATTTTCCTGCAGTTTCGTCCTCCGATTAAAAAATTTGCGCTCGCTGAAGTTAGAGTTACACCGCGGCTACGGGGCTGCGTCGGCCCCTGAGGGATTTCGCAATAAGGTTCAAGATGGTGATGACGCGTTTGTTTGTCGTCGTTTGTTGCGTTTCGTACGGCTTGTGCTTACGGCGCGAGCACTTATTCAACGGCACAGCTTCGTCGTGAATTATACAGACTCACGTACAGAATAATGGCTTTGTAAATACCCGCTGAACCGGCCTAGACAGAGCAGCCACAGTGTCGCATCGCGTAGACATTCTCCATCTGAAAGTATTCTTCCACAGTGAATGTAGAAATCAGGCGGGTCCGTCCCCAATAGAACACAGATACTTCCACTCTTGTGGGGTCATGGGGACTCCCCACGACCCCACAAGAGAGGAGGTATCGTGTGTTCTATGTACCCAGTATTTCTGCAGGGCGGCGCGTCGAGAGGGTAAATTGTCATCCACGCTAACAGAAAATTTGCCCCCTTATTCCTCCGGTCAATGGGCGGAGGGAGGATAGAAAACTACGGTAGGTTGTATAGGAATCATAAGACCAATGATTGCAATTGCAATTTTGTTTCCTTTCTGGAGTCTTTTTTTTTAGAATAGTTTGAATTTTTGAGGTCTAAAAACGATGTGCACAGTTTGAAATAAGAACATAATAGTCCAGGGCCGGATTTACCTACTTGCCGCCCATGGGCCGCCTGTATTTTGCCGCCCCCTTCTCATTCGTTTTGAAACATCAATGAAAACCATCAAGTGAACGTGGCAGCGGAGGTGGGGTGCATGAGACGCGTTTACTCGTGTTGGAAGCATTTTTTGGGAGAGCTCTGTCAACACTACTAGCAAAAATTCACCGAACTTTGCGCGAACGTTAAGTTTCGTAAACCTATCTCTGCGTGGACAAGGCCTTCCATTCATAAGAAATGAACGAAAAAATTATGAAAGAACAAACATAAATGTGTTTTAATGATTTTAACTTCCGCTGCTACGCCGCGCAGACCGCGTTGTGTTTGGAGCAATGCGTGAAGTATTCCGACAGTTTTGTAGGCGCTATGAGTTTCACGCCGACGACCGCTGCTGAACGCACTGTGTTTGACGCAATGCGTGAAGTATTCACGCAGTCTTGTAGGCGCTATGCGTTTCACGCTGACCGCACTGTGTTTGTTTATGTTTAATTTGTCACATTTCAAATTTTAAGGGGTGTCTCTGAAAGAACATTTCACGAAAAAAGCAATGGAACCACTTTTAAAGCTTCAAAGTTTTGTTTGAACGGAGTTATGAGCTTGCAAAGTTTCCAAATTTTGTCCGACCTCTCCTGTTGACTCGATCCTCTGTGCGATGTCTATGTCGCCACGTTAAAACTGATTCAACCGCGAGGGTGCAAAATTGCAACATTCCGGTCCAATCTTTGGATTGAACCCCATTCCAGCATGGAGAGTTTTGCCAAAACTAGAGAAAGACTGCACTGTCTACTCTGTAGAAATCATTTTATGGCACCATCATTACGGCTCCCCCACCGATCGCTTTTTATGAGGAAAGAAGTTTATTTTCGGCCGTATTAGCGGAATCGTCGCGCTCCCTTAGAACTTATTCATGAATATATAGGTGGTTACACACAGCAAATCTCCCGTTCCTATTCTGCCGTGCTAAACGAAAACGCCGTATGAGCATTCGAATGTTGCCAAATTACCTCTCAGAAAATATTAATTTCGGAAGACATTTATGCATAATTTTCTTTGAAATTACCAGTAACTTCAGATCAAATCACGGACTAAATTCTTCACAAAATTGGAGGACAAAAGTTTAAAAATACTCTAAAAAATTCGAGATTTCTCGAAGGAGATTTGGCAACGCCTGAAGGCTCTTACGGCGTTCTTCTTTATAAGCGCGGCAGTATTGTAAATCCTTCGCCCGACGATCAAATTACGACGAGGAAGCTGAGAGCTTTTCCAGTCGGCCCGGAATCGCATCTTTAGCAGTTGCGTGGCGTGAAGGATCGATTATCGATGTATCGCCATTTGAAGCTATGATGAAGAATCGATTACTAAGGTGTTCGCTATGAACGCCCAGATAATCGATCTTTTTTCATAGGTTTGAATGGCGAATCAATCGATATATCGCAAAGCACGCCACGCCACTGAAGCTGTAACGAAGGGGCCTGCACTAGGTACCAAATCATCCATAACCCCTAATCGTCGTCTTTCCGACGTAAGGGCGTGGGTATCGCAATTTCCACGTAAACCCCGTTTGACGCATGAATTTATGCTTTCTAGGGCACACGCAAAAATCGAGATACGTCCTACGTCAGAGGAACGACGCAACAAGACTGATGTGGTTCTTTGTGCTTAAATAATGTATTATCTTGTCCCATTTCTCTCTTAATAATGTTCAATAAATTCTAACAATAATGTTTTCCTTAAATGTTCAGGACCTCTGTTCTTCAACGCTTTTAGTTTCTCTAAAACTTCACGGGAACAAAGTGTTTAAGGTTTTCCCCTAAAATTGTGGTGCTACCCTTTGTTTGATGATATGGACTTTGCCATAATTAATAGTACCGCAATATTTCGGTTAGTATAACCTAACTTATTGGGGCACTGCCGCAACGAATTGGAAATGTCCGTATCGTCCAACAACCCCGTGCTCGTTTTTTTTTCCGTGTTAAATTCAACGAGGAAAATATTTTAATCGATCTCGTAAGTATGATTCGTCCCCTTCCCTCCTTTTGAGACTTGACTTTGCAAGGGGCCAGATTGCATTTAGTCTATGATGCCACTTTGCAATGACCGTTTCCCTGGAAAAATCTATTATTTCAATGATGGTCTCTGCACAGACGTAAAATTCAAATTTCTTACCATAGAGCGTATACAATAAGTATGTACTGAAAAAAACTACGGCCGTAGAAGCCGCACTTTCGGGTTATATAGGCATACCTTCCGCACTCCGGGCTCAGAGGCCAAAAGTACCGGGCGTAGCACCCGGAGCAATCGCAGCTACGGTTACAGCACCCGGAACTTTTGGCCTCTGATTCCGGAACGGACGGTATGTCTATATGTAGCCCATAATTTTTTTTTTTTCAGTGTGAGCATAGTGCATATTAATTAGTACATAAATAAGTGATTCCTCGTAATATGTCAGTAAAACGGAGTCATCGTAACAAAGAATTCAGATAAAAATAAGAATGACTATTTCATCCCCAAAATTTAACCACCCCGGTTCTTCTCTTAACTAGTTTTTAAGGTATTCTTACGTGAACCAGCAAAGAATCTCGCTTGATCCATCTTCTGTGGACGGATTTATTATTCGGCGGCAATAAAATTATGGACGGACCGGAACACCTGGGATTAAATTACTGAGTCGGGTAATATGCACGTATCGACTGAGCATGACTTTTTCATTTCAGTTCATTAAACCCGCATGCGAGAGCACTGTGTTTATCGTCGCTCGACCTATATTATGTTCAATTTCCCATGATCGCAGCAGGTAGGTTTTTATCGGTAAAAATCATGAAAACGAATGCAGTTTTCGGGAAAATGTAAATACGCTCAAAGCTTGCTGAGTCCGAGAGAGATTTCCTTCGCGTCGAATTTCATAAGCGTACTTAGATGCATCAGCAAAAATGAGTTTTCACTTATTTTTGAATTTTTTTTTTTTTTTAGGAAACCCGGCCGTGAGTCGTAACTTCAAGCGAGCACGACTCCGATGAAAGTTTAGAAACACGTATCTCGAGTGCGGTGTTTTCAAAATTTACGCGTCCTCTTGATTTTTTCTGATTCATCAATAAATGAAGGGTTTGGAGTACAAGGCGCATGAATGCAGTTTTTGAAAAAAAAAAATGTAGGTATTAATGATTTCAAGTTAAACTAGTTTTAATACATATTCTTTGAAAAATTCGCTCCCAAATTCCAATTTTTTGGCATCAAAAAGTCAGTTTGAACTTTCTATCTGCCATAAAAGATCCATGTAATTTCGAAACTTCAAACACGTATTTCTCGAAATGGCAAAAAGTGCACTTGTGCGCCTTGTCCTCCAAGCCTTTCAAATCGATATTCCGTATTATTCTGTGAAATGCTCGCATAGTACTTTTCGTGAAGCGACGATGGATCCGAAGAAATTTTAGATTGTTTCAGTACGAGTGAAATTCGTGTCAGGGTACGCTTTTAGAGAGAGATTGTAGAGAAAACTAGTGGTAGACGATTTTTTGTGATGTTTTAATGTAAACTATTTGTTTCTAACATTAAAAGTTCAATTTGCGGTAAAGTACTCAAGTTGAAGAAGTGGGACGAAGTTAACGTAATTTTGCACAGTCTGCGCGCGGTTCTTTTTCATAACGAAATATGGACGTATTTCTACCAAACGGAATTATGTGCATTATAATGTGATACCTGTTATGCATATATTCTTATGAGTCTCAGGGCTCATGTCTTGAAGCACTTAGTTACGTTTGGCTGAAATACGTCCATATGGCGAACGTGTTTTTCGCCACGAAAATAACGCAACAGGCCTTTCGCATACGTGCGCAAATAAAAGATTTTTTAACCGACCAGACGTTTTCGATTCAAGGTTGCACGGCTATATACCCAGTTTGCATATTTACAAATCTGCAAAACAATACATCGCTTTGTCAATGGGTCATAAGGAAGGGACAAGAACATAAGAACAAGTGATAATTAAGAACACAAGAGGTGCCATTCGGTCTACCTTCAACTACACTCTCTCTCCCTCTTTCTCTTTCCCTCTCCTCCTCTTCCTTTCGAATTTTAAGTGACGGAATAGCCGAGTGATTCGAAAAAAAATTGACGACGCAAGAAAATTGTCTGTGCAGATTCGAGATACATCAAAACGAGCAAATTTTAAATGGTTCAATGTTGGATGTTAATAAAATACTGGTTTCATTTATATTTTTTTGGTAAAAACGGGACTTCTCACTATACGCCCAGGAGTCTGCTTCAGCTAGCTACTCAGAAAAAAATATCTTCTACAAATCCTGCCTTAAAGCCGGATAAAGTATTCAATAATGTGAAATATCGTACCTATCAAATAGTGATAAAGAACGGTTAATTTTGCGTTGAATTTTTTTGGCTTCTATCGTACTATCAAATAGTGATAAGAACGGTTAATTTTGCGTTGAATTTTTTTGGCTTCTATTAATTTGGAATTTTCTTATGACATTTTTCGACCAAGGCTCATGCAAAAATGGATCTGTTCCCTTTTTCAACTGATTCAACTCTGCGCAACTGCGTTTTCGGATTGTTTGAAGGCGCGAGTCGCCGAAACAGTGCGAAACCCCTTCATTTCGTAGGGTATGCATTTTCATCTCCGGAGTGTTCGAATAGTTGCTCGAGGTCAAATGCAGTGGACCGTGCGTCTAACTTCGCTTCTCACGAGTTCGTTTTGGACTCGCTTTGGAAAGGAGACTGGTTTTTGCTTTTTGGTATTTTTTAGTGCGTGTTGCATTCCCAGCCTCTGAAACAATGTTTCACATTTTTTCACAAGTTTATCAAAATTTCATGAAATATTTCGCGGAAATTTTCAATCTCTTGTAATTTTCACTTCACCCGTGCAACCCTGCACAAGAGGGGCTCCAAGAGATGAAAATAGCCGAAGATCTTACATTAGGAAGGGGTTGGGATAAACATATCGCAAACAAATCATAAAATGATAGTCGCCTGAAAGTTTCCATTCCTTTCTCTCGTCGCATTGTGTGTATGGAAGTATATTTTTCTCCATATTACTCCATACTCCATACTCCATTACTCCATATTACTTATTTATTTTTTCTATGCGGAAGGGGGAGGACGTCAGATGTACAATTTCATTCATGCATTCATTTTACCTACAAATCCGCTTGTGGGATGTTTTAATGATATTTCTCAAATCTTTCACTCGACCAGTGCGTACAAGAAGCACGAAGACACGTTGAACAGTAGAGCAAGTTCCCCGCCGGCCGAACTTGCCAGACTTGGAGCGGTTTGCTTGGGTTTCGCGGTTACCGCGAATTTTCCGGATGTCTGCCGGCAACGACGTGGGTGGTTATCACGGGAGCCAGCAGCACAGCGCCCAACTTATTTCGTCATTAGCTTTCCTTATCTCAGCTTGGAGATTTGCCTGATTAACGCGCTCCCGGAACCTGGAGCATTGGCGGGTCCAGCAAATTGGCAATATTGTATTTTCTCCATTTAAACCTCTGAAAATGTATCGACTCTTGGAGGGGCCACATGCTCCGACGAGAATCGATTATTCAGCATAGGTTTTAATGGAGGAAATCCGGTGTTGCCAAATTGCTGAATCCGCCTCTGATCTGGAGCGGATCGATGAGCGTTTTTGTCTCACTTCTCCTTCTGCACCACAGAATGGAAGTCGGTGTTTTTAAAAAAAATCATCTTAGGATGTTGAGTTTAGAAAAAAATCACCGTCTTTGTAACTTAAGACTCCTTGGCCGTCCGTGAATTTACACAAAAGGAAAAGCTCGATGTTAGGACCTTTTTCACTTTTTCCTATTTGGGTCAAAATAATTTTCAAGTCTCGACTCCCGGTGCCAAAATGTCCAGACTTTTCTTTACGATTAAAACAAACAAAAAATCCTGGTTACGTACACTGTTAAAAATCTAGGAGTAAAATCTGGCGTGTATTTCACTCTGAAATTGCGAAGCCATTCCCTTTTAAAACCCGAGTGGTGCTAAAAGTGCGAAACGGCATTTTCTCTTTCGGCACATTTCAGCTATGGCCATTTCCGCTAAACGTCCTAGGAAAACCGTACGTCAAAGCTATGCCTAAGTACCATCAGTATGTGCAATACCTACCTCGTTCGATTATTCTAATCGAACTTTTAATATTGCGTTTTTTAAAAAGCGTTTAATTAAAGGATTTCAAGAGGTATATCAGGAATGAGGTAGCTGAAACGTGCCTCTAGATTTATTTTTTCAGTTTTTTGCTGGAACACCAGGCTGAATCGGTCGGTTTTTTGTTGAATATCTCGATGTAAATGTACGCGCAATGCCTACCTCGTTCGATTAGTCAAATCAAACTTTCAATATTGCATTTTTTTAAAAGCGCTTAGTTTAAGGAGTTCAAGAGCTGTATCAGGAATGAGTAGGTAAGCTGAAACGTGCCTTCAGGCTTATTATTTCAGTTTTTTGCTGTAACACCAATCAGCTGAATCGGTCAGTTTTTTGTTGAATATCTCGATGTAAATGTACGCGCAATGCCTACCTCGTTCGATTAGTCAAATCAAACTTTCAATATTGCATTTTTTTAAAAGCGCCTAGTTTAAGGATTTCAAGAGCTGTATCAGGGATGAGGTAGCTGGAACGTGCCTTCAGCCTTATTATTTCAGTTTTTTGCTGTAACACCAATAAGCTGAATCGGTCGGGTTTTTGTCGGATATCTCGACGTTTGTGTGGATACTTCCGGTGCTGATTTACCTCAAAGCGGAACAGTGGCTCTCTGGTTCGGACCTTGGGGTCGGTGGTCCGTCAGCACCTTCGCTACGGAACAAGATAGAGTTCTGACCTGGATCTTCGAATGTTAGTGAGTCATTATTTCGCTGCACGGCTGCCACTCGAATACGCACATTAATGACCATTAATTAGCACTCTCAATAACAGCATGTTAGAAGCTCGTCAATTCCCCACCTTGCCCCGTCCACCGTCCTCGTCGTGGGCCTACAGCCTATAGCCGGGCCCGTTTTCGCTCTTTTTCACCAGTTATTTAAGTACCAATCGCCACACTTCTCGACCCTCCCATCCATAGTAAAACTGAATCAGCCTGACGTCAGGCTATGTTTCATAAACTACCCTGAGTCAGATTGATTCAGGCTGATGTCAGCCTGAATCAGTCGGTCAGATGGGAAGAGAGCGGCGGATATCCGCCCCTCTCTTATTCCCAATTAAGTTTAATAAGAAATACGTGATAATTTGTGAATAAAAACTTCACACGTCAAAACGAAAATAGTTTATTTTGGCTACTTAGAGGATACGTTAGCACGGTTACGGGTTTGCCATAATATCTTCATCTTCAAATTCCCTGACTTTAATACTCAGAATCCAAAATTTTCGGAGTCCCTGACATACAACTAAAACTTCCACTTTTATTTTTTTCTTTAAATTACACTCTTTTCTGCTGAACGCATTAAATTCCCTGAATTTTTGCGTGCATCCCATGACCTTTTCCCGGTCTCCGCAAAGTCCCTGACTTCCCCGCTTTTCCAGACCGCCGGCAACCGGCCATTGTCATAAAAGGAAAAACGCATCATTTACAGAATTAGCGGTCTGAAAATAGCTTGTCGCGGGTTGTTAACGAGTAAAAATGATACTAAAATATTGCGTCAAAAATTTATTTAGAAAATTCGTCGTTCTACAATTTCGAGACGTGCTCAGCTGAATTTTTAGGTTCAAGAGTGGTTCGAACCCGGCTCGAATAGTTTTAATACATGTTCAGATCTGAGGGTGAGGAGGGAGAGATAATAAAATTGAAACTTTCAGGATCCCAAAAAATGCTCACCTATACCTACAATTTGGTGGTGATTAAATAATTAGAGGAAGCCTAAAATAATAGAAGTTCAATTTGATTCTACCGCAAAATGGATACGCGGGTCCGCCGAATCCATAAATTAACTTTTTCGTGGTTAAGAACGAGCCAAATCCGGGCGCAGCTTCCCACAGACCGAGTTAAGGGGGCTCATCCCGTTTAATTATTTTATTCGCCATCGCTCCGAAATATCTTCAACTCATTACTTTCCTCACTTTCTCGTTGCAATTACCCACACAACGTCTCGCGACTTCTCACGGAAAAAACTAGTTAGCCTCAACATAGGACGGTGGGTCCAACGGCGTTTGCTAATTTATTTCCGCCTAACTCATTAGCCATTGAGGTCTCGGGTAGCTCCTTTCACAAATTGTGCTTATCTGACGTCACATGCGGGTTACGAATTTAAACGACTTCCCTAATCCCCACACTGATCGAGGGGGTAGTCTTTCCTCCTCTGACCAGTGGCGTGGCGTGCTTTGCGATATATCGATTGATCTGTCATTTAAACCTATGGAAAAGGATCGATTTATCGCAGTGAGCACCTTAATAATCGATTTATTACCTAGGATTCAAATGGGGAAATATGGATAATCGATCATTCACGCCACGCCACTGCCTCTGACTTAAGTGCCCCCCCCCCCCCTCCACAATGGAAAATTCCTAGTTTAGCCCGACACGTCGGCTAAACCACAATCGCACCGCGTCGCAGATGTACTGATAAAAGAATCAAATTGTACAAGTACAAGTTTAAAAACTTCTTTAGTAAAATTTAATTGTATACTTCCGAAAATTTTTCGTTTTGCTTAACCATACAGGGTGATCCAGTTTGAAACGGCCAGACTGCAGGAGCCGAAACACCCCCAAACCCCGCCTTCTTTTAATTGAGTTTTCGATTTTTTTTTGGTTTGTTTTTAGATCATTTATGCATTCTGGGCATAAAACTACGGGAAGATTCAAAATTTCATGAGATTTGGTTCACAACTGTTGCAAAAATTTAGGAAAAACTATTTACTTTCCGAAATTTTGGAGGGCCGCAGCTCCGACTGTGGGCACTTTTGGAAAAAAACGTTTTACAACCAAAAAATCTTATTTTGACCCATAGAACACGCTCCTACAGTCTGGCTGTTTAACCCTGGACCACCCTGTATAGTTAAAGTTTTGCAAAGGGGGCCATCGCGACGGCCCCCTTCGCTTTCCTGAATTTCCCGAAACATCGGAGAGAGAAAAGGAATTTTCACGGCGCGTTCTGTAACCGTGGGTGGACTCGTTCCAGCGCGCTAAAAAGATCTGTTCCAACGAGAGGGACTCTCCTAAACTGGGCCGCTGTGCGTGCTCACATCGGAGACGCCGATTTTCCCGCAACAATCGTTCGTATATTTTATTATTTTCTTGCCCAGTGGGAAAATTCGCAGATCCTCGGCGAACAGGCAGCACTGCCGGAGCATGAGCAATGAGCAGTGGACGGTGGACATCACGCATGCGATATATTTTACACACAACATCCTCTCCGTCCTCTTTGTTCGAATTTCGATAAATTGGGCTGGATCGCATGGCCGAGTTGAATACTCAACGGTGTGGGGTGGAGAATCAGCATGATGGAATCATGGAGACTGTGTCACACGAAAACAAAACTGGTTCACTTGCACATTCAGTTGAACGTATTTCTGTCGAACGGAACTATGTGCATTGAGAAATGAGCCCTCAGACCCATAAGAATATATGCATAACAGGGCTCACGTTATAATGCACATGGTTCGTTTCGCAGAAATACACCCAGTTGCGCTCCCGCCGCCGCACGTTTCCTCTATTTTCCATGACCCCCGCCTCGTACCTGGTGTCCCCCGTCCCACAGGACTATGCATTCTTTTCTTTAGTAGCGCGCTCTTTCCAGCATTGAGTCCGTCTCTGCTTCAATTAGCAACGCTCCGCGAATCGGTGACAAAATACGATAAATAGAGAAAGAAAAATAAGAAGAAAATGGTGAATTGAAAGCGAGTTTTAACGACATCCTCCATAGACAGGGAAACTACTTGTTTTCCGCCGTTTTTGGGCGTCAGTTTGGATTCACCCGATAGCCAATGACTCGTGATCGTGATCTTGAGAGAAAATTTCCTTTTTTCTTTTCCACAGAGGTGTGACGCGATAGGGGGCTGAGTTGGAGCTTTCTAAGTAGCATTTTTCAACAGAAAAATCGCGATATTTTGAAATTAAGTCGCAATTTTTTAGGATTTTTTGTGGATGAAATCGCTATAGTATCATCATTCAACATCCGAGCGATTATTCTCAATCGCGTCGCAATTTTATCTCTATAAAATCGTGTTTGATAAAATCGAAATTTCATCTCTATCTATTTATCATGATTTTATGTTCGATAATATTGCAATAAATCGCCGTCGATAGACCAGCGTTTTTTTTTTTTTGTTTTTTTTTTTTTTTTGCATATTGATCAGTGAAATCGCATGTATTTCATCCCACTTTTTTATCCGATGATAGTGCAATAAGTCGACGTCGATGAAATTGCGAAACATTCCCCGGTCAAATCGCAACTTAACACAATCACTGCTACTTGGGCTATGTGACTTGGGAAGTAGAGTTTTTAGGTGCTACTTTTGTATTGTGCAGCAACAGTTTTTAAAAGGAGAAAAGGCGCAATGGCAAAGGAATGAAAACTGCCTAAATTTTCAAAGCGCCAAATTTTTCCTAGCAACTTAGGTATATTATGGGCGGATAGCGCCGATGGGGCACAGAGGAACGAGCTAATAGAAGAGGTCGAACACGAAATTTTCGGCTAAATCTTCCAATTTGGATATTGCAATACCTCTGGTGTGAAATAGTTGCTTCAGACGCCGTGGCACGCTGCGGCGCGGCGGGCGGGCAGAGAGCGCGAAACGCGCATTAGCGCCTACAAACCTAACAGGGATACTTCACGCATTGCGCAATGCGTGGAGTATCCCTGTTAGGTTTGTAGGCGCCAGTGCGTCGCCGCTCCGCTTTGTGTTGGGCTCTAATATTCGATCTGGCGGAGTCAGCGTTATTCTACTCATGATTTTGAAATGTTTGCACACTCTGTGTGGATAATTCTCATTTTAATTGATGAAAAAAAAATATATGTTTTAAAGGAAAATATAACGTGTGTTTTGTAAATATCAAGGTAGTTCTGTATCAAACTTAATGATTTCCAAAGCACACGAATTTCTACACAATTTCTTGTAGCCTTTTACAGCCAATGGCGATAAAGTGTAAAGCCCGGCGACAGGAACTATAGCCCGACTGTGGGGGTAAGCTATATGATTTTCAATAGCCTTCTTTAGTCGGCTATAAGGACTCCTATGGTATTTTGAAACGCAGCTCCTATCGCTAATTTTTACCGGGGTTCGCAAACCGAGGTATATACTTACGTCTTTTTCCCAGTTTTTACTTAAATGTGCGTATCCTCATATTGTCCGACAATGAGTACACTTATTTTAAAAAAATCCTATCGCCGATGACTAATACTGTGCGTTTCCCGTGCTCAATAATACAGCGATGAAGGAGCTAAAATTGAGCACTTCCATGCTGCGAGTGCCGCGACGGAAGACGATGGACTCACGTGTGTGGTGACCCTGACCAGATTCCGGTCTATGGCAGCGTCACCCTGATCAGCTTTGACCTCTTCGCTCGGTCTTATGCCAAAGTGACGTCATCCTCAATTATTATCATTCGCTATACCTCAGCTAAAGCCGATGAAATAGTTAAGAGTCTACGTCGTCGAAGCATCATTCGGAGGGGAAAAGTCGTGAAGGAAGAAGTGATTCGTCAAGGTGAATGAACAGCATTCAATGCGGAGGACAGGGACCATAGACTCTATTAGTGCCACGTCACAGTCGGTATCGATTGTATCGAACTGGATCCAAACAATCAAACATAACCTTACTATTCAATATGAAACTAAAGAATTTCAGAGATAATTCGCTCAGTTTGAGAAAAAGTTGTGTTAGAGACAGCTCTTTTAATCGCGGAACGTTCCCGCATTGTTAAGTTGACGGGATAAAGCAGTTTCAGAAAGGTGAAAATACCCACGAGGGCCACCATGATTTAGGCCACTCCTATGCCACTCCAGTTTCTTGGCTTTTGACAGTGAAATTCTGGGAGGGAGGTGTCAAGATGAGGTTATGTTTGATTGTTTGGATCCAGTTCGATACAATCGATACCGACTGTGACGTGGCACTAATAGCGTCTATACCTGGCGTACGTCGGACACCAGTGCAGTGGTTAGCTCTTCATTGCTGCCCTGTGTATATGGACGTACTTATGCTAAAAGGAACTATGTTGTACGCAAACCTTGCGCACATAGTTCATTTTAGCATAAAGTCGTCCATATGATGACAAAAAATGTTTAATTTGGAGAATCTAAGGATTGTTCAGTTCCACTCCTCAATTTATTTGTTTCAGACATGGAGGGATATTACGATCAGGGCCGGATTAAGTGGGTGGCCACATGGGCCGCGGCCCATGGCGGCAAATCTAAAGGGCGGCAAATTTTGCAATTTTTTTAAATGTAGGTATAAAAAAAATCGGATTTAGAGAGAAAAATTACGAACGAGAAAAGGCTACAAAATCTCTCATTTCCTGAGAGTACAGTAATTTCTAATTTTGTCGTCTTTCAGTGACACAAGAGACAGCACTTTTAATTAGTCGAGTTAAGAGAGAAACCAAACACAAAATTTGGCCTGGAACTTAGAGAGAATATTACTAGACTTAGGGAGAAATGATGACGAGGACCTGAGATGAAAAGGAGAAGCCCTCGGCGCGGCAATCGGCATGTAACACATTTCACGCATTGCATCAAACACAGTGCGGTTATTGTGGTCAGCGTGAAACGGATAGCGCCTACAAGAATGCATGAATACTTCACGCATTGCGCCAAACACAGTGCGGTCAGCGTGGAACGGATAGTGCCTACAAGAATGCATGAATACTTCACGCATTGCGCCAAACACAGTGCGGTCAGCGTGAAACGCATAGCGCCTACAAGACTGCGTGAATACTTCACGTATTGCGCCAAACACGGTGCGGTCGGCGCGGCGGCAGAAGTTAAATACGTTCACTTGATGGTTTTTATTGATGTTTCAAAATCGAATGAGAGGGGGGCGGCAAAATACAGGCGGTCCATGGGCGGCAAGTAGGAAAATCCGCCCTGATTATGATTGGAAGTTAAAAATTCATCAGAATTTTATTTGAATAACATGAGAGAGAAAAACTCTGAGTCGTCAGGACCCTTCTTTTCCAGAATATTAAATCCAAGCGCGGTCCAAAGAAATTTGAAAGGAGTCTCGACAAATGCTGGTTTGGTTTCGATTAAAAAATTACATTTACGGACTTAACCGTTTATTAACGCTTTACACAAGTAGAGTCCCCAAAATTCCAAAGAGCCATTCCTCCTACACCCCCCCCCCCACCCCAGACTATGGTACTGGTATGGATCTGTAAACTTTGTTAGTTGACGTTTCCATCCACCTGATAAACTTGAAAAACGAGGAAATTCATGAAAAACAGCAAAAAATTCGAGAGGAAACTGCGAGAAAACAGGGAATTTTTATGATTTCTCATAATGACAGGTGAGAATTTATATAGCTTTGGCTGTCTTCATGGTTCTATTGCAGATTTTTATGTGTTCTATTCCAAAACAAACATCGAAACTTCGTGAAAGACAGAAAAAATACAGAGAATAAAGAATTCGGAAAGAAGTATGATTACTGTTGATGTATATTGATCTATGAATGGTTTGGTTGATGATTCTAGAG
Organism: Bemisia tabaci; assembly: GCF_918797505.1. Classification (NCBI taxonomy): domain Eukaryota; kingdom Metazoa; phylum Arthropoda; class Insecta; order Hemiptera; family Aleyrodidae; genus Bemisia; species Bemisia tabaci. The sequence goes on from NC_092794.1 coordinate 60,058,919, forward strand.
CCCTGAGCACTAGGAAGTTACCTCGCACGCCTCGTTGCAATTGATGATTGAAGATATTCGGGCTGATTTTCGGATTCAATTTTCTTGCGGTACATAATTTTTCCGTCGTCCCAATTCGACGGCTTGTTTGTCTTTGTTTTAATCATCCGCGAGGACATACAGCGGAGGCTTGGGCGTTGGAAAATGAGGAACAAAAGCGTTTCAAGTAAACAATACCGCGCGACGTTAAATACGTATAGGCAGAACAAACACCGTCACAGCCACCGTTAAGCCAACAAAAGTACCCACTATCCCACTTCCTATCCTATTTAACACAATTCCATCATTACACAGGCTCAAAAAATCACGACCAACATCTGGATTTTAAATGTGGTGAAAAAGGGTTTTTTGTCTTTCGCAAGGGCGCAAATGTAGATTTTCCATACGCCATATGTCGAAGACAGAGTCACCGAGTCAGCCTTCCGAGTAGCAAAATTTTTTCGGAACGCTTAGTATTTTGTAGTCGTTTTATGTAATAAAAGTTAAAAGAAAAAACAAAAAGAAAAAATTGGAACCAGTGGAGGACTTGATTGGAAAACAGATCATTTAGACCTAGCAGCAGGTTTTTTGTTGTCAGTTGCTAGTAAATGCGAGTCTCCTGAATGTGTACATTTGTCGCAGGCAATTAGCAAGCCACTTGTGAATAGTTAGAAAAGCATAAAATTCAGAAATGAAGTGAGAGGATTAGAGAACTGATTACTTTGCCTTTAATGTGGAAAAGACACTTTCTCCTCCACAAAAACATGGACAGGCACACTTGTGAGACGGCGTGGTGAAATCCGTAGTCTTAGTTGGGTTCAAATCAGACACGCAACTAAACTAACTCCGTGACAAAGCGTAGAGTATCACGAAAAATGAAGGCGCTCCAACCCGAGATCATGATTTTGAAGGCCATTACCCATTGAACCTTCAGTACGCCGATGCAGATTTTTGCGCTTTATCTAAGAAACACTTGTACTGCTTGAAAACTGCGATTGCTAATTGTCTGCGACACGTATAAAATAAATCTTTATTTTTCTGACGAAAATAACCATTTCCATCCATATGGAAGGGTGGGATCACAAAAGCTTTCTTTTCACCGAGCTTTACCTCACTCTGTTTGTCATTTTTACATCAATGTCGAGGCTCTTATTAGGTGTAATTATTTCAAAAATTGGACCCACACTGATTTCAGACGTTTTTAGCGTTATGTTATTACGCTGGGACTGGGCATGAACTTCTCCTCCATGATCAAGCACCTATTGGTCCCCCCCCCTCCCCCAATATAGACTGCCGAGTTAATTTAAAGACAGACCCTTGAGTTTACAAAATAAGTTAGGTTTAAATTCAAGTTTTCAGGGCTAATCGCAACTTTATACAGTAGAGTCTCGATTATCCGCGATAATTAGGACCGGAGATACCGCGGATAATGGAAAATCGCGGATAATCCGAATCTACGCAAGATGGCCGGAAAAAGTCATCGGAAAGACTGTATTTTAAAGGAATCAGTAAGGCACTTACCATGCATTAGAAAAGATAATCCGAATCGCGGATAACCGAGGCGCGGATAATTGAGACTTTGCTGTATCTTGAACAGAGCCCATTCGGATTCCAGCTGGACGGAGGACGCAAAATGCGGTTCTCGACTGTAACGTTGGATTATACCACGGATCAGTCGGAGGAATTCGGTACCTACAAACTTATTACGTGGCATCTCTGCTAATGCGCTTGACCTAATCTCTGCGCACAGAGTACATGGCTAATTACGGAGTCCTGCGTAGTTTTTTTCGTAGAGTGGCCATCATCTATACCGCAGCTTTAAATGCTATCAACTAGATGAAATCAGCTGAGGAGTAGCTGGACTTGGTCAGTTTTGGATTTTGAACTAAATGAATCGATGTATGCGAAAACGTCCGTTGTCCAAAAGCCGAAACAGGGTTTCATAATTGCGGTGGGTTTCTTTTGTCCCACGACACCGATGAATAGGATCGATCTCTTTTGTAAACGTTTAATTACATTTAGGGGATTATTTACAAAATTGTTCTGCATTCCTAACGTCTTAAACCATCTTGTGTCGTTAAGTTACAACGAATTCTGAAACACTGTCTTGGACATCGGACGTTTTCGCATACGTCGATTCAAATGTCAGTTTGATAGATGGAGACATCATTCCTGAATTACAATGAAATTTATCGAACAGCTATTCCCTGAGCAGTTTCTAAGGGATGAAAAGCTGTACACCCTATCCAGTCAAAGGTGAAGGAGCGTGATATCTGTGTCTCTCGGGGAGATAACTATTGCGCTCCCCAGAGCGAGACGTATTGCGTATGTTGCGCGTATTTTGTTGCATATGCGGCTAAATTGAAGGCGAACTTCAAGTTAATGATATCTGCCAACAGGGTCAATTACGCGATATTTTGGCACCAGGGTGGCATGCAACGTAAGAAAGAGATGAAAGATTGGAAATTTCAGTGAAATATTTCATGAAATTTCACGAGGCTGTGAAATATTTCATATTTTTTAGGGGCTAGAGTATGCAACCCGCACTAAAACACACAAAAATAGAAGAAAGTCACGATTTTTACATGTTACGAGACATGAAAAGGAGCCGACACTTTTCAATATCTTTCATCAATTTCAATTTCATGAAATATTTCACGAGAAATTTCAAAATTTTATTTTCCATGAAATTTTGCCACCCTGATTGGCACCATCGCGTTGTAGTTCAGGGAGCGAGATACGTGTGTTTTTCGAGGAGATAACTATTCCGGTATGTTTGTTGCCTATGTAGCAAAATTGAAGGCGAACTTCAAGTTGACGATATCTACCAATAGGTTTGCGCATTGTCCGTTAGTGCTATCAATGTTTATGCGCATGGAACGAGACAAATGCGTGTCCATCATCTCACCATGAAGCTGTTGAAATAATTCGGTCTAGATTACCGTTCCTCTGTTGCCGCCGGGTAAGCTTGCATACGACAACTTCCGGTTGCTTCTTCCGAGATGAACCGCAGTTAAGGGATTTTAAAAGGAAAAGCGAACCGCTTGAATTTTTAGGCGAAAACGTCACTGATGACAGGGCGCTGCATGTTTACGAGATACGTTTCAATAACGAAAGGATAGTATTGGTTATGGACAATTTGATTACGATATCAAAGCGGAAGCTCAGGACGTTCGCGGCTGATAAGGGCGCGTTATTAATCAGAGAGGAAGAGGATTTCGCTCTGATAGTTTTTTCTTTTTACCGCTGTTAGCTCCAAAGCAAGGGCACTCAGTAATACGTTTTCTCATTTAATGAGTGAAACTATCGAAATCAGCGCTGTTACATCCGATTACTCATGAGTTTCCCTCCCTTTTGTTCGTGGCACCATATTGTCTCTAGCAAAATTTTACACGGGAATTCGGACCTCGCGCCCCCCCCTCCCCTACTGCTCCCTGCCGAAAAAGTCTGCTGAGCTATTCTGTCGTGTTAAGGAAAAACGCCGTATGAACCTTCAGGCGTTGCCATACTTCCTTTGATAACCTACGGATTTATTGGGAAAATTCTGAACTTTTTTTCCGCCCAATTTTTCAGACGATTTTGTTCCCAATTTAATCTAAAATATCGGAATATTTCAAGAAAAAATACGCTAACTTTCATCAAAAATACATGTTTTATGCGGGAAAATTTGGCAACTCTCGAACGTTGATACGGCGTTTTTCCTTAGCACGGCAGTATATTGGTAACAGTCCGCCAACACACGCCCCCCCTCCCCTCGTTTGAGCGGGAGTATAGTCTGCCCCCGCGGACTTCTTTTAGGGGTGCATAATTTGGAACCCTCAGCTGTGGAGAAACTAGGTCCGCTGCAAGAAGATCACGCAGTGTCGAGCTCATACATGCCTAATCGATTATGGGTCATTAGAGGCGATGTATAACTCTAGCCAATACTAAACTACCAACTCATCCACTCATCGGGTGATGTCATCCGAAACAGCTCGCCGCCGTAATCGATATTCTTGCTCTATGTTCTACATATTGCACCAACCTGGAGGATTTCTATGATCTAAACTCCTCGAAACACTCTAAAAGAATACACTATCCTTACTCTTCCGATTGGCAAATATTTAGAGCCGATTTTTTCCTCTTTACGTACATGGTCTTTGTCGAGTGGACTCTCTAGCATTAGGAAAAATCAGATAATTTCAATATTTTCGACCCCCCCCCCCCCCCCCGTAATTACTTAGTGTAATGGCAGAATTTGACATTTAGTTCATACCAGCTGTTCTACAACCATATTGGTTTTTCCGTGGTAAATTTATATTCACTACAAAATAGTACCGCATTTACATACGTACATCGATGATGAAATCTGCTAACACGTATGTACCGAGATCGGGACTTGTCCAAATCTTCGCCACTTATAGCACTGCGGAGAAAGATAAAAAAAAAAAAAAAAAAAAAAAAGCCGGATGGGAATTTAGAGAAAATTGCATTAATTTTTTTCTTCGAAAAATAAAGTCGACGAGAAGTCTGCGACGCGACGTTGCAGAATATTAGACATTAAAAGGCGCGGGCAAGGGGGGGGGGAGTCCAAGGGATCTAGACAGTAGACACTCATCCCTCTCCCCGCCATGACCGGAAAATTTGCCCAGAAAAACGTCATTTTTTGGCATTCAGGAATTTCCACCTTCGGATCCCCGCTGTCGCTCCCCATGAAAAATTTTTGGCCACACTGCGAATATCTTCAGCAATATGATAACACCGATATCGTAGATTCAACCTCTGTCTTAGGTAGCACTCGATTTCTATCCATAAAAATGAGTGGAGAATAGTCAATGATCACTAAACTTCACTTTCTTAGTTGATTGAATCTCAACTGATATCGACAAAGATCCAAATTAGGAGACAATCTTTTATTTAGCTGTTCCTACTCTTCATTTTTAGCGGAGAAGGAACTGCTTTTCAAAAAATCTGTGGTTAGCTTCGTCCCCGATGTTTTTTGATACGGTATATTCGCCAACAATTTTGTCTCGCTGAAGATAAACGGCGTATGATTAGCCTTCGGGGGTTGCCGAATTTTTTCTAATAAAACGGTAGTTTTTAAGGAAAGTTATGAATATTTTATCTTGAAATTTTCATATACTTCAAATCACATTGAGAATGAAATTCTCTGAAAAATTGGAAGAAAAATATCCGACACTTTCTTCGAAAATTTTTATTTTATTGGAGAAAATTTGACATTGCCCGAAGGCTCATTCGGCGTTTTTCCTTAGCACGGCAGAAAAACTGACGAATTTTCATCGCACCACCTCCCGAGTAGCATTTGTCGACGCACAGTGGATCGAGTTAATGAGAGAGGTCGGACATGAAATTCCTAACTAAAACTCAAAATTTAGATGTTTATTTCGGCACATTTTAAATTGTTAGGGGTGTTTCTAAAAGTAAATTTTACGAGAAAACCAATGGAACCACTTTTACGACCTCAAAGTACTGTAAGAACGGAGTTATAAGCTTTTGAAGTTTCCAAATTTTGTCCGACTTCTCTCGTTAACTTGATCCACCGTGCGACGGATGGATCGCGTTAAATTGCCGTCGATAAAACACTGATAATCTGACCGATCGAATCGCAATCTATCGCGATCACTATTCTACTTGGTTATGCGCATTGTTGAACACATACATTTCCACACTCCTTGCTCGAGGCAACGGTCTCTTTTAATTCTCGGAACGTATGCTGAAGCACAATGTTATGGTAATGAGTTTTCTTCATACATCGTTTGCCAGCAAGAATGCTAAAATTTTGGGAAATTCCGGACGGTGACTCCGCCGCGGTGACCCTCAAATTCCCGCACGGGTGACCCCGCTCGTTCAAGTCCCCCGCCCCCGCAATTGAAAATTCCACCTGCTCGCCCACTGCGTGTCTCCGCTCTGATTTTATTAAAAAATCAGACATCGAAACAATCATAAATCCTGATATACATCCGCAAATACATCCGTTTTGCGAGGGGGTTCGAATCCCTCACAAGGTCGCATGTCACACTGAAAAAAAATATCTGTGTATTTACCAAGAAAAGGGTAAAATTACCAAGAATTCACGGTTCTATTTGATCCAAGTTTTTCCTTCGTAAAATTACCATTTATGGAATTGGTAATTTTACTGGACCTTGGTAAAAACGCCAATATTTTTTATCGACTGTGGTAGAATTACCGAGATAAAATGGCAAAGTTACGGGGAATTGATTACCAATAAAAGAGGTATTCTTACCTGAAAAAAAAAACAGTAAAAATACCTGTTTTTAGGCAAGCTTACCGGTCTGTCTTGGTAAAATTACCAGTAATTGGTAAAAAAAGTGAGATGATAAAGGTACCAACGGACCTTGGTAAAAACGCCGAGAATTTTTTTTTTCAGTGCAGAAGGGTTCATTTACATTCACAGAACGACAGGTCGACAAATCTTGGGTCCCCACATTATGTCACTTGTTATGATTTTTTGGCACGCGTTACGTGAGGATACGTCGTATTGATAGGTTATCGACGGCCGAAGTGAGAATCCACGTATCTCCGTTCGCGACGTCGCAGACTTCCTGTCACACCTCCTTTATTTTTCTCCGGAAAGTCAACGTGATTTTTTTTTTTAAAATAAAAAATAAACAACCTCGATTTTCCTCTCTGTCAGCAGAATATTCTGCGCGAACTTCAAACCTTAAAGTACGCGTGTTCCTCTTCGAAAAGTAATGCACTGAGCGAAAATTTGGGAAAACCGCCGTGGCAATACGCGGTTTCACAAAAAAATGTGAAAGGTACAAAATTGAACTTATTGTCCTTTCCTTAAATGGTACCCTGTTATAATGCAACAGATTTTCCACGCGTCGCATAAATTAAGCTGTCGCGACATTGCCAGGCAACATTTCGGTCCGCAAAGATGCCTTAAAACTGCGCCCCTCAATCAGCAGGGGCCAAGTGGTTTTGGAATCTGAAAGGTCAAGATCACAGCATCCGTGGCGCCCTTCACTTTTCCATCAATCCAACTGATCGTGAGCGCACTCGAATGCAACGACAGTCAAGGGGATTCAACAGCTCCGTGCTCGGACACGAACGGGTAAAAGTAACAAATTCAGTTTCGTCCCTTTTCTCACCCGCGGGCTGTTGCTGTCGACGAGAGGTTAGGGGCGGCGACCGGATGTAAAGGTAAACACAGGAGGAAGGGGCCGCCACTCACCGATCATTTCAGCGGAGTGGAAGGGCTACATTCTCCGGCTGACAAAAGTGCGGGTCTCCTTTTTCATGCGGGACGAGTGCAGGGACGTCCTGTGCCTTTCCATGAAAGCTGCGAGGCGATATCCAATCGGGGCACACTCACCATTAACACTTCACTCGCGCAGCGTCACAAGTTTCTCGGCAGAGCCAGGCGGACAGACTAGCGACTAGCGAGCTGGAAGCCGAGGCCTAGCTGTGTGGCTCGGTGGCGATCTGTCTGTCCTTGTCTGGCCCGTGGCGGCGCGATCTGTCCGTCCTTGTCTGGCCCGTGGCACGAACCGGGAGACTCGACCGAGACCAAGAGCCAGGACCTTCCCCCACCTGTTTACCAAGAACCTTGCTCACTGTCCAACCCTCCTCGGCGAACGCTCCTGGCTCCTGCTCTTGCGGTCTCGCCTCTGCCTCTTCCCCATGCCGATGCCACGTTCGGCTCTGGCTCACAATGAGCCATTCAGCGGAGGAGCCGCCATCGAATTTGACCGGCTCAGCTCGAGACTCTACTTTTTTCTCCCGACCCCACGGCATCCTTCAGGCATTTCTCGTCCCGATCACTGAACCCACTTCCGGAACCTCCAAAATGATGCCTCTTCGTTAGGAGCGCAACGTCTGCTCTCTTTCATGACATGATTCATGAATGAAATGTTTTTAAGAATGAAGGTGGTAGTAGTGTGCATTTATTTTTGAGATGGTTCCTATGAGAAGAAAAAATGTGGACGTAACATGTCCACATTTTGGACATATTCATGGTCGGACATTAAATCATGTGGACTTAATAAAGACTGGACTTAACGTTTAGTGGACATAAACAGCGGTGGACATTTATTTAATGGACGAAAGGTAGGTGGACATTAAGTCCTAGAAGCGCAACGGCCGTAACTTCATCGCAACCTTCACCCCAACTAATTTTCCATGCAGTAAGCTGCACTAGGGCTCTCGCGCCTCTATGGAGAATTTGCACGTAAAAATTTGATTGCTTCGTCTGAGAGTTCTTAGGGAGTTGATTTCGCAGTGTTTTTCATATTTTTTTTTCTGAGATGGGATTTTGTTGGTAAATAGATTCAAATATGAGAAAATGTGCCGCGTCGTGACGTCATCTGCGGCATTATCAATTTAACACATATGTTTTAGCAGATTAGGTTATTTAGTCATACTTGCACGATTAATTGTTTAATTAAGAAATCAAGGATATCCTCGTGCTCAGTTCTCTCGGCAGTTTCCTTTCAAACGTGAAATTTACAAAATTTTAGACATCTGCAAATTCTCCATTCTATTATGAATTAATTTTCTAATAAGGTTTAGTCACGACCAGATTCTACTATTTGAGACCAATAGCAATGCAACATACTGCCAGGATCGTGAAATTTCTCTTATCTCACAAAAAAAAGGAAGATAATATAATATCTCCAGGAGATAACTATTCGCGCTCTTCCGTATGTTCACATACGGTTGCCTATGCGGTAGAATTGAAGGCGAACTTCAAGTTGACAGTATGCACCAATAGCTTTATCGAAGTTTACGGGGCGAGGATAATGTGGTTTTTAATGCCCGCACCGAACTCTCCTCAGCCGAGAATCTCTAAAGTAAAGCAAAGCTCCACCAACAAATCTAAAAATGGCATAAAAAGTGAGCAAATATTGGTTTAGAGATAATTTGCGTTTTCCGAATAGATAACTATTCGCGCTCCCCGGTATGTTGCATTGTTGCTTGCCTGTGCGGCAAATTGGCCGAGAACGTATTTAGGTTGATGATATCTGCTAGTAAGCTTAGGCACGCTTTCTCTAATGGCTTTTTTTATGTTAACGGAGGAGCGACCCGGTAAAAATTGGCAGTAGAATCTGTGTTCCAAAATACCATAGACCTACGGTCGGCTGCAAGATTTCCAATAGCTTCTATAGCCGGCTACACAATTTCTTATATAGCTTTTTATAGCCGATGGCGATTAAGCAACTCACAGCCAGGCGCTAAAGTGTATGCTGAACGTCACTAATTACGGATGCTAGGACTTGGTGAGTTTTTGGAATACTGCTCTCTTTTTGGGCCGTAGTATCTTGATTTATTTTGCGAGGAAAGCTCCGTACTTTTGATGGATGCCTGCCATTCCTAATATATTAGAGTGCCTTCAGTTTCGTATGATACTGTGCAATACCTCTGGTGTGAAATAGTTGCTTCAAGCGCCGTGGCAAGCTGCGGTGCGGCAGGCGGGCAGAGAGCGCGAAACGCGCATTGGCGCCTACAAACCTAACAGGGATACTTCACGCGTTGCGCAATGCGTGAAGTATCCCTGTTAGGTTTGTAGGCGCCAGTGCGTCGCCGCTCCGCTTTGTGTTAGGCTCTAATATTTGATCTAGTGGAGTCAGCGTTATTCAACTCATGATTTTGAAATGTTTGCACATCCTGTATGGATTATTCTCGTTTCAATTGATGAAAAAAAAATATGTATTAAAGGAAAATATAACGTGTGTTTTGTAAATATTAAGGTGGTTCCGTATCAAATTTAATGATTTCAAAAGCACACGAATTTCTTATAACCTTTTATAATCGATGGCGAAAAAGCAACAGCCAGGCGATAGAAAGTAAAGCCCGACGATAGGAACTATAGCCCGGCTACATAATTTTTTATCGCTTCGTATAGCCCGGCCGTATGATTTTCTCCCCACTCTACAGCCAGCTATTTGATTTTCTGTAGCCTTCTTTAGCCGGCTATAAGAATTCCTATGGTATTTTGAAACGCAGCTCTTATCGCCAATTTTTACCAGGGGAAATATGTGTGTTTTTTTGAAAGGAGATAACAATTCGCGCTCCCGGGTAGGTTTGTTGCCTATGCGGTGTAATTGACGGCGCTTCTTGAGTGACATATCGACGGTGAAACTACCAAACCACGTATCTCGTTTGCGGTGTTTAAAAATCTACGCTCACATTTTATTTTTTTGAAGTAGACTAAATCAATATCATTCCTTGAAATTTTCACAGAATTTTCTCCGCACGAAAAGGAAAAATCACAGAAATTTTCAAGACTGGACGTTAAGTAGTTTTTCATTTAAAAAATAAAGTATGACAGGAAGTCTACGACGTCGCAAACCGAGATACGTGGTTTGGTAGTTTCACCATCGATATCTGCAAATAGGTGTATGCGTTGTCATAGTATGGTTCGGTCTGATTGTAAGTTTACAGAATGAGATAAATAATCGTCTTATTTGCGGTCCGCTGGAGACATGTTGCCTGTACGTACGGTGATATTTAAATTCATCTTCAAATGGACCGTCTTCTATATATTTAACAAAGGAGCGATTCCTTGTACTACTGAAATCTAGATATTTTTGCCGTCGATCCACGTGAATATTATTTTTAAAGTGTAGCAATGCGTCTGAGGATTTGCAAAATTCAATCAGATCTGAGCCTTTGAAATTCCTCGATTTTTTAAAGGAATAGGAAGGTGATGTTCACGTACCACGTATCGATTGATCTGCCATTTAAACCTATGGAAAAGGATAGATAAACGGGGTGTTTGCAGCGAACACCCTAATAATCGATTCTTTACCATAGGTTTCAATGGCATAACAATCGATGGATCGCAATTCACGCCACGCCACTGATTTACTGTTCGTTACTTGGCGCGGTTTCGACCGAACCGTAGGTTGATTCATATTTCTGACCGGATTTTTTCCCAACTTTTCAGCACAAAATACAAATATGTCGAGATGCGAGCTTGAATTTTTCCTGAGGTGACTATGAACGACTTTGCCGAGGTCGTCGTTTCCTAGATCAGAGAAGATAGGGGTCGAAGCCATAATTTTAGGACGGCTACGTGGCTACGGCTACGTTCTTATACATATAAAAAATCAAAGCAGTGTACGGAAAATTGACAGCGTCCCGAGGTAAGTCAGTGAGAGCTTATTTCATTGGCATAAGAGGCAACGTTAGAATTAAGTTTTGGAGCAAGAGAAGCAAGCGAAGCGCTCTCTGTGCCGAAATGCGACGGACACCATACAGATTCCACTTAAACTCCTGGATGCAACTATTCGGGCTCCATGGATGTTCGTGTTGCCTACGCACGGAAGTGAAGGCGTTTTGACTGTTCAGGCACTCACCACTTCACCCGTGGCCAGACGCGGCGCCAACGGCAGGCTTTTCTGCGAGGATCCGGAATGGAAAAGGCAGAGCGCTTCAGGGCAGGATTTACCTACTTGCCGCCCATGGGCCGCCTGTATTTTGCCGCCCCCTTCTCATTCGTTTTGAAACATCAATAAAAACCATCAAGTGAACGTGCCAGCGGGGGAAGGATGCAGAAGACGCGTTTACTCGTGTTGAACACATTTTTTGGAGAAGCCCTGTCAACACTACTAGCAAAAGTTCACGGAACTTTGCGCGAAAGTTAAGTTCCGTAAACCTATCTCTGTGTGGACAAGGCCTTCCATTCATAAGAAATGAACGAAAAAATTATGAAAGAACAAACATAAATGTAGTTTAATGATTTTAACTTCCGCCGCCGCGCCGCGCCGACTGCACTGTGTTTGGCGCAATGCGTGAAGTATTCCGACAGTCTTGTAGGCGCTAAGCGTTTCACGCTGACCGCACTGTCTTTGGCGCAATGCGTGAAGTATTCATGCATTCTTGTAGGCGCTATCCGTTTCACGCTGACTGCAGTGACCGCACTGTGTTTGATGCAATGCGTGAAGTATTCGTGCAGTCTTGTAGGCGCTAATATGTGTTACATGCCGACCGCCGCGCCGAGGGCTCTCCTTTTCATCTCAAGTCCTCGTCATCATTTCTCTCTAAGTAAGTAAGTTCCAGGCCAAATTGCGTGTTTGGTTTCTCTCTTAACTCGACTAATTAAAGGTGCTGTCTCTTGTATCACTGAAAGACGACAAAATTAGAAATTACTATACTCTCAGGAAATGAGAGATTTTGTTGCCTTTTCTCGGTTGTAATTTATTTTCTAAATTCGATTTTTTTTATACCTACTTTTAAAATAATTGCAAAATTTGCCGCCTCCTAGATTTGCCGCCATGGGCCGCGGCCCATATGGCCATCCCCTTAATCCGGCCCTGGAGCGCTTTAAATTCTTCGTTTATACTATGAAAATATCTCTCAGGCACGAATAGCTGCATAAAGGCGTAGGATATAAGTATTTTGTGTGCTTCAGTTTTGATATCGCGGTGCGCTGAGCATGGAAAATGGGGGAAGTGGGGGGGAGGTATGGCCTCTTGGAAATCTACCTGGTCCCTCCATATTATACGAAGGATTGTGCTAAATATGCGCATGATATATTTTTAATCTTAAATTTTCGATAACAAAAACTCAAAATTGAATTGAAACTACCAAATTTTTGAAATACTAACTCCGGATACCCTTTTGTAGCCGGGGGAGTCCTCTGAAATTCTCCTGTTAGGGCTGGTCGTGTCCTGCAGAGCCCTTCCGGTGAGATTCATTTTTTTGGCTCGTCAACCCCCTCCCTCCCCATCCTCCTTACCACCGAAATGATTGGTTCCAAAAAGTGAACCAAATCCAGTCGCGGAAATTTGCTTATTGACATTTTATGAAATATTTCACGAATTCTCATAAGGTTCACTTGACACAAAGCAGCCTTTATGCAAATTAGGAACAATTCATCTCAGGAGAGGTCTCACAACTTGCATCTTCGAGCACGAAAAAATTCTGCCTTAATTCCCTTAATTGCTCGCGGTGATTTCCCGCCACGTGCCGCTCGTCAAGTGCAACGGCCAATCAGCGTCGAGCGCGGTTAGTACACTAGTACGCGATTGGTGGAGCTTTCGTTGACCGGAAGATGGGAAAAATTGAAACTTCATGAAATATTTCACGAGATTCTTGTCACGAAGCTGTGATTATGCCAACTATCACAAATTCATCGCCAAATAGGTCACACATATCGCATCTAAAACCACGGAGAAAGCATTTACCTCTCGCAGCCGTATTTTAAATTAATCGGTGTCATGGCCGAAGGCCTACTCGCCGCTTGGTAGGTGTTGACGGCGGTTTGACAAACAGCAGTTTTTGGTGAAATGTGGTCCGGAATATCTGGGCCAATCTGTTCACTCAAACGTTTGTGCGTTTAAACGCTAAAATTAATATCGCATAACCAAAGTTGTGCAAAAAATCCCACAAAATTTTGACAAACGATAAACCGAACATAATAAATCAAAATAATCAAAACATCCAAAATGGCTGACGTTAAGGGGCCGCTGGAGAGCCAATCAGAGGCCAGTTGTTTAGTTCTGTCCATACCTGTGTAAATCTACCTTGGCTCTGGGTATAAAGGGACTCTAACTCTGGGTACGCTTTGTTTATGTCCGGAGTCGCCGTTCGTTTACATTAGGAGCGAGTTTGACACCGATGACAGACTTTGGTTTTTGATGAAAATTTGGTCTGGAATATCTGGGCCAAACGCAAAAACCCAAACGTTTGAATGTTATTAATTTGATTGTAATTTAATTAAAAAACGGGCCCCTTCACCTACGTCACGAGGTCATGTGACACGTACTGAGGCTCATGGGAAATTTTCAACTTTTCCATACCTGTACCTGTGTAAATCTACCTTGCCCAGAGCGGACTTCCTCTAGGAGATGTTCCAGACTCAATTTCTCAGCGTTAGCGTTTCTTCACCTTGACGAAAGAACTTTCGTCCGCGTCTAACATTTATCCCTTTCGTAAAATCAAATATCAGTTACCCCGTTGATCTGTTCATGGTGATTTCAAGTGAAATTGCGGCGAGATACTCCAGACTCCTAATGTAAACACAGCGGCCTGTACCTGGTCGAGATGTTCCGGACTCATTTCTTCATTTACGTTTCTTCATCTCGACCAAAGAAGTTTCTCGCAAACAAGTCATTTTGTTGTAAGTTAGGATAATATTTGTGTTGATTAAGTGGCTTGAGCATTGGACTACCTGGCTGCGCCTTGCATAGCTGCCTCTATATCAAGATGATTGGGAGAAAAGCTTACTGGTTGATGTGCGAATCTGAATCCTAAATCCCTAGGAACGGTAGTTGTGAAAACCAGACGGATGTACAATGCTAGGTACCTTGCTCCTCACTCACTTTCTCATGGATGTTCACTGGTCTCTCCAAGGTTCTGGTTTTGCGATGCGTTGAAGCCAATGCTTTAAGTTTAGCTATAACAACCAGGCTTCGGAGATACTAATTAACAATCCTAGCAGTCACCAAATTCTCCAGCAAACCAGCATAGTTGTCTATTAACAGCTGAAGAAGCAATGGAAACCGTATTTACCTATGACAACAAGATTTTTTCCGTTGGAACTCTGATAGTAAGTATGAGGGGGAACTATCACCTTTAAGGCACGTTTCTCCATGAATTTTCTTGTTTTTTGGCATCAAACTAAGTAGAACTCAAGGAAAATGAGGCAAAACTTTACAAGTTACCATGTAAGGTTCATCTGCTGAAAAAATAGAATAAAGTCTAAAATTCCTAATGAACATTACCAAGATGGTTCTGCCACCAGCAGTTCAGTTTTTAAGGCACGGATCAAATACGGTTATCTATTATTCTCACGGTGCCCATCAAACTATAGGTAAGAAACCTAGTCCTGTAATAATAATGGCATGGAATGACGGGCTCTAATTGGTGACTTGACCATCCCCAATAAGTTATCGAAAGAATTTACTTCTTAAAAGATCCTTTGCGAATAAAGCCAAGTAAATATGCAGATAAAAGTCCCGTGTGATATGTGAAGTGTACTTATTCAAAGTAATTTCAAAGGGAAGGGATGAAATGTTCAAAAGGTAACGTCCAAATTTGCAAAGTTGTAGAGGCGCTCGGCACAAATTGGACAAGGTGCCGCTAAGTAATGATTAAATGAATTTTTTATTGTTATTAATTACGGAAAAGAGAATCAGGCCGAATGCCAAAATCCAAAATTCGAAAAGTGTAGGGTGGTGGGTGGTGTAGGAGCCGAACCTTCTTCGAGATTACGGGCGGCGAGCGGCAACCTGATTGGCTACGAAGATTGCCGAGCATGGCCGAAGGCCTACTCGCCGCTTGGTAGGTGTTGACGGCGGTTTGACAAACAGCAGTTTTTGGTGAAATGTGGTCCGGAATATCTGGGCCAATCTGTTCACTCCTTCAACACCAAGATCTCCGGCAGAGAGAGCCACCATCCAAGTTGTTTTCTTTTTTTTGTAGGTTATGTTTGATGATTTTCTCACGTGTGTAATTTAATTTGTGCGTGCTTTTCCAAGTTTTTCTCTGTAAATTATTCTCATTCTAATATTTTCATTATTTTCTGCCAATGGTCTTAATATTCCTGCTTCTGAAATTCTCCACAACTGGTGACATTATGAAATGTTCATAATTATCTCTCAGATTTCCGCCTGACCTCGTATTTATTTATCAACCCGAGTTTCAAGTTGTGGATCAAGAATAACGATGCCAAAAATCAAGTCGGAGAAGAAAAGCCGTCAGCATGCTGCTGTTGTGAGGCAAGGTAACCAGGAATTCGCCCATTTACAAGAAGTAATCTTTCTCCTCTTTTCTAACCCACATATTGATGGCTAAAGTGCGACACCAAGTATCTTTATTGCGGTGTTTCAAAATGTCTGCTCCTAGTTTTCTTTTTTGTAGAGGAACAAGTCAACTTTATAGCTTCAATTCACACACAGAATATTCTACAAGCCAAGAAGGGAAATCAAGGATGTTTTTAAGAAATTATGTTGAAAAGTTTTCCAAAGAAAAGGTAAGGCACGACTGGAAGTCTACCAAGTCGCAATTGGCGATACTTTGTCTTGCACTTTAGCCATTGACGTGCACAATGTCTCCAAGACTTTTCCATGCCTTCAGTCAAAATCATCTCTTGAACAAGGTAATTCTTCATGGTGATTACAAATTTTCTGCAAGTTCTGGGCAAGGAGAATAAAAGGAGCCAAATACTCAGCCTGTTTGTCTCATTGCCGTGTCGTCCTTTCTTATAAACAATTCGCTTTTTCTGTCTTTCTCAGGGATTCTCTTCAACAAGGAATTTGGTCAACACATCCTCAAGAATCCCCTCGTGATTCAGGGAATGATAGATAAAACAGCTCTGCGACCCACGGACACGGTGTTGGAAATTGGACCTGGTACAGGCAACATGACAGTGAGATTATTGGAAAAGGCAAAGAAAGTTATTGCCTGTGAAATTGATACTCGGTAAGAGGTTCTCTGTTCTTGTGCAGGTGTCTAAATTAACTCATATTATTACATTTCTGACAAATCGTATGGCTCATCTTTTGAAACTCCTCACTTTTCAAACAGTAATTGTGCCCTAGGAAGAAATTCCCATCTCTTTGACTACAAGGAAGTGAACAAAATTTTTAAGTACGCATTCATTTCTCCCGAATCTCAGAGAATAGAATAGGTGCTTAGCTTGTTTTTTGGTCAACAATTCAGAAGGAAGCTCAATATATCAACAAGAACTCTATCAGTGCTTGTGCCTTTCGTTCAGTGGTCTGGAGTAAAGTATTCAAATTTACCGAGTTTTGTTTGTTTTCGCAATTGCCAACATCTAAAAATTATATTTAAGAATCTGCATATCTTGTACTCAATGTACTTAGGTTTACTCATTTTCTATATCTGCCTCCAATTTTTCCAACGTTAGCAAATTATTCAGTTTTTGAAATCAAAATTGATGACATTTTATTTGAGTATTAAATTGATTTTAAATATCAGGCAAAAACTGTGAAACATCAGATACTGAAATGAATTTTTACCAGCGACCGACTGTAAACAGTATAATCATAAATGTGTGTTGACATAAAAAATGATGGTTCCACTTTATTTTTTACTTCAGACTGGTTGCTGAATTACAGAAGCGAGTGCAAGGAACTCCATATCAAGCAAAACTTGAAATCATCATCGGAGATGTTATCAAGAAAGATCTTCCCTTCTTCAATGTCTGTGTTGCGAATATTCCCTACCAAATATCATCCCCGTTAGTCTTCAAGCTTTTACTACATCGACCTTTTTTCCGATGTGCAATTTTGATGTTTCAACGAGAATTTGCTCAACGACTTGTTGCCAAACCTGGAGACAAAGTTTATTGCCGTCTATCCGTCAACACGCAACTTCTCGCCAGAGTTGATCTCGTAATGAAAGTAAGTAAACTTCATCAAATAATATCTTTGATGAATACACCTTCACATCACGTTTCATCTCAAAAGGTTGTCATTGAGTTGTGAAGACTTGAGAGTCGGATTTTCTAGATCATCTTCAGGTGGTGATTTCTGTGTAAAGAAGTTTTTTAATTTCTATGGGGATGCTGAAAATTCTGAAATGATGATCTTTCAATTTCATTATGCTGGTTTCTTGAAAGTTTTCTCACAATGAAATTTCTCATTCCCAGTATGTTTCCAAGAGAAGAACAACAACAAAAACTAGTGCTCACGCACTCTGTAGTGATGCAACCTATTTATCTCCTTCTTTCCGACAGCTAGTAGAATTTAAAATGTGATAAATGTTAAATATTTTTGTTATTTTAACAATTTTATATGATGGAGAGTACAATATCTGTGGTGCTCTAGCCTGAAATGTTGAAGTTGAAGAAGAAATTTGAAAAATCAAAAATAGATTGTTTGGCTTTTGCCCAAACCCAATATTTCGACTAAATACATTTTATCCGATTGCCCTGCCCATTTTCAAATCTGAGGGAAAACCATAAAAAATCAAAGATGTGTCTGTAAGCTTTTCCTCACAGCTTACAAGTCCAACATGCAGCATGCAATTGAAAGATAGCAAGAAAAAGTAAAGAAAAACAATCACAGAATCTATTGAAAATTATGTTTGGCCGCTGCTTAGCAATTAAACGGCTGGCCTCTTGGCTGTACTGTAAAGCTCTAAACCACAAAACAACAACAGAATTACCATATGTGCATACTAGTAATGAATTTTTGCAGAATTTTTGAGAGTTGCACACGGTTTTGAATAGTGTTTGCCCATTAGTTGAGATCAGTACAGCCAGAGGTTCAGAAACTTCCCAATCACATGATCATGATGGCGTGGCTGCTAGCAAGAAAAGTGGAAAGGATGTAAAAAATTGGGAACAGGAACTTGCGTGTTTTTAGCAGAATTACAGAGGAATTGGTGTGTTTTTCTTAAAATTGCTAAAAAATTTGAGTGTTTTCCTCAAAATCTCAGCAGTTTGTGACTAAAGTACAGACAAAAGATCATAGCTTTGAAGTTCAAGGGAGGAAAAAGAGTTTTTAAAATGGGAAGGCTAAGGACTCTCTGCATTCCTGATTATAGCATGAATTATGGTCATGCTTGAACTCGTTTCAGGGGAGACAAATAAATCTTTAGTAATGGCCAGGTCGGAAGTTAAAATCTCTTAGAAATTTAAGGTGATGTTTATTTTTTTTTTTTGTTCCCAGGTTGGAAAAAATAATTTTAAGCCACCTCCAAAAGTAGAATCTAGTGTAGTTAGGATAGAGCCCAGGAATCCGCCACCACCAATCAACTATCATGAGTGGGATGGTTTAACCAGAATAGCGTTTTTGAGGAAAAACAAAACCATTGCTGCCGCATTCAAGCAGACAGCTGTGTTAACAACTCTAGAAAAAAACTTTAGGATACAAGCTTCATTAAAGAATTTGGTAAGTGGTTTTTTTGAATTCATTCTCTAAGTAGCCTCATTGTATCTTGTTTTTGACAAAGTGTTCCCTCATAGTGCGGTATATGGGTGAAAAACGAACCGTCAACTAATTAATACAAATTTTTACGTCGCCAATAAATTGCAAAAAGTATCAACTCATCAAACTAATTTCGGACTTTTTTGAAAAACCCGTTTTTTATTTATTCGTCTCTTTCCAATTATTGTTTAAAAGAAAAAAGGAAGGCTATTCCTTTAACATTCCTCCCTCCAATCACATTATTATTTAACTCATTAGAAGAGTCATTTGATGGATCCATATCCGGTACTTCCCTTTAGCATTCATTTGATTGATTATCTGAAGATCAATGTCAAAAAGGTTTTATAGATTCATTTTTCCATCTTAATTATAATTCATAATCATAATGTGAGAGTCTTCAAAGTTTTTTTCCCTATTTGTTATTAAGTTATAGATCTTTAAGAATTGAAAGCCAAGTATTGAATTTTTGACAAGCAGTCCTATGCAGAATACATCAAATTTTAATGAAAACTGATTTTCTTTCTAGGATATCCCATCTGACTTAGACATGAAACAGAAAGTAGATCAAATTTTAGCGGAATCAAACTTTGCAGAGAAACGTGCCAGATCTATGGATATTGATGATTTTCTAGGGTGAGTATCTGCCTCTATTTTTGCTTTCATGAAATATCAGAAATATAGGTTAAAACGTTAATATCGGTAATTTCTAGTAGGTAATTGTTGTATGTAATGTTGTATTATTATTTTTCTGAAATTCGAGTTTACACAAGAAAACGCATATGTTGAAACATATTTGCTGTAAGGGTATCAGCACCGACATTTCAAAATAAAAAGCATATCCAAGAGGTCAGCGCCAAGGTATTTAATATTATTGCAACAGTTAACATTTTTTTCAGGCAATAGATATAACTACTCTAGAATGGCTTCAAATTTTCTTGAAATTTTGTCATGAATTTCCTCTATTGTTTCTTCAAGAACTCCTTAAAATTTTTGATACAAGCAATGCACTTGCTGATGAATGTGTTAGATGGACCTTAGCAAAATTGCAGTGCTATTCAACCCCTCTGGCTCAGATTTCTTCCAATATCTTTATGCGGGACAAAGAGGTCCAGAGGCGGGGCACAGGTATACAGGGTGACCCAGAATTAAACGGCTAGACTTCAGGAGCATGTCCTATAAGTCAAAATTAGACTTCTTTGTTGATTAAAGTTTTTTCCACAAGTGTCCTCAGTCGGAGCTAGGCCCCTCAAAATTTCGGAAAGTCAATCGTTTTTCCTGAATTTTGGCAACGGTTGTGAACCAAATCTCATGGAAATTTGTACTCGTCTGTAATTTTATGGCCTGAATTCATAAATAATCCCAAAAAAAATTGATATCTCAATTTAAAGAGGGGGTTTTGGGGTGTTTCGGCTCCTGCAGTCTGGCGGTTCAACCCTGGATCACCCCGTATATGAATTTCCCATCTGAAAATTTGGTGAACTTGAAGATATGTAACATGTGTAGTAAAATACTTACAAATATCCTCAACTTTTCAGTTTTGGATCTTGGGTCCTTTCAAAATGAAAGGTTTTTCCCTCCTGGTATTTTACTTAACTGGTGTTCTGGCTTTTAAGTTCATTTTAAAGGAATCATAGAACTCATTTGTTCAACAGTTTTAAACTTTATTATCTCGCAATATTATTTTGTGTTACTCCAAAATGCTTACCTTTTTTTTTTTTTTTTTCAGATTACTTCTCGCATTCAATTCTAATGGTATACATTTCACTTAGTCAGGTGGCAAATTATTTCAAATATGTTCTCGACTCCTTGGGGAACGTATGCCATTACGCTTCGCTCCTGTTTCCAAGATGCAGAAATACGTTTGAATAGTACAAAATCTTTAAAAAACATCAATTGTGATCCGTCCATCATTCATTTCAATGAAGTAGGGATTTGATTTATAGAACTCATGGGCGTGATTCATCAATTTCTTAAGTTTTAAACTTCAGACCATCATTGCTAAGTCAATTAAAGGCAATGATAATCCCCGTCAAGAATTTTTCATCGGAACTTTGTGAAACTTGGGTTTTGGGATTGTTTAATGAAAACCTAACCCATGAGGAGTCATATTAGTGTTGATTCTCAAGAGTAACCAGAAGACTGATGGGAGTTGTATACTTTCATACTTTCAGGTTTCTACGATGGTTCTTCCTTTTTTGCCCCCATGATATTATTATTAAGTCAGAATGAAGGAAAAACTAGAAGAACTTATGTATGGACGTAATTCTGCCTTAAAACGAAAGTTTTTTAATAGTCCTGGCAGGAGGGACAGCAATTTTTGAGAATTTCAATAAATTTTTCCAGAAATCTACCCAACTAACGATTGGTAGCAAAAGATAGATCCTCCATTTATCGATTTTCTCAATGTTTGAGACTGGAAGGACGAAAAACCAATTTGATTTGAATCATTTGTTGGAAGAATTAATCACAACTTTTCATTTACTCCAAGTAATTTGTGTGATTTTGCCAATGTGATCATGTATACATATAAGCTGATGTCTTGCAATGATTGGTACGAGATTGTCTCGCCTGATCGGCAGCCTGCAATCAAAACAATATCTTCACTTTGTCAGCTTTAGAAGAATATGTCTCTCTTTTTGATGGCAATGCTTGCTAAAATACCATTCACTTCTGTGAGAACTCCATATTTTGTGAAATTATTTTTACATTATTTTGTTCAATAAAATTATTATTCTTCAACTACCTATGATGTCTCTAATTTCTTTACAGCTCTGTTTTTGTAGGTATAACGAATCAGAACAACAGATTTCTTCCTCTGGTCCAACATTACGCTTGCAACTCATTCATAAATGGGTCATTAAAATATTTTTTTCTTCTTCATTTTCCCCTAGAATTTTAGGAAATTGGGCTTTTTTAAACCAAAAAAAAGCTACCATCTTAAAAGGAAATGCACTTCTTGACAAACTAACATAAAATGTATTGTTTAGTAACACCCCCCCCCTCCTTTAAATCAGGTTAAAACAGATCCACTCATTGCTTGCTGAGATACTTACTGCAAGTATGTTGAACCTAATTTTGCTTCCAGATAAGAAAATAAAAAAAAAATTTCTATAATAATAATAGCTTTATTGAAAATTAAGAGATATTTTTACAGGGAACAATGATTCTCTCTCTCCAGGCAGCTACAACGATTCTGTGGCTTTGTCTATCTGGGAGAGATGTTATTCAATTTTTAAACATATCACAGCTTTAAACTTTATCACAGGTAAATAAAATGAACATTCAAAAATAAGTAATTGGTTGGTATATACAAGTGCAGTAAATTCTAACGTTCAACCATGTTAAAGGTCAAATGCAATTGTAGGATATTTTATGGGCTTTTATAATGGATAGCTAAATTAGAAATCTATCTTGATTGCAATGTTACATTTCTACAAACACTGTTAGGAGATTCATACTATGGCTTGAAACTTTTACATGGTCATCCTTTTTTTTTACAAACCCTTCTGTTAAAGCAATTCAAGCAAGCAACTCAATCATGAGCAAATACTAAGCAATTTCTGAGCAAGGGTCATAAGTCCAAAAAGGCATTTTGTCAAACGCCACAGCAGTTGATTAAAATTTGAAGATGTATGTTGCTTGGCACGAATTTGACTTAAAGCTCTTATTTTTCCAATATTTTGAACCCAGAATTGAAACAGTGCCAGTACCTAGTAAATAGTTCTAGAATCTGCTGAAATAATATTTTCCTATCTTGATCTAAATACGAAATTTTTGTTTGAATGCTGCAAAATTAGGAAATGAATGTGAACTAAGATTGAGTGAATCATAAAAATAGTAAAGAAGTGATCAAAATTTTCACAAGAGAACCTTCTCCACAAATTTTGATCGTTTTCTCTTACAAAATTACCGAAGACTCAGAAGTTCAATCTGATTAAAAATGATTACCTTTTTGCTTGAGCACTTGAATGACACCTAATTCGAATATTGCCCTTTGACATTGCCCTAGGAGCATCTAATAATTGATGGACAGCTTTCCTAAGAGCGAGTTGTCAAAACCTAAGCACTCTCTCAATCCCACTGAAATATTTCCATGAGAAGCAATGAAAGTAATAATCAGAGCTCTATGGAAACAATGTGAGGCCTAAAAATGTTACCAAATCTGTTGACTGAATGTATAAGAGGCAATCATGTCAAATACTATTTCTACTTTCATTTAATCCTGAAGCACTTTTGTCAAAATCCTTATTCAAGAACTTAAATTGTCCCGTTTTCACTAAGTTTTGCCAGCAATGCTTGACTGCAAATATTATTAATAACACAATATTGTTCTCACATTTCATTAACCTTAAGTATAGTTTATTTTCAATTTAGAAAGGAACCCAACAGATGTGATGTACGATCAAGTACCAATAATTAACAGTAGATGGGGGGGGGGGGGGGGGGTTAATTTTACAAGTAATTCTTTAGTGGAGTGGACAAAACAAATTAAGCACAGAAATATTTATGAACCTGCATACCACCACTATCCCATTAATGAGATGTATGTAGTCCTTTTTGATTTTATCCATTCACTACCATACTTACATTAATTATTATTGTAAGTAAGCATTATGGTTCACACTTTGAAAAGTGATAAATGAGGGCTAAGTCACAGTCAGTGACAGCCGTAGGGTATTGTTTAAGATGTGAAATGTAGGTACATTTGGCTTATTCAAACAACCCAAGCTCACCAAAACCAAACAATCCTTTAATAAGAGGCCGAGCCATTCACTACACTCTACCCTTCATCTGCTCTTTTTTCATAGCATGGACTATAATCATGAAGCTTGCTGCAATGATGCGCTTTGATTGTTAAATAGTTGAAAACAAAAATGACAAGACAAGGCATTATATTTCAATTCACGCATTAAAAGCAGTTTGATTTTTGAGTTTTACTTTAACTGTCTTCAAAAAATCGGATCCAAAGGAAAAAAATTTTATGAGAACAATTTCAAATTTTAGTGTTAAAGAAACTGAAAGTAAAGAATACACAAGGTAAAAGTACCTAGATTCATTTATCAATAACATCAATCAAAATGCACAGCTTTGATCTGCCATACCTTTGTTATGATTAGTGAGTTCTTTAACTTTCAAAATTGATTATACACTCTTGAGTGAAGAACACACTCCCTGTCAATCCAATTGTTTTAAAATAACATGAATAAAATTCAAAATCAATCATGTCTCAAAAAAGTGGCGATCCGCAGAGTAAAAATAACAAGCTTCACCTTATGTAACTCAAATGAAGGTGAAGCATTATAAAATAAGGACTTTGAGGACATATAGTGTTCATTCAACATTGCTGGGTTGCTACATATTGTCTAAAGCTTTTTCTTGAGACTAGGATAAGTAGGGTAACGTAAGTATTGACAATGGCAATCAGAAGGGACATCATGCTCCTTTGACAACACGGCAATAGTATTACTATGACATGGTTTTTAGAGTCAACATTGTACGAGAAGACTGAATTATTTTAAGGGTTCAAAAGCCTCCAGCAGACATGAAATAGTTTTCAATCATAAATGCTATTCCTACTTCACAATTCAATCCATTTAACTCAATTGAAAACACACTTGGTTGGATGAAAAATTCACCTGCATGTTAACATTGCGGCAACAATACAAACAGATTTTAATCCTCATAAGGATTTTTCTTGCAGTTCATCTTGTCCTATTTCCTAAATTTACAAATTAATACTGCATTTACTTACGCTTAATTCAATATAATTCAAGGAGATGAGACACAAAAACATAATTAGATTAACTGGAGAATATTTTGAGGAATTACCAAGTCTCGTTCAAGAAGAGCCATAAAGATAAAACTCTGTCCTTAATCCATTTCAGAAGCTGCTAGGAGAGCATGCCAATGGAAAGATGCCAGAAAAGGTGCCTTTCCTCCTTCTAAGTTCTCCCATAACTGAGGAAAAAGCAAAACAAATACATCACTAAAATTTACTGAAGAAAGTATGTAGGCTAGAGAGCAGCCACCATTGTCATGGCCAAAGTGCTAAACCATGTTATCTCCATTGAGGTGTTTCAGAATTTCCGCTCCTATTAAATTTTTTCAAAGAGAAACAAGTCAACTTTCTGACTTGAAAATGATACTTCATAATCTGCTAATAGAGAAGAAATATCAAGGATGTTCTCAAGATATTACTTTCACCACTTATCCAAAGATATAATGAAGAACTACATAGAATCTGCAACAATGCAAACGGAGATGCAAGGTATTGCAAATTGGCCATCAATATGTGTCAAATTTGTTTCAATTTACAAAAATTTTGAGTTTACCCCAATTTATTCAATGACTCTAGCTTTAACAATTTGCCTTGCAAGGCAACTGTTGAAATTGTGCACTTGTTAATTAGACAAAACAAGACAAGGGTGAAGTACAGATTTCAACGATCAGCCTGCCCTTACGCTTCTATCAATCATGTGCATCAATTGCAGAAAAAGGACGTAATCCTTGAAGAGCAGAGTCAATCCAAACCAAATAAAGTAAAAAGAAAAACCTGTGCAAGACCTACGGTGAGACTTTTTTCTATGAGTTAAGGTACTAAACCACAAATTCAGAACTTTCAAAACTCACCACTTGAGAAAAGTCACTCAAATTACATTCAAACCTGATGAGTACTTGACAAGTCTTGGACAAAAACTGCTTGCAAGAAAAATTTTAGCCTGAAAACAACTGATCTACAACAACAAAAAAACTATCTTGAGATGTTACTTGGAAGATATTACACTTCCTTTGTCTTAGCGCTCTGCAACAAACAAAACTCAAATACCTGATTTTTTTTACTGGAAGGTGGATCAAGTGGTGTGGGAAGTTTACACTTCTAACAATTTCATAAAAAAAAATCTTCATTGATAGCTAAGATATTGACAATTTGCTGAAGTAATTGCATTTAAATTATGCCAAACTTTCTGAGCCATCCTTTCTTTCCTACAATACTCATGAAGTCATGACACCTGATTACTGACCAAGATACAAATGGAAGCCAATGTGAAATGAGAAAATACTGATAACTTACTTATAAATAGATATGTAAGTGGGCATCAGCATTAAAAAGAAAAAATCCATGAATTAGAGAAGAGTTTCATTTGCAGGCAGCTTCCTTCAAAAATTAAGTCACAACAGGATCACTGGGAAATCTGGACAAAAAAAGAATACAAGAATGAGAATTCAGAGGAATGGTTACGGGAGATTTTTGTCAATGACAGTCTTCACAGGAAACTACTTTCAAAATTTTCATTTGTAACATTAGAGGCCAAGTAGAAAACTGACAGTAGACGGATTTTTTTTTTCTTTTTTTTTTTTCAAATTCCAGTGAGAAGTTGAAATTTTTAGTTCTGGTCAGTATACCGGTTGACATCCTGGAAGAGTAAAAAGTCCTTTGCCCCTCCCGATACAACATTTTTCTAGTTACGCTTACGCTCATCAGATATTGATCACATTACTTTGAGAAGTTCACTAATTTGAGGGACTAACTGAAGCAAACGATTCTCACCTTGCATACTTCATGCGTAAAGATTATCAGATAGATAAAATTAGATTTAGTCCCTTTTAAACTAAAATCATTCTTAAGATACTTACTCATTTAGTTCTGCACCAGAATTTTCAGAATTGGAGGAGCTGTGATTGAAGGAATGAGTGCGTCGCTTTGCAGGAAGTTGAAAATACCAGTTTTCTGGTTCATTACTTTTGAATCCTTCAGCTTTCGGCTTATTTATATACAATGCACGAATACCAATTGTTGTCGGACGCTCTTCTGGTGAATGAGACAGCATTAAATTCAATATGTTATACTCTTTCTTGAATTTAGATCTAAAATCTTTAGGAAAAACATTGCGCCTTAAATTTGTCATTACTTTCCATCGTTCCATCTGAGTAGAAAAAGGGATTAGAAGTTCGAAGAGAATTAGACCTAATGAATAGATATCAACCTTGTAGTTATAAGGATTACCATGAACTTGCTCTGGACTCATGTACAGTTGCGTCCCGACCATGGCAGTATGTCTCTCATCAAAGTACCTGTTCCCTCCGCTGGCTTGTCCATCAGGAAAGCTTCCATCCATAGCTGTCACCAGGCCAAAGTCTCCGATTTTTATTTCTCCATTCGGAGAGAAAAAAATGTTGGAGGGTTTTAAGTCTCTATGAATTAGTCCTTCTAAATGTACATATTCGACAGCTTGAACTATCTGCT
Organism: Bemisia tabaci; assembly: GCF_918797505.1. Lineage (NCBI taxonomy): Eukaryota > Metazoa > Arthropoda > Insecta > Hemiptera > Aleyrodidae > Bemisia > Bemisia tabaci. The sequence continues at coordinate 60,086,048 of NC_092794.1, forward strand.
CGAATATGTCGAGCACCACCTCCGGATTGCGTGGTTCAGTATTTTCATGCAACCACTCTCGCAGCGACTCTTTGCGGCACAATTGCATTTGTATGTACAAGAAAATTTTTGATGATTTATTTACAATATTTACATTTGAGTCCTCAATTTTTTTCTTACTAATCAGTCTTTTTACATCAGTATCATCTTCTGTTACAATTGACAATGAATGATTGGATTTAATTTTTTCCTTCTTGTCAAAGCTGGAATCATCTTTTGCAGAGGTCTCGAAAACAATAAACGAATCACTTTTATCGTTCCTTACTCGCAAAGATGATTCACTACTAGTATCATAAATCTTATTGCTAATTGTTGGTAACCACTCTTTTTTGTTTTTTTTCCGTTGTTTCAGATTCTTCTTGTTTTTTTTAGGTTTTGGTTGAGGATAACTGCTTTCCATATCAATTGATAAAGCGTCACCAAAGGTTTTCAAATAGTTTTCTTTGTTGCATAAAACTTCATCTTGGCTCTCTTGCCAACCTACAGGTGGGCATTCAACCCATGCATTGAAATAGCGGACAATATGACGATGATCCAATTTGGCTAAAGCTTTCACTTCACGCATGACCCGATCTCGAGATTCTTGTTTATTTGGTAATGGTATGCGTTTGATGGCATAGTGACAATCATCAATTTTGTTTTTAGCTTCAAAAACAACTCCAAATCCACCTTTACCAAGACAATGTATGGGGTCAAAATCAGTTAAATAACGAGAAACATAATGCTCAGCTGGTAAACTCATTGTTTTTGGTGGCGATTCAATAGGAGCAGTTGAGTCTTGCTTGTGAATTATTGGTAATATGCTTGTATTATTTTGAGGTCTAAAAGAATAATCAGAGAGTAAATACCGGAAAAATAATCGGTGCATGCACTGCCAATTAATAATGAAGTTTATGGCAACTGCCGTGGCCAAACTGATGAGCGCTATTTCTTTCCACCAGTACCAAATAGAAACGATAATTATTTGGACCACTGGATCATCTTCTGTCAAAAATTCCACCTCTTCCTCTTCATCACAATATTCCTCTGTGATTATTGCCAGGTTACTGACATTGTCTGATGATTTCGAGCTACTTTTCGGTAGTTCCTGAGAGAAAGCATAAAATCCACTCTTATTGAGACGCATATCCGGAGCATACAGAACAGACAAAGCTGTGGAGGAGGACTGGTCGCTGATTCCCAGGACTGAATTGAACTCAACTAATTGAGAGTCAGGAGCAACAGGTTGCAGGGTTATTTTTGTATAACCTGCACCTACCGAGACAATTTGAGATTGATAACGGGTGTCCTTCACAGCTGCTTGGAGTAATGAACTTTCCTGGATGTACCACTGTTCTTTATACGTACCTAAATAAAGTGATAGGGAATCCTCAAATAAATCAATGCGCTCGAGTTTGCCATTACGCAAACTCCACATGCTGACCACTGGCGAATCAAACTGATGTTTCCACAAAAGTTCTTCAGAGTTAACCTTATTTACAGCACAGACAATGCCTTCTGGGACGACAGCTTTGAAATGGAAATTATCGGTTGAATTCTCAGTGATAGTATCCTCTAAAATGCACTGAGTTGTCCCTGATGGATCAGGCAACAATTTAATGTCAATTTGAGCAACGCTGAAATTCCATCTTTCTTCGCCGGAGCGGGGCTTGAACCCTCTCACAGTCTGAGTGAAACGACGAATTTCGAGTATGTCGACTAATGTTTGGTTACCTGAGTAAGTGTAGTTCCCACATCTGTCTGCAGAGCACTCGTACAGCAATTCACCCGTGTCAGCGACAACTCCCATTTGTCGACTTTCCTCGCTTCCAGAATAGCGATCAGTGTACTGATAAGATGATTTCAACAAACTACTCACAGCTACAGGGATTGGTTCGACATTCTTCCCATTGTACTTGTATAGACTGCCACTTAACGATGGGATGACCTCCACAGGGTTTCCGTGATTGTACAATTTGAGCTGATGGATACTTGAAGACAACATGTGACCTGGACTGGTTGACATTTTCCACACAGTGGCTCCATCATCTTCCGGGTCTAGTGCAGTAATCTTGCCATCCAGAGTGTTAACCAAGATTAAATCTCTCCGGTTAGTTTGGTTGTAGTCGCAGAACGGTAAACTTTGTGAGGTTTCTCTGCATAACACATGAAGGGGATGCAGGCAAAGGAGTGTGAGAAATTTCAAACAAATTTTGAGCAGGCTTGCCATTGTTTTCTGACACAAATTGCACGATTTGCACGCTTGAAAAAAGCCAAAACAACGAAGGAGGGAATGACATTTTCCAGTCTGAAAGGACGTATAAACGAGCGGATCGCTCTTAGGGCTTTGGTTGGCTCATGATTATGACATGGGAGAGTCTAAAATTCGCGAAAATAATACACTACTAAAATGAAAGTGATAATCACATGGATTATTTGAAGACTGAAAGATATATCAAGGGCGCTTTCACTGCTCCAAACAACCAAAGTCACTCCGTTGAGCTGATCAGTCACAGGAATTATAACCAAACCACCATAATAACATCTAAAAAGCTCCAACTCACAACTCACGCAAATTATGAATAATACTGCAAATAAACTTTCCAGTGCAACATTGCATTACCGATGACATCATCGAAAGATGTTGCAAAGGACCAATCAGAACACTCACGTTACCATCACACTAATAGCGGTAAAATTCAAACGCACGCTTTCCTTACTTTATTAGTGCCAAATCAAAGTTAAAGTACAACATATTGCATGGAATTTTGATGTAAAAAAAGTTCTCTCCAGTTTATCACTGGGAGAACAAAAGTAGAGAGACGCAAATTATATTGAAATTCATAATGACCATTGGTTAACTAGCTTGCATGAATTATTTTTTAATGAGGTCAAAAGTTGTCAGGAGGCGGCAAACTTTTTTACGCTAAGAGGGGGGGGGGGGGTTTAAGGGGTCAAACTTCAGAAAATCTTCCTTCATTCCTTTCTTTCAAAGTTTTTTTTTAGGTTTCAGTCACATAGGCGAATCCAAGGAGGCGTGGTAGAGGACGAAGCACGAACCCCCCCCCCCCCCCCCCCCAATTCGCGTGAGAAAAGAAGGAAGAACGCTTATACCTACTTGGTATTTATTCATAACGAAATTAAATGAAACTGCATGGTATATGCTATTAAAAGTCAAAAATTATCTCGGAGGAGTCCTTGGACCCTCTTACCGCCCCAGCGTTCGAAGTTCTTGGATCCGCCTATGCATGACCTGTTATTATTGCTCTAAACTGTCCCTTGTTGATCAGGTAACTTTGATATTCTGGAGGATGAATGGTTGCGTCCCACAATCCCAAATGCCGTTGCTTTGATGTTTCGTGGAAAATTAATTATAGTGATCATGCCAAATATTAATAATTACGAGTAATTTGATTTGAATCAAGTTCAAATCAAATACAAGCAGATAGCGATGAACCGAAAAATGAAGTAAGAGAGAAAGAACTCACATCAGTATTAGAGATTCAAAATTTCGACGAACCGGCGACCGGGATGAATGATACAATGCATTTTTATTTGGGTGAAAGTCGTGCTATGCAGGGCCAGATTAAGGGGGTGGCCCATGGCGGGAAAATTAGGGGGCGGCAAATTTTGCACTTTTTTTAAATGCAGGTACAAAAAAATCGGATTCAGAAAAAAATTACGAACAAGAAAAGTTGACAAAATCTCTCATTTCCTGAGAGTTCATTAATTTCTAATTTTGTCGTATTTCGGCGCGGCGCAAAGAGAAATGATGACTAGGACTTGAGATGAAAAGGAGAAGCCGTCGACGCGGCGGCGCGGCGGTCGGCATGTAACAGATATTAGCGCCTACGAGACTGCATGAATACTTCACGCATTGCGTCAAACACAGTCGGCCAACAGCGGTCAGCGCGGCGTGAAACGCACAGTGCCTACAAGACTACATGAATACTTCAGGCATTGCGCCAAACACAGTGTGGTCAACGCGGCACGGCGGCGGAAGTTAAAATTATTAAACCACATTTATGTTTGTTCTTTCTCAATTTTTTAGTTCATTTCGTACAAATGAAAGGCCTTGTTCCCACAGAGATAGGTTTACGGAACTGAACTTTCGCGCGAAGTTCCGTGAACTTTTGCTGGAAGTGTTAATAGGGTTTAAGCAAAAAACGTGTCCAACACGATTTATAACGCGTCTTATGCACCCTTCTCCCTCCGGCACGTTCACTTGATGGTTTTTATTGATGTTTCAAAATGAATGAGAAGAGGGCGGCAAAATAAAGGCGGCCCATGGACGGCAAGGAGGTAAATCCGGCCATGGTGCTATGTCATATGTCAATATACCTTCCTCCTTGTTTTTTTATCATCCACATTTTAGTAGGAGGATAACGAAGTGGTCGTTCATCCCTCCTCTTCCTTCGGATCTATTCCATAAATTCCATAGTCATTGATAGACATAGATTCCACACTCAGGGGATGTAGACACGGCAAGTGGTTATGGAATTTCGTCGATAGACATAAATTTCACAGTCAGAATCTTCGACGGGCTCAGGAATATCCTTGATAGACATAAATTCCACAGTCGTGGGATTAAATATAATACAAGCAGGGGCGGACTGGTAGTCAAAAAGTTAGGAGGAGACCTCAATGTAAGGGCCCCTCCTGTCGTTCAGGGGCCCCTCTAAGAAGGTCCGGGGGCCCTCTCCCGGTAAATTTTGAAAATTTCACACTTTTTAAACACAAAGGCATTATTGGAGTTGGATTCTACAGTACTTAAACTTCAAAATAACCCATTCTCAGGATTCATCGGGGGTCCCTTCATCACAAATGCTTTTGGCGACCTTCCATGTCTCATAGAAACAAATTTTCAAGGAATTCGGAGCCTTTTGGTGATTGAAAAGGAGAAGAAAATTACAAAATTACGGGGAAAAAACGATGACTCGAAACATATTCGCCGCGGGGGCCCCTTCGGGACCTCCGCGGCAAATTGTTAGGGGGCGATCGCCTTCCCGCCCCCATGGCCAGTCCGCCCTGGCGGCACAGGAAAGCCGAAAAACCAAGCAGGGACGCTACTTCAATATAAAACTTCCATCGCCATGCTAAGGCGCAGGGATACAACTGTTTGAACTCCCCGGAACGCGTGAGGCATCACGCTTCAATTGAAGGCGTTTTCGAATCCTCCGTATTTACATGACGAGAATTTCCAAATTTGTTTGCATTATATTGTCGATTTGAGTTCCTTTTATTAATTAGTTAAATTATTCCTGCTTCTTAATTTTTAATTATTCTGCAAAAAGTATCCATTTGCGTAACACAGCCTTGGCTTTAGCGCCCTTAAACTACGGCCTTAACGGTTGAAACTACAGTAGCGGCACAGGAAAACCGAAAAACAACGCGGGGACACTACTTCAATATCAAGCTTCCATCGCCTTGCTAAGGCGCAGGGATACAACTATTTGAACTCTCCGGAACGCGTGAGGTATCACGCTTTAATTGAAGGCGTTTTTGAATCTTCTGTATTTTCAGGACGAGATTTTCCAAATTGTTTTGCATTATACTGTACATTTGAGTTTCTTTTAATATTTAGTAAAATTAATCCTACTTCTTAATTTTTAATAATTTTGGTAAACATTTTTTTTCTCGTAATACAATCCTCTGTCTTTCGCGCCCTTAAACTACGGCCTTAACGGTCAAATAACTGCAGTAGCGGCACACAGGGGCGGACTGGTTGTCGAAAAGTGGAGGAGACCTAAATTTAAAGGCCCCTCCTGTCGTTCGGGGGCCCCTCTAAGAAGGTCTGGGGGCCCTCCCCCGGTAAATTTTGAAAATTTCACACTTTTTAAACAAAAAGGCATTATTGGAGTTGGATTCTACAGTACTTAAACTTCAAAATAACCCATTTTCAGGATTCATCGGGGGTCCCTTCATCACAAATGATTTTGGCGACCTTCCATGTCTCTTGGAGATATTTTCAAGGAATTCGGGGTCAGTGATTGAAAAGGATGAGAAAATTACAACATTACGGGAAAAAAACGATGACTCGAAAAAAATTCGCCGCGGGGGCCCCTTCGGGACATAAATTATAAATTCCGCTGTCGGGGGCCGCGGTACAGTGAGGAATTTTATGAATAGACATAAATTCCACGGTTCCAAAGACCTGGCCCCGGCACATAGAATAATAGCTATTATTCTACGCCGGCTAATGCATTTCGTTGATAGACATAAATAAATACAGGCGTGCCGATTCGATTACCCATTCTACTATCCACGACTTACGCACGGAATATTTTTTACTCACTGAACTTCCACCGGTTCGAATTTTGCCCACTTTACCCACCGGCTCCAGCTTTGCCTACGTTTATCTACCAGCTTTAACTTTACGCATGTTTATCCCTCCAGCTTCAACTTTACCACCCTTTACCTTTACCCAGTATTCACCCACCGTTTTCGGCTAAATCTGAATTTTCTAAAGGTTCATTCTTTGGATTTTAGTAAAGATGAATATACCCAATATACCCTCAGATTATCCACCGTTGCCAGGATTATTCACGAATTACCCATTCATTACCCACCGGAGATCAAAATACCCACGAAATGGGTAAATGTCCCTGAATCGGCAGCCCTGCCCTTCAAAACTTTTTTCCCGCCCAAGGCTCAGGCAGGTCTAGGTCGGAGGGGAAGCTTTAGCGAAATGACGTCATTTATTTAATGTACTGTGTATTTGAATGTTCTTATACGCTTTTAACTTTGTTATGCGCCGTGGGTCGTGGATGGAAGGACAAAAAAGCACTTATTGTCAGTATAACTTAATGTTTACAGTACTCAAGGTTGATTCACTTTATCTCAATTCAAAATTAATTTGATGATTTGCCCAGTTAGTCAACCTCGCTTTGTATCGAAACCATTCGACATCTTGTATCTCTCTCTCGCAGCTAAAAATTGTCAATCCAACTTGCTCTGTCCTTCTTCCTCCGGCTTTCATTACATACGTGAGGTGTTTTCGTGTTTTTTCCTGAAGACTCATTTACTCATTACTTTTTGGTATTTGGATTCTTGTACAGCAATCTAAATTAATCGTGCGGTTCCTAGTGGTTTTGTCTCTCGTTATTCCTTCGTAAGAACTATTGAGCATATTGTACCTAACAGTTTAATTATGATAATTGTATCCTGTTTCTCGTAGATCCCGGAGGTGCATTACGCTGAAACTTTCGGGCCGATCTGCATCAAAACACATATTTGCAGTTGCATCTCCATGTCGATTTTTTATTCTCATGGTTGAATTGGTGTGATCGCACATTTGTCACCCGCTGTGAAAACGGTACAGACACGTTGAGCTGGAAGCCAATTTTCGAACCATCCATTTGATCTGCAATGTTGCTATTTTGCAAAGTGATTTCTTGTGAAACTTGCCACCTCAAATTTTTGCAACCAATTGCTTGATACACTGTTGGTATGATGTTGAACCCTGCATCCTCTTGAATCAGGTATATTATCTATGTACTCATTTCAAATATATTTGCAAATCTTTCTCTCACAATCAAATCCAAGAATATTAACTTGGTGTTCAGCGCTCACACTTCGCACACTCGATCAGTGCAGATCACACATGTGGAACATTTGTTGCTGAACCGTTACGATCAGACGTCCCACAATGAAATTGTTGTCTGATTTATATTTCTTTTGAAATTCTATGAAACAGCAGTGGTACTGATACAGAGATAACAGCATATGACTGTACCTATTTTCATGTAAGCAATGTCCATGCGCTGGCGCATCTCATGATGTGAATTATAAACTACGGATTCATCCTGCATTGAAGAAAGACATTCCATGTTAATGCCTGATTCCTGTCGATACTAATTGTCTCTGGTTGAATTTGGACTCAACAAGTCCATATTTACCTGAACCTTACGGTCCAGGTAGGTATGTAGAGAAGTGTAGTCTAGTAGAGGCTAATTCACTTCAATTCGCATTCGAACCAGCTTTCAGTGCTTTCATTTCATTTTCAATGCAAATCTGAGGATACACTATATCTCTTGATCTGGATAATATCCAACCTGCATCATGTTGAATACTCGAATTAGAGTGAATTCTCTATGAAGGTTTTAAACCCGCACCTCTCAATTCTGATAAAAAGATACGTAAGTAGTGAACTCTAGTGGAACACTTAGGTACCAGCTATTGCTGTCTCATCACTTTCATAATTAGCATCTGTAGCTCTCAGTGAAATTTCTTCACCATTCATCTTAGATGTAGCACTACACTTAGCAAGCCGCAGAGTTGAGAATCGGTCACTGACATCTATTACGAAACAAAATGGTGTATTTATCCTGCCGAATGAGCTGTGCTCAATGGCACGTCTCAATGTCACATGTTACTCTATTGTCATATCTTGCAAATATTTTTTCTTTTAAATAAATAACTAAACAAATAAAATACTATACTTGAACGAGCAAGATCTACTAGTACAGTATACACATTACACCAACGCCACACGAGCATGATGCATGGGCATTACATCTTACGAGTGATTGAACAATGAACATTAAACAGCGACCATACCATTCCAGTGCGTCGTTGAACACTAAAAATGGTGTCCAAACCCAGCTAGCCAGGCTCAGTGACCCTTGTTGCCCCTTGGATTGCTGTATAACAACTAGTGCTACCTGTGGCAGTCGGCCAATTGTCATTATTAGTCTAAAAACGCAGGGACTGAAGTCCATGCAAGTGAATTGTTGTAATTTAGGATAGTGAAGAGCCTCAGCTATTCGATACTCAACATTAACTGCATCTTATTTTCCAGGTATCACCATGGAGAAAGACACATTTTTATGGGATGTGCTTGAGCTTGCCTGTGAACTTCGAAAAGAAAGACTGTTTGTCCTCTCCGAACAAAATAATCTGCGAAATCTTAATGAAAAGGTGAGTCATGTGAAAAGAATTATTTCTAACATTTCTACTTTTAAGCCAATCTGAGGATATTACTTCTTAATATTTCACCTACTTCATGCAAGCTGAATTAAAGTAGAATTCCTTTATCTAAGATAAAAGCCAGGTTAATTATCACCCAGATCAGGACATAGCATGGGAATGCTAGTAGACAGCGTTTGCAGTTAAGGGTTGTAGCGATCTCTTGCCTTGAAATGTTGCAAATCATATTTTCAAATCAAATTTTTAAGGTGCTCTAGATCTCAAAAAGCTCCGTTAACTCATATCTATGTCTATTCTTGAAAGCAGCACTCTTTCTCGGTCTGTAATGATTGCTCTCTTGGAAATTCGAGCCCCCTTTGATTTGACCCGTTACTTGGCACTGAGAAGCGTTTATATTTGTGTTACCTTTAATTTGGTAGAAAATGTCATGGAAAATGGGAAGAAAATTTTTCTAGACACTCTGGCAAGGTGATAATGAAAGAGTGTGAAGATCTGAAAGCTTTATCAAAGAAGATTTGTTCTCATTTTTAATCAGAGTCCTTTTGTAAGAGAAGTTCACACGCTCATGTAATGTTGAGTTTTACATTAATCAGTAGCCATTCGAAGGAAGCATGTTATGTGCTGTCCTGCTACTAACTGACTGGTTTCCTCGTGGCAATTCACGATTTGATGAGTCAGGCCATTGAGTAATTGAAACATTTTTATAAGTAAAACTTTTGTTGGAAAATTTTCATTAATGCCAATTGAAGTATGAATAATCCATTTGAGGATAGGCTGCTCTTGCTGAAATTTTCCCCTCTAAATTAAAACGTTGCAGTTAGTTCTCACTGTGTAGCCTATCAATTTAATCAATAATTTTCAATTATTTTCAGGTCATAGTATCGTCAGCTCGCCTGACCCAGCTACTTTGGGTTGCAGCACAACAGAGATTGAACCTACATCAGCTTATCTTGTCACGGCCGGATATATCGCCTCCAGCATGTTGCCAGCGGGCGACACAACTCGACCAGGCAGAGTTCATTGAAGCCTACAAAGTTCTTGGCTATCAGGTATGTCCTTCTCACAGTCAAATTCTTGTGGCTTAGGTGGTCGTTTTTTACTGACTCAACGAAAATCAAGTTGCTTTATTTGTACAAATGTCAAAGTTTTTATACATATCTGCAACCTACTTTCTGGAATTTTTAGTTTTAGCTGATAACAGAGCAATATATATGACTAATTGATAGACACAGAATCATAAAAAAAAAAAAAAAAAAAAAAAAAAAAAAAAAAAAAAATTCACCGAGTCGCTTTCAGTGCATGGTTTATGTAACTAATTCATAGTCAAAGTATAAAGATTTTCATTATTTATTGTAATAAATTTCTTTCCTCTGTTACAGGAATCTCAGCAGCTAGGTCAACTTCTGGAAGTGTTGAGATCATCGCCAGAGCTCTTAGGATGGGCCCTTTTTGTAGGGGATCAAATTGCAGCAGAAAAGTTGACTGCTGTTGTCAATTCAGTTATCTGTGGTATTTATGGAAGTTGCTTACTGCCACAGGATAAATTACTGGTCCTTAGATTGTTAAAACATTTAACTGTGCTTCAAATAGTTCCTAATGAAAACCCATCCAGGTAAGTCGTGCATTTATATTTACACATCGTAATTTACAATTATTCTCTCTCATATTGCAAGCTGAACTTGTAAAAATTAAAATCGACCTTCTATGTGTTAAAACACGTTGTTAACCATGGTACTTCAGCACTTATTTCCTGCCAGGCCACGGAAGCAAACGAAAAAGGCCTGTTAGAAATTTGACTGCTTCGCATTGATAAATTTTTTAAGGAAAACAAAGGTGGCATCCTCTTTCACGCATTTAGCTTTCCTTCTAGTTCACTTAAAAGCCAAGAGATAGGTTGCTCCCTGTGGCACAGCTGATATAGGAAAATCAGCGGTTTAAGCACGGGTTGGCTCCTGAGGAACCAGTTGAATTGACCAGCAAGGCAGGCAACGTGTGAAAAAAATCTGACCTTGCAATTTTTTTGTAAGAGGATAGAAAAGCTCTTTCACAAGGAGACGGAGGGGCAGATAAGAAATGCTCAATCTTCGAATGTGCACAACTTGGTAAACTTTAGGAATATCTCCAAATTGGAAGGGAATCAAATTTTACAACTAAATCATCACCTCGGATAAGAAAACTAAAAAAGTTGTGAGATGTCGGCCACAATTCTCTCATTTAAGCCATGAGAAATAAATCTTGAATTCCAGGAATGATCAGCATTTTGAAATTTTTTGCTTCCCTGCGGTGATATCATGGGAATGGAGAAGTCCTAATTTACTCATTTGAGGGCAGGGCCAGCAAGTCTATGGTGTGCATCTAATTTCTCCTCCAATCTGTCACTGACTGTTCTGTTTACGCAAACTAACAATACAGGTGATTGACATACTAACAACTAAACATAAAACAGAAACTGAAAACTGAAAAAAAATAGAGTAAATAGGTTATTATAAGAAATGGTTGAAACTCAATTGCTTAAATTTCGGCCGAAAAAGTTTATCAACTTTCAATAGCAAATGATTTCAAGTGTGTTTTCGAGAGTTCAGTGCCTCTTCTAAATACAGCTGCATGTGACTTAAGGGATATGTTGTTATAATTAACTATTTACAGCGGATATAATTTAATCGAGTTAACTCGTGACTTTATCTTGGTGAACATCTTCGTATTAGGTAAATAAAACCTCTCTTTTACCAATAATGAACATTCTTTCATTTTTATGTTCTTTGTTGTTTTTTCAGACTCATCCGCAACAGTACATGCGCATTTTCACGAGTTTACTCAACATTCTTAGAATGTCTATTTCCAGCAAAATTGTTCCTCACTGCAGCTCTTCGGCAGCCAATCATGGAACTACTGATGGAAGAAGAGAGATTTCTAGATTATGATCTGAGTGTAATACCTGCACGGTTAGTCCACTAATTTTTTGTTGCACATTTGTTATTCTTAATTTTAAGGACCTGCGAGAGTGATTTTCAGAGTGAAAAATGTATTGTCAAGTTTACAATTTTAAATGATTTCAAAACTATCTTGATATTCCAGTAAGTTCTCATCAGGCTCAATGTCTGTAATTCTTTTACTTGTACGCTATCAAACCTATAATAACCCATTTCTAAGTGTCAAAAAAACTGTGTTGAATTGGATAGTGGGCTCTTCAGAATAACCCATTTTAGCTTTTAGAGACTCATATAAGTTGTTGCCATATCCACTTTTAAGAGTTAATTTTACTCTATTGGTCACTTAAAATTCCCTGGAATTGGATTGAGCGGAAGAGCTCAGTGCTGGTAGCAAACCTTTGCGAGGTACACCAGTGAGGCTGGGTGATTTGGAGGTAAAGACAGGTAAAATGAGAGAAAAGTGTACACTCATTCTTTTCTCCTCCTTTTGCCCTAGAATTGTTCTAATTAATCTCTTTTTTGTAGGTTTTCCAAAGAAGAAAGACTGAGGCGATTTGGACCTGAAACCTCTGCAGATTTCTCATCAAAATTGCAGGAATACCGCAGCCAGATTATTGCTACTCTCTCTGAAATAACCAAAAGGTTTATCACCAACATTCGAGACAACCTGTACATTTTTCCTCCGGACATATGTTGGCTGGTTCGGCAGATGTTTGCCTTTCTATCTTCATCTGGAAAGTTCTCAGAAAAGTGTGTCTTTGCAATTTGTGTGGATGTCATATTTACACATTTCATTTGTCCAGCAATTGTGAACCCAGAACCATACGGAATCACCGATACTCCAATCAGCTCTGTTGCTCGTTATAATCTCATCCAGGTCGCACAGATATTACAAGTTTTAGCATTGAGGAACTATGAGGAAGTAGATCCTAAAGTTGAGGACCTCTACTCTCAATTTGAAAAGGTATTATTCATTGAATTTTGAAACTTGAACTGCAGGTGCATTTTATTTATGATGTCTTATTTATTGACACCCTGCCTAAGTAGCAGTGATCGCGATAAATAGCGATGTTATCGGTTGGTTATTGCGATTTTGTCGGTGGCAATATATCGAGATATTATCGCATTAAAAATTGCAATACATGGCGATTAAATCGCTACACATCGCAATTTTTGGTTCAATAAAATCGTGATCAATCTAGTTGATAAAATCACGATTAAATTGTCATTTATCGCAATTTTTATTTCGAAAATATTGCGATAAATTGCTTGGCGACAAAAATGCAATTTTATCCGGATATGATCGAGGATAATGCGCTCAGATCCTAGCGATTTTATCGTCGATAAAATTGCAATATATCCCGATTTTTCCGTTTGAAAAATGCTACTTGGGTGTTTCCTTTATAATCCCATCAGAGAAGATGGATTTATTTTCCAGAACCTTTTTCCAGCTGATATGGATGACTTCAAACTTGCAAAAATTCACAATGATCCCATCCATATGGTTGAGTGCAATGTTGCAAAATATACATACAAATCCAGTTGTCTTTTGTAATCGTCTAAAAAACAACTAGGAGATTAAGGACTATGCACGGAATACAAATAATTTCAATGACGGCTAAATATCGAAATTGTTTTATTCATACGATCCCCTGCTTTTTATAATCAAACTTTTTAAGTGCTTATCTCGAGAAATGGGGGTCCGAAAAGTGTATTTTTCTATGATTTAACACTTGTCATCATACAGAAAATTGCCACTGTAGCTGAGTCGAAGATGCGGAGCCTTTGGTTCTGAACTGCGTTGACACGCCATCTTATTTCTCCAGACGGTGCAGAAGAAGGAGAGAAGAGCTAGCTCCTTGCTCACTTACATTATTGCACTTAATGATGCGTGTGTACCTGCCGAAAAATGCAATTTTCAGACCCCATTTTCTCAAGATCGCCATTTTGAAAGTCCGATTTTGAAAGCTCACTCAGGAGATCGTAAGTAACATCATATAAAAAATCTCGAAATTTATCCGGCGCCAAGTTTCTTTGTATTATGTGTGTATTTCTTCAGGGGTGAAAGAAAGCCAATCCAAGTGTGCAACTTTCAATACAGTTTCCAAAAAGTATCATATGACAAACATTTGATGACAGGCTCTTTGGTAAGTCTTCATGTTGACAATTTCTACTGTCAAAGGTAGGTGTGGGAGTTCATTTCGGGAAATGTTTTAGATTGTGGGTATCAAAGTATCAATGATTTGCTACTTATTGACAACTTTGAGTAGCTTTGACCTTAATAATTTTCTTTAAGCCCACTTACTGCATATAGAAACTGGAAGGCTAAGAATATTTGTGCCCCTCTCTTCCTTTTAGACAATGCTATCAACCCCAGTTTTTACTCAAATATCTTTTTGAATAACTTAAGAGTTATTAGTATTTTATTGTGTTTTATCAATCGTGTCTGCAACGTATGTAATGTAAATTCAGACTAATTCACATTTTCTCCTCAAGTTAAGGAAAGCTCTTTCAAACGGGCATTTTTTAATGTTTTTGTAGTGTAAAAGTGTAATGTAAATGACCTGTTTTCACTTTTTTTATCTTTTTGCAGAATTCTGTCAGCAGTATTCTGAACGATATGCTTGAAGGAGCACGAGATAATTTATCTGAAGAGCCAACCATTGATACTAATAAATTACCTGGATTCTCTCGAACGGATGTTCTATTTACTGAGCAGGAATTATTCAACTTTGTAAGTGACTTTTCTCACCGTTCCATCAAAAAAAATAATTTTAAATTAGAGTATTATCACATGATCCATTGTAAAGCTACTTACATGCATTTCCTCCTTAAAACAAATAAAATAGAATGCAAGTGAGACATTTTTAAACAGTGCAACAAAGATACGTTCCTTCATGCAGGAGACGATGATATCATTAGTTCTGCATATCAGGACTTTTTAAATATGAAAGACAGTGTCATGAAAGAGTATTCAACTCGCCATAATTTCAGCTTGTACTTATGGTGTCAAAATTTATTGTTTCTACTAGGAGGATACTTTGTATTTTTATTGAGTTTCATTGTATGGTATAAGCAAGTCTTACAAGGGGCAATTAGCCATTTCATTGTGTAGGCATAATGTCGGAATTTCTCCTCAGGAGTTGTAGAAAACAAAATAAAATCATTACCTTGCTTTAGAGAATCTACACCTAATTGTATTCTTTAAGCACTGTAGCCAGAATTTCTTGTTTTTGTGAGTATGCTCAAGAAAGTCTGAATTGAAATTCATACTCTAATCATGAATTCATGCCTTTGTAACAAATCAAATAAAGAGCTGTCCATTAAATATTTATCACTGTAAGTATAATTTTTTAACTCCCTTTGTAGATGCACAGTAATGTGTCTCTCTATCAGCCTCTCTGCCTCCTCCAGGCGGTTCTCACTTTATGAGCAGCCCAAAGTAGATCCTCCTTTGTTAATTTTTTTCCTTTTTCCGGAACAGATTCAGTTCCTCCAGACAATTTCTACTCAAGAAGGGAGAGACGAAGAATTGAGGAAAGAACTTAGCAATCTCCTCTCCCAACTTCCAACTTTGGTGCCAACTCAGAGAGTTCGTCCACAATCAGTGCCAGTCAAGCGAAATGGAATACTGAGCAAAGGTTTGTCAAATTTTTGACCTTTAACATCCAAACAGCATGAATAGGAACTTGCCTTTTAATCTGTATAACCACATGGAGATGCAGTTTTGACATTACCTTAATGTTGTCATGGCTCCTACAAGTATATGAAATAATTTTACTCATTAGCAACTTCATAAAATATAAAAATGTGTTTTCATCTGTGTAATCATAATACTGGAGCCAAAAATAATGAAAGAAACATCAAAATTTGAGTGAGTCTGCTGAAGTGTGCCTGAAGTTGTTAAAAAATTATAGAGCCTCTCTATTTGCGAAAAAAAAATCACAGAAACTAAATAATTCATTCTCTGAAAGTTTTTTTTTCCTTTTTGCTCTGTGTGAAAAAACTAATCCTTTTTATTATTTTTTTCCTCTCAGGCAAATCGTTGGTCTCGAGCAAATTATCAGTTGTACCTGTGAATATCGGTGCTGGTGACTCTAATGAAGATACAGGAAGTGCGGAGGAAGATGAAAAATCCTTTGGTCCTGTTTTGCTGATACCATTTGAAGTCTTAAGTGAATCAAAGATCGGCCTACTCAGCGAGCAAAAAGTACTTCTGTTGGAGAAAGAAAGAGGCTTGAAAAGTGCTCAAATTAGAGATGAGGCAGCTAAAGAAGAGACCATAGAAAAACGAACCAGATTTTCCCTATCCCACGATGAAGGATCAATCGGAAATACAAGTGATAATCTTGAAGTAGTGTCTGAGGCTGCAAGCAATCACAGTGTTGCCTCTTCACTGGAGCTAGAGCAAGACCAGAATGATAATCTTTCAGATATGATTTCTGCGAATGTCTCTGGCCGAGGAACTCCAAATATATCTGGCCGTGATACACCTTCATCTCAAATAATTGAAGGTGAAGAGGCGCATTCTGTCAGTGGAGCAGGTGGTGGAGGAGCACGTCCTCCAAGTGATTACACTCCAACTTCTGCACCATCAACCGTGAAGCCGAGTCGCTTCGATTTTGATGATAAATTTGGAAAATTTGAAATCAAAACATTGCTTGATGGATCCACCGGTGCTGATGAAACTGTATCCATGATTTCAGACACGTGGAGCACAGATGTGTTGGCCAGTGATAGTGAATTAGTTGAGCAATCATCTGAACGCAACTTTCCCCGAGTTGACTTGGAGTCGCAAAGTCTGTTGAGTGCGCAGTTAATCGAAGCATCTGAAACAGCTTCTGAAGCATGGAGCACTGATGTTGTTGCCTCTGACTCGGAGAGGATGACAGAAGTGGACACTGACGACACATGTAGCGTAGCCAGATCAGATGATACTGCCAGATCAGAAGTGGAAAGTCGTGGAGATCCTGACGAAATGCCATCTTCAGGTGGAAGCAGTTTTCGACCAGTAGCCCCTGAACCTCTTGTGACAAGTAGTAGACTCAGTGTTCCTCAGTCGCCAACTCGCATCGATGTCTCTAGTAACAGAAATACTACTCGCGTTGATTATCGAAGACGCACTTTAGAATTTGTTGATACAACTCGTCATAATCATCCTTATCATTCCAGGCCAAGTTTTGTTGCGGCCAACCAAAATGAAAATGCAAATAAATTGATTCATGTAATCGATAAAATGGAAAAGCTGTGCGACCCAAAATCTGTTCCACTAACAAGCGTCAGTGAGCCTGTGCATACCTCAAGCACTAGTGTGAATTCGACAAGCCCTGTTTTGGCAGGACCTTCGTTAATTCAAGGAGGCTCTGGAGGGCAAGCATCTTCTCTACTGCCCACAAGTCTGTTCAAAGCTCCAAACTGCAGCAGCAACTCCTCAGCAAACCTTCCGCAGGCACAATCAGGAGAAACACAGGCAGTTCCTGCCAGTAGTGGAAATGTTATTTCATTGAAAACAAATCACCAGGCATATCGATCACAAACCTCGTCAAGCCAGGATGTGTCGATAGATGACCCAGAATCTACAGGTGTTTGCGTTAGCACAACAAGTCTGGCATCAACCAGTAGTAGTGGCAGTAGCACTGGTAATCGCCCCAAAATGCATAATGACCTTTGTGCCTCGCGTCCGAGTCCAGTTCCGAACGGTTCTATCTTGACAATGGATGAAAGAACTTCAACCAAAGAAGTCACACCCAAAGCAACTGGCGCTATTCCACGAAGCATCAGTTTTGATAAAACTGCTGAGCGAGGCGATAAGGACCTTGATGATGACAGCAAACACAAAAGAGGAAGTTTCTTCCAGAAATTCCGACTTCCCTTCAAAAATCGGCGTGGGAAAGGTTTCCGTGGAGGAATTGAAGAGACGAGTATCTGTAATTTTGATGGAAATACAACTGCAATCATAGAAGGTGAGAACTTAGTCAGAGTTCGCTTACGAAGAGGTGCCCCAGAGGATATAAAATCAACTCAAAACGACACCTCTGAGGATATTCTGGCTAAATATCGATCCAAGTCAAGCAATTTGCAGGATGCAGCAAGCGAAGGAGCAAGCAGCAAATCTGGTGGAAGCATAAATCGATTCCAGAGTATTGAAAGATCAGGCAGTGAAGACGAAGGAACAAATCCAGACTCAGACCTATCAATCTTTGATGACACCAAGAAAAAATTACGATTTGTATTAAGCTCCGCTGAAATTCAGTATCTTCCTTGGAACAATGAGCATAATATTCCTGTTATTAGAAATGCTTGGAGTTGCAAAGATAATGAGTTGGTAGGCTTTCTCCAGTTGCAATTGGCAGAAGCCCTGAATCTTCAGGACCGATCTCTTATAGCGCATTTACATGAGACTCTTCGCCGATTAAGACTTTTTGATGGAGATGGGTTAGTATTTATAGCCTTTTTTAGATTTTTCCCTCTCAGAATTTTTACATTTTTGTGTGATTCGTAAATCTAGTTTTATAATTTTCACTGCATTAAATTTATCCAAGTGTATATTGTTCGGATGCACCATCGATTCTCTAAGAGCTAAAAATGGGTAAAACTCTCAACTCATCACATAATCCCTTGTGGACAAGAGAACCAAATTTAAAAGATGAAACTTTGGCAACAGATGCAGTGGCAAATGAGATGAGATTTATGATAAACAAACTAGGTATATCAAGGATTGAAATGCTTGAAAGTGACCAAAATGAAATTCCTTTAACTGAATTCTGGACCCACATTCGTGGGCACTTCAAAGAATATTGTCAAATAAATGTGTCAAAATTTTCATGTATGATTATTTTATTTTATTTTTTGTTCCAGATGCCGAAAACTTTACAGTGCTTTAAAAGAAGATTATGCTCTCAGAGCTCAATATATTGATTATCTAGTTCATAGTAGACAGTTCCTGCTGTCTTCGTTAGCTTATTTAGAAAGGTAAATGAGATGTGCATATGTTCGCTTTTTTCCTTTTGTGTTCCCAGGAATGAAACTAACATAATCATCGAAAGGACATAATTGAATTCACAACTGAAGCTGATTAACTTGTGCCACAATTTTTTCGTGTCGCGGCTCTCCTGCCACACTTTATAATATACATGAGAGACTAATCGGCAGCATTTTTGGAAAACTTTCGCGTTTTCTTGGAGTAAAGGAAATTTTGTGAAAGTTTTATGTATCAAACTTGGTTTATTATTTTCGAAAATTATCCTAGATCGTCAATAGAATGTGATGAATGAACCTCTGACAGCTTTCTTCAGTTATTCAAGGCTTAGAGCTTATGAATCATACTACACACCTTATATTTATACTTTACTGGCTTTTTTCTTCTTCTTTTTTTTTATAATAAATTATGAAAGTTTTGAATTTTGTTCCTGTAATGATACTCGTGATTTGATCGTGTTGAAACTATCTTAAGACCTGCAGCCAAAATTATGTACCACATTTCTATTTGTTTACTCTGTACTAATTACTCATTTTTTAATTTTTAGACTGATGAATCGTGTGAGAACGGACCAAGAGCTATGTTGCAACTACCTTTTATCAGTTTGTGTGCGACTATTTTTAGAGCGGCGAGATGATCTTCTGAGCCGTTTTGTCACAGAATTCCAGCAGCTCACTTTGGCTGATGAAAAGAATGACCTGCTTAACGATTTCCTAGAGAACATTGCTGTCCAGATGGAAGCTGATCCAACATGGCAAGGTAATTAACTTGAATATCTTCCACCAAGGGCTATCCTGCAAAGAATTTAAGTAAAGCGTCCCAAGCTGTAGTTTTTTTTTTTTTTTTTTTTTTTTTTTTTTTTACCAATTTTGAATATTTTTACACAAAATGAAAGCAAAAATGTTCTAATAATTTTTCTCTATGTACATTATTTGTATATTTTTGCAATCTTGTCAATTGGAGAATGTGATCTGAAAATTCCTATGTACCTGTTTGAAAATGTGTTAGACTGGTCATCTGAATAAATTGTGTGTTGATGAGTGGCGCTCTCTCTCAGAAAAAACTGTCTGAAATAGGACTTGATTCCACGTCACATGACAGGGAGCGCATTTTTGTTGTGATCAGTCTAGCCAACTAGGACAGAACTCAAATTGTTTGAGTTTGTTAATATTTGGCTGTCTCCAGAAATTTTTGTCGTTCAAGTGATCAACTGGGTGGTTTCTCTGTGCGTGGATCAGTGCATTATCCTCTCATTGGTGGGGCCAAAAGTAAATCCTGAAACTTTCAAGATTATGATGAGCCCTGTTTCGATGAATCGGGAACATATCTGAAATGTTAACTTAACCAATCAGTAATGAAAATTAGAGTGAGGAGGAGAGATTATTTCAGATCCTATCCAGTAAGGTTATCACTCCTTTCTTCAGAGTAAACTCTGAAAATTTGGGAACAAACAGGAAGAAGAGGAGTACCTAATAAATGAGTTGTTCTTTTTTTCAGAATAAAAATGATTCTTTATGTGTTCTGTATTCTTTTTTCTTTTCTTTTTGTAATAGTTGCCAGCGAATCTCAAATTTCTGCTGCTAAAATCGTGGTTGAAAGGGCAGTTATCAGCAGAGTTTACAGTCATGCGATGTATCCTAACGGTGATGGAGACATTTTCAGAGACCAGTAAGTTGTTTTTTTTTAAATGCTGTGATTTTCTCATGATTCACTACGTTCCTCAAGCAGGTAGTTGATGCATTAATCTAATTACAAAGTACCGCAGTTATGAGTATATTGTAAAGTTAATTACTGCAAGGAACGAATTTCATTCATTTTTCAAACAAATATACAGCAGTCCATAGGAAAAGGGACTTCAACTCATCCAGACGAATTTTTCAGAATAATTTTTTTTTCAAGTTGGGTTGAAAAGCAGACTTTAGGTTCTTGATCGAAATTGTTTTCCACCATCTGAAAGAATTAGTCTTGATTGGTTTAATCCATCTTTATGTCAAGTAAAGGTATGAAGTTGCATATTAACCTAAAAGCTTCGAGCCCTCAAAGCTACTGATCATACTTTTAACACATTCACTCACTGCCAGCTTGCCATGGTAATCATTTTTTTTGCCGGTCGTGCTTAACCAAACTGGTCATTGGTGAAATCATTATTTAGCAACACCGTTTTATCACTGTATGATGAGTTGAATAAATAGCCGAGGTGTTAGGTATTCTCTTTTATTCTATTCTATAAATTTGAAGCTGTAGCTTTTCGGTTTTCGGCCATCTTCAGAGCGTCATGTTTAACATCGGTAAACTATAAACCATAATAATATGGAAAAAAAGGTCATGGTGACTGGCGCTTTTTCATCATTCGGCTGTGTATTAGAGGCTTTGTGTGCTGCAGGCCCTCCTAAGAACTAATTGTAATGTACTGTTTGAGTACGAAATTGGTAGGAAATCCAGTGTTGTAACAATTGACGTAAACCATTATTTGAAGCTTCATGTTTTTCTGTCCTGATAAGAACAACTGCACTAATTCATATTGGCAGTAAATGTGCTATAATCAGCTTTTCTATTAAACTAAGATTCTTTCAAGCTAAAAAGAAGAAAGAGTCTAGAGAAAATTAGAAGTCTGATCTCAATTGATTTTGTAAATTTATTTGTGCTAAAAGATTAGTTAAACCATTATCTCGATTATTTTGACATTTTTTTTTTGGATCTGAGGCCCCTTTTTCAATGGGTGGTTTTCTAGCCAAATTTTCTGGAGGTAAAAGTCAAGGCTTTTCCTCTAACAAGGAAATTCTTAAATCGTGCTGAGTCAACTGAAATCCAAATCAGTTGCTAAAATTCATGATTATCCAAAGGGAAACAAAAGATTGAAATCTATGATGCTTGGTGCATTTGGAAACTTATTTTAGATTTCTCTACTATTATTACGATTTCTACTTATTTTGCAGAGTTTTGCATGAGCACATCAAGAAACTAGCTAAAGTGATCACACCAAGCCACAAAGACCTCCGAATTCCTAAGGTAAAACTTTTAATCATCCATCACTTGTTATATTTTAGAATCAAATTTTAAGATCAGATCAAGGAACTATTATTTTTATTCACCAGGCAGTTTTTCCGTCTACAAATTGATGAATTGTACCACTGGACAAGGTACTTTAAGCATTCTGATGCATGTATCCTCTTCAAAATTTTCTTGTAGAGCATTAATCGGGCCATGAAAATTGCTGAATTCAATTCCTAATCAAGATATGAACGTTTATATCAACTTTTCGTTGTAAAAAATCTGAATTTCCTGCTCCAGAAAAACCTGAGTCTACATGAATCATATTGCGCACTACAATTGTTTTGGCAGACTTCCTAATCAAGCAGTGCTCCGTCCTGGCCCTGTGTTGTTCAAAGTGTTAACAATGTGCAACAATATAGCTGTAGTGCCGAGATTGAGGTTGCCCTATTTTTCCATTGTAGATACTATTGGGGTAACGTTTATTGTACAAATTAGCTCAAAGAGATAATGGTTTTCTTTATGAACGGGAAGTTTGAACTTATTCATCAAAAAATATGAATGCTGCGGTTAAGAATTACTTTCACTAATTTTTGTTTCATAAATCGTGTTATCGCTGATATTTTGATGAAAAAGTATAGATCATTATGTTCAAAGGACCCCACACACTCCTTATGGGAAAGTGCACCACTATCGATTTTTAATTTTTTTATTGCACTCAATTCCTCTCAAAATGCTGATAAAAAGTCGTCGTGCCAACTTTCTACGATGCACAGTTTTTGCAGATTACGCCCGAAAAATTTCAATTATTCAGCAATAAAGAGTCAAAAAGATTCCTCATTTCAGCACTTGAGTGTATGGTCGGCTGTGTGTCAACAAAGAAGTCAGGATAACTCCAGCATCGAATGGCAGTCTTATCTCTGATTCTGCACGCCTTTTTTCCCATGAGGAGTGTTTAGGGTTCCTTGAACCTTATCTAAAGGTCCATTCATTTGAAAGGCCCAACTCCCATTTAACCCTCAGAAACAATTTAGTTTCAATAAGAAATGTTTACAAACAATTTTCAAAAAAATTAGCCTACGTATGTATCACTACCATTGTCCAGGCAAAAAGATTATGAAGGATTTGTGCTTGGTTGTCTGCAAAAATGAAGAATATGTGGTGCGATTACAACAACCATACCTTATTGTGAATATCACAATACCTGTTTTTGGGAAGACTCCATGTGCCTGCTGAAGTAATCATTCCTACAATATTTTACTGATCTGTTATTCATGCCATCTCTGATGCATTGATCTTGTATAATATTCTCCTTCTCAACAAAGCTTTGTAACTTATCGGTTATAGATATTTCATACCGAGTGTCCCTGGCCAAGCGCGCAGGCTGAATTGTCTGCAATTTCAGCTTACAAGACTCCCAAAGACAAATTGCAATGTGTCTTTCGAACAGCAACGACTATAATGAATCTTTTATCTCTCTCCTGTGAATCTGGTGCTCCAGCAGCTGATGATACCATTCCTGTTCTTGTTTTTGTGCTTATTAAGGTAATGCTATTTTCTACATTTTGTCAGGGATGAGTTTTATAGGATACCATTCTGTTGTGAGCAGGTTATTGCAGGGCAACCTCGCGTAGGATCCTTATCAACTCATAAGATCCTTCCCCCCAAACCTCGACTCATCAATCGCCTGCTGCAAAAGTGAGGTTAAGCCGATGATTGAAAAATAATACGTACAGCAGCTGAATTCTTGAAAAATAAGCATATTTTTGGCAGATATACGTAATCCTACGGATTTTTGTGAAGTCCAACAACTGACAATAGCAGTTAGTTGCGAGGATCCTACCTGAGGTCGTAGCACTAGTAACTTCTCACGGATTTTTACATTGGCTCTTATGGGAGTCCAGGGTCCTATAGAACTGGTCCCTGATTTTGTGTACAAACTAGGTGAATATTTAATAATTAAACTGAATTTTTTTTATTTTGTTCAATTTACCTACCTTTGCAATGCTCCTTTAATTTTTTTATTTCATTATTATTTATTTATTTTATTTTATTTTATTATTTTTTTTTAAGAAAAAACTTAAAATTCCACTCATTGGTCCAAAACTAAGGTTTTCATTTTTAAAAAATACAATTTATCCAGTGAAATAATAGGATTTATATTCGTTATGATTAACCAATTTGTCACTTATGGTCTAAAACCTGTTTTTCACTGGTGTGATTCAAGAATTAAAAAAAAGGGAAAATGATTTGTCATTATTTTTGACACTTTTCATCCTAAAGGAATTTATTTTCACAGTCGATTTTTCATTTCAAAAGCTGAACCATTAAGTCTGATGAGCTTCTTAGTTTGTACCATGAACGATTCTGATCGCAGTAAGATATATTTTCATCTATAATTCAGTAATTACCGATAAGATTAAGAAGTACAGAAAATATCTAACCCTTCATACAGACATGGTGTCATGAATGATATACAATACTTGTTGTGCTGAGATGTATGATTTTTGACTAATTGCTACGAATGTGTACAATTTTTACAGACAAATCCACCATCTTTATTATCGACCGTTCAGTATGTGAATAGCTTCTACGGAAATCGCTTGGAAGGTGAAGAACAATATTGGTGGGTACAGTTCTGCTCAGCTGTTGAGTTCATCAAAACAATGGATTATTCCGACTAAGTCTTTTAGGTAAAGCAGTTATTTTTTAATGAGTAATGTTGCGTTGATTTGTTAACATGTAAAATATGTAATTATGCCAATGCTGATGAGAAATCAATTGTTTTAACTATTGCAGAACTTTTTCTCATAGTTTCAAATGTTTATTGTCTTATTTAACTGGAAATATTGTTATTTTGAAGTCGTGTACAAAGGAATAATCTCTAAATTTATATTTTAAACTTTTTTTTAAGCCGCTGTTGCACGAAAAATTTTTGAAAGGGGATAAAAGTGTAAACATTAATTATCGTATTGTTCTGTGATAGCCAAATTTTTCTCAAATGATGCCTAAGGCATTTTCTCGGAAATTGCCCCAAAATAGGATGTATGAACGGTTTTGCCTATAATCAAGGTTTTAATATAATATTATGATCAAGAAGTGTTCAGAATGCTAGATAAGTATCTAACGCAATATATTTTTGTTTGCCTTGTCTATTTTAAAAAAATTGTTATGTAGGAGGCTTTGATACAAAGCTCCCCATAGTTCTCGAATTTTATTTTCCTTTAGAAAGGGAAAAAATCTCTCCTATCAAGTATTTTTGCATTTTGCATCCTGGAAAAATCATGGATAAACCAAGAAATCTTACATTCAAAAACATTAAATAGTCAAGGATTTTGTAGATTCAAGAAAACTTTTCACCTTGACGTGTGAATTTTTAAAAGTGCAAAAGCTAAAAATGAGTACTCTGTTCTACGTCCTCCCTTTCATTTTGCCGCAAATATATATTTTCCAATATTTTAAAGATTTATGATCGCAGCCAACAGTTTCGTAAATCAAATGGAAATGGCAATTTTTCATCTTAGGCAATCAAATGTAGCAATTAATCATAGATCATACTTACAAGAGATAAGTAATTAGTTTTAAAAGAATAAAAGTGCACAGAATTATTTGCAGAAATGAAAGTTTTATAATAACGTGAAACTCTCACAGGCAAATTTTAAATGGGTAATATATAAAGTGCTTTATTTTTCATGGCTTCTTTTCTAAGAGATTTCTCTTGATATTGGTGAAACCAATATTTACATCAATGTATGTACCCTTGGTTTTATGCTCATGTCCATGTATTATAACGCCGTGCTGAAAGCATGTCCGAAGTGGCTGTGACACCCTTGTTTGTCTCTTGTTTGTTCAAAATTTATGACTATTAAATTTTAGATTTCCTTGCATCTCAGTCATCCTCATTTTTTTCCTCTCTCGATAACAGACATCATGATTCTAGATGGAGATGAAAAATTTTGCCCCGAAGAAAGTTGACTTGTGAGAGCTCCCTGTTTTGTATAAATGAATTAATACTCATTGAAAGAATGAAATTCAATTTCTGCGCCAACAACCACTGCTGGGAGCTGAAACTATCTGACGAAAGTTGTCTAGAAAGTAAGTGCAATGACTTGTCTTCTCCTGAACTATCTT
This sequence comes from Bemisia tabaci, assembly GCF_918797505.1. Lineage (NCBI taxonomy): Eukaryota > Metazoa > Arthropoda > Insecta > Hemiptera > Aleyrodidae > Bemisia > Bemisia tabaci. The sequence continues at coordinate 60,112,025 of NC_092794.1, forward strand.
GCCTTGAGAATTTTCTGAAAAAATCAATTCCGTTGATTAGTTGGCAATATTATTGTTGGCACAGATCACCTGGAGCCTTTTCTTCAAATGAGTGATCTTCATACAGGGTGATCTAAAAGTCTCACACCACCAGCACAAGGCATCATCCCTGTAACTTTTGAACTAATTGAGATAGGAACTCAAAATTTTGTGAGTGCGCCTGAGTCATAGGAAAGGACTTTTGCGAACACCCAAAATTTCAAAGGACCACCCTGAAAAAGGGAAGAATGCAAGGGGCTGTAGGGGTGGAGTGGGACTTTTGGATCACCCTGTACATTTTGAGGGAAGGGATCTTAGTCTGCAGAGGTAATTTTTAGAAGAGCGATTTTTTTAAGGCCATATGCTGAAGTTGGGTCCATTTTTTGTGACAAGTGGAATGAAGGAAATTGTAATCTCAATTTATTTTACATCATCTTTTTGAAAGTTGATCCCATATGATGGAGATATTTTGTGTTGATTATTTCCAGGGCAGAGCAGTGTTGTATAATTTTTCAAAATTCTTATCAGAATTTGTGCCAGAGCAAAAAAGTAAAATGTGTTTTCTGGTGAGGTCCACTTTCTCTCCGTGTCCTAACAAAGAATGCGTTAACCTATTGGCAGATGCAGTTACTTTAATGTTCGCCTTAATTTTCGCCATGCAAGAAACAATCTTACAAGGAGCACGAATAGTTATTTACCCACACAAAAATAACACATATATCCCTCTCTATGTATAGACCTATTGGCAGATGTCGTCATTTTGAGGTTTCGTCTTCAATTTAGCCGAACAGGCAGTTAATATAACAGGTAGTGCGAATAATTACGTATTCGAAAAATGCGCCTTTATCACGCGCAGGAAACTTTGATGTAGCCAATTAAGAATGCATCATAGTGGCCAAAGTCATCATCTTGAAGTTTGGTTTCAATATCGTCGCATAAGTAACAAAGATTCTGGGGAGCGCATAAAGCTATCTCCGTGAAAGACACACACATATCGATGGCTAAAGTGTAAAACCACGTATCTCCATTGCGGGGTTTCAGAATCTCTGTTGCTAATTTAGCTTTTTTGAAGAGAAACAAGTCAACTATATATCTCGCGATGATTTCAATGTAATATTCTTGCAATAGAGAAGAAAAATCAAGGACGTTATCAAGAAATTAAGTTCACTAGTTTTCCAAAAAAAAAAAAAAAAAAAATTAAGTATGACCGAAAGTCTGCAACGTCGCAGACGGATGTACGTGGTTTCGCACTCTAACCATCGATATCTCGCTCCATGTGTAGACCTATCGGCATCGGCTGATATCGTAATTTTAAGTTTCGCCTTCAATTTCGCCGCATAGGCAACAAGCGCACCGGCGAGTGGGAATCGTTATCTCCTCGAAAAACACATGTATCTCGCTCTACATGTGCGTAGGTTGCGTAGACCTATTGGCAGTTATCGTCATTCTGAAGTTCGCCTTCAATTTTGCCGCATAGGCAACAAGCGCACCGGCGAGGGCGAATCATTATCTCCTCGAAAAACACATGCATCTCGCTCTACATATGCGTAGGTTGCGTAGACATATCGGCAGTTATCGTCATTCTGAAGTTCGCCTTCAATTTCGCCGCATAGGCAACAAGCGCATCGGCGAGTGCGAATCGTTATCCCCTCGAAAAACACATGTATCTCGCCTTATGCGTTGATTGCGTAGATCTATTGGCAGATATCTTCACTTTAAGGTTCGCCTTCAATTTCGCAACATAGGCAAAGAACATACCGGGGAGCGCGAATAGTTGTCTATCCGATAAACACACATCGTCCTGCTCCGTGAACTTCGGTAGTACGAATAGACAATGTGTAAACTTCTTGGTAGGTATCCTCAACTTGAAGTTAGCGTGTATAGGCTTGAAATACATCCTATGCACGAACGGATGTTAACTTTTCAATAACTATTTATTATCATACATATAATAAAGTTATCCGCGCGCCGATCTTATCAAGGGAAGTTTCTCCAGATTCCGTCGTCCACTGCCGCCGTTACCCACGAATTATAAATAGCTTTAAACATAGGTAAGATGATTGACTAATAGCTCAAATTTTTAATTACAAAAATTCGAAATTTTTGGCGATGAACATATTTTGATGAGACAGAGAATTATGTATTAATGTTTACAATACTTGATAACTATCTACAGTTGTTAAAGTGCTGTCTTCAACAATTGCAGAATAGTTTTTTGTAACTATTACAAGAGATTTTACAGTTTTTCGTTATCAAGGGCGATTTCCCGACCAAAAAGTGTCCCTGTCCGAGTAGAATTTCCATTCAGTGAAGGGTGCGCGCGTGTATGTTTTTTTTTCCTTCCCTTTTTCCTTTTTTCTTCTTCATGTATTAGGATCAATTGGTATTTATGTCAACGAGTATTATGCATCAATTTGAATAATTTGTTTTGCATACATAAGGAGAAGTTTAACTCGTGTGAGGTGAAAAACCCTCTGGTTCGATTTTCATGTAAAAACGTCGTAAATGAAAAGAGGGAAAATAGACGGCATCAAAATTGTAATGAATTTTGAAAAAAATTTACACTAGGTATGAAACCCGAAGTTGTAGTGCAAAACACTTGGAGCATGATACTACTATACAAATATAAGAGGAGATGGAAGGAGAAGGAGAATTTCTGATGAGTTGTAAAAAAAGAAGAAAAAGAGGGGGAAAACCCATAAAAATCAAAGACAATAGATTCCAAAATATATTTTTTCGAAGAATACAATTATCATCCCCCAAAATTTTCGAATTTCATAAAAAAAAGTCAACGTAAAAACGTCATAATATTTAATAGTTATTGTCAGCAGAGTCACTTTTCGTTGCTCTTGGTTCCTGAACCCCGATTTATCTAAGTATCGCCATTTCTTAATCGCTTCCATTTCCGGCTGGCGGACCCCCCGGCGGGGTAGATAATTATCATCTCCTAAAATTTTCGAATTTCATAACAAAAAAGTCATAATAACTCTAATATTCAATAGTTATTGTCAGCAGAGTCACTTTTCGTTGCTCTTGGTTCCTGAACCACGATTTATCTAAGTATTGCCATTATTTTCTTAATCGCTTCCGTTCCCGGCTGGCGGACCCCCCGGCGGGGTATCATCTGCTAAAATTTTCGAATATCATAAAAAAAAGTCATATTAACTGTCAGCAGAGTCACTTTTCGTTGATCTTGGTTCCTGAACCACGATTTATCTAAGTATTGCCATTTCTTAATCGCTTCCATTTCCGGCTGGCGGACCCCCCGGCAAGAGACCCCACTCGGAGAACCGCTGATTCAACCTGTCAATGAATGGACCATACTTACACGGAATGGACGGCAAGATTCTGCCATTTAAGTTAATGTAAAGCTCGCAAGTACGAGCGTGAAGTAAGTGAACGTGAGAATCGCGGGCTCCGGGGGGGGGGGGGGGGGGCTGGGGTCGTAGTTTGCAATTCCGGGGATCGGCGCCGGAGGGGATTTTGTTATGATGGTCCCCACCGCGGGCGTCGGCGGGGAGTGCGGCGGCGCGGCCCGGCCTCCCCTACTTGTGAAACACGTCATTTTTTCAGCGCTGCTCGCTGTACTGGCTGCATGCCGCCCGGGGTCAATGACACCAGTCTCGTACCCATCTCAGCGCGTGCACACATGTTTCCTTCTCCCGTCTTCATCTTTCTCTTCCGAGTCCTCTCTCTCTCCCACTCTCCGTAAGCCCCGGTCGCCGCGGGTTCGGGTCCTCCGCTCGATTCCCGATTTTTCGTGTCCTTTCTTTCCCGGGCTTTCCTCGGAAATTCGCGCCAGTGCCCGTGGTCGTCCCTCACGCTCAGCTAGCCCTTTCCCGCTTTTCCGCCTTCTCGCTTTTCCGCCCGGTGGCGGCTTTACCGCTTTATTGGTCCCTCGGCCTCAGCTCGGTTCGGTTCGGTGTCCTCAGTGTGCTACCCTTTCGTGACTCGTCAGGATTTCAAGGGCAACCAGGAGTTCCGAGAGAGAGAAGTTGCGTGGAGATGGACAAGCTGGATAGCGGCATGAGCTCGGTTCTCGGATCTCGCACACATCCCCGTCTCGGGTGAAAACTTTCGATTTCACCGATCGACCGGCCCGATCCGGATCCAGCGAGGATTAGCGCGAGGACATGCTCTTGAAAAAGAGGAAGAAAAAAAGAATGCTGGTTTTCATTCACTTGGATATATCCTACTTCGAGTGATTGTGTCGCAATTTCGTTGTCGCGAAACAATCGGTGTTTATCGTCGGCGAGTCTGATTACTCACCGGGACCGACCGGGCGCCGACCTGAGGCTCGGCGAACGACTCCCCAAGAACCAAGCTCGCGAATTTGCAAACATGACCGTTTCGACGGCCCGCCTCGCCTCCTTTTTCATGTACTTAAAAATCAGTGAGCATTTTCATTCAAGAATTTACCTGCCGATTTAATACTTACCGATTGTTGTGAAGTTGAAAAGTGATTTTTTTTTCATGTTCCCCCAGTTCGACGTGTGGTTTGTTAACATGTGACCTCCAACGCAAAATTTTGATACCTCTGATTTTTTTAAATTTTATTTTTTCTTCTTCCCTTTTCTGTTTTTTTTCTTCGGTTGTGCCTTTCGAAATTGTCCACGTGCGCCGTTTTTCAAAATGTGAATTCCTTATAATTTTGCCGCATTTTTTTTTTGTTTGTCTCTATCTCCGTTTTTCTGAGTTTATTGACACGTATCGGCGTTTTACTTATTTCGTCGACGCGAGTTTCCTTTTCGGTCCGGTTGCACGGCATCGTGATTCCTTGCGTGTTTCGCCCAGAGCCGAGGAGAGATCGGCGTTCGGTCCGGAAATTTGGCAACGTCTCAAGTCGTGAGCTGTGAACCTAACCTAACACCGACTGCAGCGGCCGAATAAGGGAGCCTCTAGCAAAATGTAAGTTTCGAGTTCATTGACATTGATTTTAGTTATCACATCGACTAGTATTGCATCACTTCACCCCTGTCTTAATCTTCCATCTTCAACGGTCCCTAACGCCCACAGTTACGCACCTACTACTTCACATGTGACCGTTTCTGGAAAAAGACTTCACAATGCGCGTTTATAAATACTGGCATCACCACCTGAAGGAACTTTTAACCCATATTTTGGCACCAAAACTCGCATGTATGTCCAGCCAAACCGGAATTCTGAGAGTTGGCAAGTTTCAGCTCAGAATAATAGTTTTTTTTTAGAAAAATCTCTGAAAGTTTTAATCTGTCGAATGGAGCTTCACGCCTACTTCTGCGTTAAAATGAGCTAAACCGCTTGCCGATCATACTTTGAGATTATTTCCAGTCGGAAATTCAAATTTTTGGAAACCGCTTCTCAAAATTTCCCTTTGAGCACAAAAAGTCCCTCTGTCCTACAACGGATATTTTATTTGTATTAGGTACTCGGTCCTTCCATTCATCAAATAATTGCTAACTATTAAAGACTGCAAACGTTTTGTTACGATGTGCCACATCTACGTAAGCTTGATACGTAAATCGACGTTATAGGCGACGCACTTTTCTGCCAAAGAACCTAGCCGCGCTCGCGCTCGTGCAGTCATAAAGCTGAGTTTATCCTGATTTTTGAAGGTATTTCACTTTGTAAAAACAAAATTTTTTCTTTCTTTTCTTTATTTTGACAAAAATTTCACTCACAACCCCTAATCGCTCGGAGCTACAGCCCTCTGGAGATGAGCTTTTTGAACATTTTGGCAACGTTCATTGATCAATTTACATAAATGTTGGTCGGCGGATATTAAATCTAGGTGTTTTATTCATTTGTAATTTTAACGAAGAGGTGAATGGGACTGCATTCTAAAATTCAAACGGAAGCCTTCAAGTGGTTTTTGGAAAATTTAAATGATCCCGAGGAACCCCCTTCAAAAAGAGCTTCGTCTTTATCTCAAAATGAAGGGTGGATAATGCGCTCACCACTAACCCCGCCAAGTAAATAACGCATCAGGAAAAAATGTGCCTTCGGGTGTCAGGGAAAAAAAGAGATAATTATATCACAGCGTAAATGGGCTAATTTTGTATCATTTGGCGCAAAGAGCTCTTAAAAAAACTAAAAGTTACTCCTTGTCCTACAATTCAAAGCTCAAGGACAAAACATGGAGAATCCGAGAAAGCAGCTGTTAAAGTTTACCGGCGCTGTTGCCAGTTTTAGGAACGATTTACCTCGCTCATGATATGGACCTAGGAACCGCCTCCATTATGAGGTGGGCCTGGGCGCTCATAACATCATTAGTGATACAATTGAAAGACCTGATGTTTCTGAAAGTATGAGAGAGCGTTCAGCATCGAAACCTGAAAATCGATGTTTTCGATCTGAGATCGGTTTTTTCGCGATCTTGAACAATTTGAGTTTCCACCTTCAAGGACCATTCATTAAATACGTAACTCTCTAACGGGGAGAAGTTTACACGAAACACGCAACACTCTACGGTAGGTGGGGGTCCAGGAGAGCGTTAAGGGCTGTCCCCGAATCACGTTACGAATTTTTTCGGCATGTTTGACTCCCTTACTCCTTTTTAACGCTCCTGTGAATTAGGTCCCTATCCTTTCTTTAAGACTTACAAACCAAATGGCGTTCCGCTTTCCTCGCGACCCCCATCTCCCCCCTAACCTTTGCGTAGTCTAGGGATGGTCCCTCACGTAATTTCTCTTTTACGTGCAAAAGGGTAGGAGCCTAGGTCACAGAAGCGTCGCGAGGGGGAGGGGGTCGAAAAATTCGAAATTATACTTCATGTATTTCATGAACGGTCCCTAAGGGACATTTTGCCCTGCTGCAATACAAGTGTTGCCGGAATGATGAAGAAAATAATTTTTCCCCCTCGAACTTCGGCGACGTGTAACCAGCGGGGGTAAGTTATTTCGGACAAAATGGCATAGCACCATATAGAGTCACTGAAGGCGCTCCGTGCCATATTTCCAAAATCTGGAAAAACGGGCTCATCCAAGGATAGCCGCAAAAACCACGAGAGTTGGCCCGTTAAAACGCTAGAATTCGTCGTTCCCCTCACGAAGGACGTAACTACATTCCGATGCCGCCAAATTTCCCCTCGCAATTTGTATTTTTACCGGGAGAATCCCGAGCATTTACAACAGAAAATTTCACTGATTTTACCTCTGATCTCATGCAATAATCAGAGAAATTTTGGAAAAAAATGGCACAGGTATTTTCTTGTGAAAAATTGAATTGTTTTAGTCAATTTTGCAACCTTGGAATGGAGTTACGTTTCGTCGTGCGGGGAACGACGAATTAAGCAGGAATGAAAATTTTGGAGGCTTGCGAGCTCATAGTATAGATATTGTCACCTTCCGGCCAAAGTATCACAAGCTCCATGCGACGTTTCAATATTTCCGCCGCGATTTTATTTTTTTACAGAGAAATTGTTGGTTGAATCTATTTGAAAATTTCACTGAATTTTATCGGCAGTGCAAAGAAAATCTAGTGAAATTTTCGGACAGCTCCGTTGAACAATTTCGCTGTAAAAAAATAAAATGACGGTGGAAATTTTAAAACGTCGCATGGCGCTTGTGATACTTTGACCGGAAGGTGACTATATTTTGACTAAAAGAATGGACTTATCGCTCTGGATCTTGGATTGTCCCGTATTGTAGCGTGAGGGGACGCGGCTGGAAGAAAATACAGCGCTGTAGCGCGGTTGGCGGCATTGGGGCTCGGGAGGGCTAGGAGAGGGCGAGGGTAGGGAAGGTGAACTCCGGTCATTGACCTTTGACTCAGTGCAGACCGTTCTCAAGCTCCAGATCGCACGCGTCTACCATACTTTGCCTACCACGAGCTTTTACCATCTATTTAACAATCTGCCGAATTTTACTCTACCAAATTCCTCTTCTCCTCCTATTTCATCCAAAATGCCGAAAAATTGCTTTATGTAATCGATGAACCCTCACTTGGAAGGTCGTTTGAACCGCGTTTAGCAGAAAAGAGCCAAGCCGCATCAGCTCTTGTCAAATTTAACTCGACAGTTTAATGTTTTACAAGAGAACGTTTGTGCAGATTCCCTCGAAAACTTCAAGGAATTTGCTTCGTGCTCTGCAGAAAATTCATTGAAATTTGTACAAAAATCTGCACAACCGTTTTCATGTAAAAAATTAAATTTTCCACTTTTTGGCAGTATCTGATATGTCTTGGTTCCTTTCTGCTTTACGCGGCCCATTTATTTCTCTTTCACGCTGTTTCTTTTCAATGTGTATAAATATGTTTATTATTAATTTCCATTTTCATTTCATCCTTTTTCTTCTGATTTATTTTTTTTTAATTTAAAAATTGAACTTTTCAGTTATGATTTTGTTAAAATAATAATAATTTTTACTAATTTTAATTTTAAATTTAACAGTTGTTATGAGTGAAATTTTCAATGACCGAGGCGGTCGTCCTCCAAAACGTGGTCGCGTTTTCCAGAATTCTTCGCATGTTCGTTTAGTGAAGCAAGAACTTAACTCTGTTATTAGTATAGAAAATCAAAGTTTCATTTCTTCATTTCGGAAGTATAAAATTGATGATCAGAACTTTGATGAAAATTTTGTTACCAAATTTTCAGTCGGTTCAATGAATATAATTTGTCATCATTGTGATGCTCGCCATTTTCAGGGTGAAATGTCCAATGGTCATTTTAATAACTGCTGCCAAAATGGCTTAATTTCTTTACCGAGTATTCGGACAAATACCGATTTGAAATCATTATTTTTATATTCTCCAAATTTCATAAAGCATATCAGAAATTATAATAGTGCTGTTGCTTTTGCCTCTTTCTCTGCAAATCGAATTGATATTCCGGGTGATGGACCTTATTGCTTTAAAGTTCAAGGATCCATATATAGGTAAGTTTATTACCGGAACCAGAAAGCAGACTGAACATGGAAAAAACGAAGAAGAAAAAGCGGAAAAATTAGATGAAGTTAAAACAGGAGCAGAAAAAGAAGAAGAACCAGAAGGAACAGCTACTGAAGAAGAAAAAGAAGAAGCAAAAAAAGAAAAGATAAAAGGAGGAAAGAAGAAGAGCAAAGTTGTAGGAAATATAGGAAGAAAAGCAGGACAGAAATGGCAAAAGAAGAATCAACAATTTAATCGAAAAAAAGCAAAGTATTTAAAAAATAAAAAAAGATCTTCTTTAAAATTAGTTTGAAAACAAATGTAAAACCTAAAAAATAATTTTGTATGAAGATTATAGTGTGTTTAAACTCGATGTTCTTCGCTCGAATGGATTTTACTCTTTACGTTTCAAGGGGAGGGGAACGAAAATTTGTATCTTCCGAAGATACTAACTATTGAGGTTTTGGTCGAAGCTGCACGTTGATAATAAAACCACAGTATTGGTGTGCTAAGGAAAAACGCCGTATGAGCCTTCAGGAATCGCCAAATTTCCCCTAATATAACAGTATTTCTTGAGGAAAGTTATGAATATTTTTCCTCGAAATTTTCACACACTATTAATCGAATTGTGAGTGAAATTCTCGGAAAAACTGGCGGAAAAATATCCAACAGTTCCCTTATAAATTCATATTTTATCGGAAGAATTTTGGCAACGCCCGAAAGCTCACTTGTCGATTTTCCTTAGCACGATAGAGTAGAATCGCGGTTATCCGCGAACGGATTATCAGCGGGGACCAAAAATGCAATTTTACACCCTTCTCAAAATATGCAATTTTTCCCGCAGGAAAAATTGTCGTATTATCAGCGTTGGGGCGTATTATTGTCATAAAGACTCATTCTCATAAAAACTCTCGCCGCACCCTATTGATTTAGCGAACGCTGTGGAAGACGAAATCATGACGTTTCTAGCACGCACGTCGCACACTCATTGTCCTAGCGAAAAAATTGTTTCCGTTAGTCGCAAAGTTTGCTCGGTTGGAAAGTAAGACACTGAAATTGACGCCGGTTTTCATGCAGTCAGCACTTGGGATGCAGCTTGCTGAGTCATCTGCCCGCGCTCGGAAAAAGGGCACATTTTATTTATGCTGAATTAGCAAACGAGCGTAGCTGAGCGGCAAGACCTCTGCATAGATACCCACCAGCACCAGTCACCAACTCGTAATAATACAGAATAATGGAATATGCTCCGTTTGGATTCGGCGAAGTCACGTAAAGGTCATTGACTCGCCCGGCCCATGGACGCTATATCTACTGAAGAGATGTCGCGGTTACCTCCAGTTTTTCCAAAGTTGTCAACTGCTTACCTCCGTTCTTACTTGCAATGGAGATGTTGCATGTGTGAGGGATTTGCGATTTTACCGTTGATGCTTGTGTAAAAGTTCGCGAGAAACACGATAGTGCCGCTGATTTCTCTGACATCATCTCCCAAGCTCAAAAAAAGCTCACAAGTTGAGGCCAAGATGGAGGGGATATCCCACCCTACCCTGAGAGTCCACGTCTACATCAAAACAAACTCTCCATGCAAAGATAGAGGACAAATTTATCAGCAGGGTTGCCACTTTATTTGGGGACTCCAAAACTGAAAACACGGCAACCCTGCTAATGTATTTGCTCCCTATCTTTGCATGGAGAGTTTGTCTTGATGTAGACGTGGACTCTCAAGGTAGGGTGGGATATCCCTTCCATTTTGGCCTCAACTTGAGAGCTTTTTTTGAGCTGGGGAGTTGATTTCAGAGATAACCAGTGGCACCATCGTGTTTCTCGCGAACTTTTACAGAAGAAGCAACAGTCAAATCGCAAATTCCTCATACATGCAACATCTCCATTAGTTTTCATGAGTGTAGGTCTTACCATGGGCGGAACTGGAAACTTATTCTGCCGTGCTAAGAAAGAACGCCGTATGAGCCACCAGGCGTTGCCAAATTCCCTTCGACAAATCATGAATTTTCAGGAAAATTTGCGGCAGTCTCACTTACATTTTTTCCGGGATTTCGTTCCTAATTTGATCTGAAAAGTCCAAAAATTTCAAGGATAAATATTTATAACTTTTTTCAAAAATAAATATTTTCTGAAAGGAAATTTGGCAATGTATGCAGGCTCATACGGTGTTCTCCCTCAGTACGGCAGTATTTTGGGGAGCGAGGCCAGGAGGACACCTCGTTTAGGGGGCTTTAGGTGACACCAAATACCACCTCGTCATGAAGAATTTGTGGGATTTCTCCAGCTCCAAAGGGGATTTCGAGGGACTTCCCAGCTTCCCCGAAAATTTTTGAAAAATTGACTCGTCTCAAGAGTGATTTTGAGCTTTTCAGCTACTCTATGAAACAAATTGATCGAATTAAAATTTAAAGAGTGAAGGTTTTTGTGCAAAAGCCTTCCTATTTCTTGGGAAAGGCCGAGTGGATTCCCGAGGAGCAGGCTATACTAGTTCCGCCGATGGGTTTCGCTCGAAATTTTTACTAGAGAACTTTACGCGAAGGAGCGGCAATTCGATCTGGGAAGAGCTCTCTTTGCAAAATTTTCAGTGGGAGCGGGGAACCTCCCAGACCCCTTTGTTTTCTGGAGGTGCGCCCCAATCCGATCCCTACTCCCCATAGCTGAGTGCCCTAGGGAAAATGAACAGCTTTTGAGGTTATTTTGTAGCGGCCAGAGACGCTGCTTGGATGGAGGGGAGGTCATATAATACTATCTCAAATTCTTGGGGGATCATTCGTTTTGAAGACCTTGAAACCTGCAAAAATCGTTGAGTACCTTTATCATCTCACCGCCACGTTTTTTCGTGCCTTACGGCCGGGGTTGGAGGTAACGGGCGATGAAGCTAAGGGAAGGGGGTAACAGGCATCTACTCTGCCGCAGGGGGTCGGGGGGATTCGCGGGGGCAGCAAGGGGTGGGGGCGCTTTGCGCAGGTCACCCGTTGCCTGTGCTTCGAAAGAGACTTCCGTGTTCCGTCAGCACAACCTTAAGCCATCTCGGAGAAAAAAATTGGAAATCGTGGCCAGCTAAGATTTGGCGGTCATTTTTGGCCTTTTCTGACGGCGTCATCAGGCAAAACCAGCTTTCATGGTTACTTTCGACTTACGCTTTCACTACTTCCCATCGTTTCTTACTTCTGATTCGGTAGATATGTTTGCACTGTTCCTACGCTCTCAACATGAAATCAGATCGGGGAAACTGTGAAGTTCACGCATCAAACCGACGGAACCTCTGCGACTAGCTTCTATTTGACGTCACTAGAAATGATACAGTGCTTAAAGGATTCAAGGGGCTGGATATAATTCGACGTGTCCCTCACAAAAGAACTTAATTCCATGATCCCGTAGACAATGATCACAATATTGAGAAAAAGACAAAATCATGTTTGAGGCTGCTACGAAGATTTTGTTTTTTTCCGTCATGAAAATGTTCATATCTATGACGTATGACCAGGGCCGGATTTACCTACTTGCCGCCCATGGGCCGCCAGTATTTTGCCGCCCATGGGCCGCCAGTATTTTGCCGCCCCCTTCTCATTCGTTTTGAAACATCAAAAAAAAAAAAACCATCACGTGAACGTGCCAGCGGGGGAGGGGTGCACAAGACGCGTTTACTCGTGTTGAACACATTTTTTGGGAAAGCCCTGTCAACACTACAGCAAAAAGTCATTGAACTTTGCGCGAAAGTCAAGTTTCGTAAACCTATCTCTAATGGACAAGGCCTTCCATTCATAAGAAATGAACGAAAAAATTATGAAAGAACAAGCACAAAATTTGGTTTAATGATTTTAACTCCCGCCTCCGCGCCGCGCCGCGCCGCGCCGACTGCACCGTGTTTGGCGCAATGCGTGAAGTATTCACGCAGTCTTGTAGGCGCTATCCGTTTCACGCTGACCACAATAACCGCACTGCGTTTGATGCAATGCGTGAAGTATTCGTGCAGTCTTGTAGGCGCTAATATGTTTTACATGCCGACCGCCGAGCAGAGGGCTTCTCCTTTGTTGGAGATATGCAATAATTAATCTGACAACGCAGCAAAGGGACCATCCCTCCTGCACTTGTGCCCTTGAGATTTTTTTACGACTTTTGGGGCTATGCGCTTCCCACGCAGCTGCGACTGCGCGGACCAGATGACCAACCCCTCATCTTGCCTTTGTCTTTAGTCAGTCCAGATCCTTCTCTGTAGCTTAACGCCGTGTTCGTCTCAGTGCTGTAAAACTGAATAAATTCTATTTCGGAATTAAATCATATCTTATTAATATCATGACCTTAATTCCTTCAGGTTATGGGCCGCAGCTTACGTGATACGCGCAAATATCCGCGATCGTGACCGCGTATACTGAAAACAAGCAAAGTGTTCATTTAAACTTGTGAAAATTAAACGTGTGTGATGAAAACGCGTAAGTGTACGAATATGGACCTAAACGTGTGTGATGAAAACGCGTGAGTGTACGTAAATGGATTCTGCACAGAAAACGCGAGAAGACTCTCGATTTTCAGTCGACGGAAAATACAGTGTGTGAAAATTCTATTGCGCGCTGTGACATTCGAACCTGATATTTTGTTCGTGTAATAGATAATTTAATATTGCAATAAAGTTGAACATTGAAAAAAAACAGTTATGATTTTTTGCGCTGAATCATGCTTATTTGCGCCAAGAGCTACTTAAACCGCATTCATGGTTCGTAGTTTGAATGATACCTATCTCTGATTAGAAGATAGTGAAAAAGCTCAACTTCTGCTCGGATTGAGGAGCGTCCAGATAAATCAGCACCAGAAAATTAGTTGTGCAAAACTTTCTTTGAGTTTGCTGATCACAGTGAGCGGACACAAATATACTTGGTGAAGGATAACACGCATTCCTATCGCAATGGCCACAAAAATTGAGAAGACACAAAGTACTGGATGAACATGTTTCATGGACTCTGGTTTCAAAGGCATTGTGGAAGACGTTTGGTTCTGCTATGATGTACCCTATGACCTGTTATCAATACCGAAATTTGGAAAGCTGGTCATGCAGAACCCACTCATCAGGAGTCAACGTTAAAAGGGAAGTACCGTTACCTTTTGTGGTAAGCTTTTTCAGAACTTAAGTATCGATGAACAGTGGCGAGGCGTGAATGATCGATTGTCGAAGTTCCCTCATTTGAGACTATGGTAAAGAATCGATTATTAAATTGTTCGTTGCGAACACCCCGTCTGTCGATATTTTTCATACCTTTGAATGGCAGATCAGTCGATACATCGCAAAGTACGCCACGCTACTGATCGATAAGAAATGATTGGTAAATATTCCTGAATTGAGTTGACAGTTAAAATCGATGAGATGAATATGAAATATGGTTTGAAAGTTAGAGCCATACAAAGAAATGAGTGAACAAAGTTTACTGAGTTGTAAGTTCATGGAATATGTGAGTATATTGGTCTTAAAAGGTGTTGTATCAAACGATAATTTATGCGAGTAGTATCAATAGTAAAAATTGCCATTTCTAGAAAATTTAAAGATGAAAGTCACGTCAGTATAAACCTCCATTAAAAATGCACTCTAATATTGCTGATCCACGTAAGAAATCAAAACGATTTCGTTCTTTTCATACATGATTAGTATGCACACAATGGTGTGACTTTTAAATATAGAACATAAATGAGAAGTATTTTGTCTTATGTTCGAAAAATTATACTGCGAGAATCTCAGAACTTTTTGATTTAGAAATTATTTCATGTATATACTCTGACAATGATAGAAATAAAAAAATTTCGAACAATTTAAACAGTTTTGTGTCGAGCAAGGTATCACGTCATAAGTCACCGAAATTTCACGAACCCCGCAGAAAAATGGCATCACCTAACGAATGGTGAAAGAGCTTGTGCAATGTTCATTGGAGTAGAATTATACGAGGCATTTTAGGGGTAAAGCTGTTTCAACGGAAACGCACCAAATCATAAGTACCCTAATAACAAAAGCCTTAGAATAAATTAAAACTTCAAATGAGTAATGGCACTTAAATAAACCAAGGATGGAATTTCCTATGCGTTTTTAGCTCTTCTGTAAGAATCTGAGATGAAACCAGGAGATGAAAATCCTGGAAAGCCATTCTGGTCTGTTTGATTTTTGAGCAGGCATAAAGCGTGGGAAGTGAAAGATGAAAATTTGCAAGAGTCGAAATGTAATCGTCGGTAAGACAAAATTACATAGCATCGAGATGCGTGGTGCATTTCGAGTGACCGATAAAAAATCAAGTGGAAACTGATACGACTAAATTGGTGTCAAAATCAGGAATCTCCAAACTTGATGAAAATGAAATTAACTCTGAAGACTCAGAAAGGTAAATTCTGAGGATAAAAAACCAGAAAAAATAAATTCTGGGGAGGAGTTAAAATTAATGGTCATGTGTGACTCAAAAGCAAATGAATGGTGCAAAGTGAATAAAACGGAGACAAACTCTGTGCGAGACGTGAGTAAAGCTGAGCTCAGGCAAAACAGTATGAAATTCTGTGATAAGCTTAAATGAAATAGAGAGCAATCCTATGATAAGCTTAACTTTAGAAAACTGTAATTAATAATATCATATACACAGTACTTTAAGCAAACAGTATATGATGAAATTGAAATGAAAATACTGAAATAAGATTGAAGTGAAACGTGAGAGATTGGATCATGCAACAGGAAAGTGCAAATGGAAATGAGGATAAAACTGACGAGGTAAATTTTAATATTTATCTTTGTGAAGCCCAAATTTTGAACTTGCAATATTTACGAAAAGTTTCGACGAAAGTAGAAAGAAAACCGAGGAAACAACAATTTAACAGGCTCAATTCATTTATAAACGATAACTTTTGTACTTTGATACATGCCAAGGCAAAACGACAGAGGTATTGTCGAGTGAAATTAATTTAGTGTTTTTAACATTGGCGAATGAAGGAATTTTGCAAAAATATTTGGAAAGAGATGAATAGTACGAGTTTTTAGTCTCAGAGGACAAAGATGAAACCTACCCTCTCGATTACCAGTTTTTTTTGCCTCTCTAAATTCATTTTAGCGTTTGCAGCTAATTAAGAGTAAGAGAGAAAGACTTCATATTTTACAAAGATTAGTTTACAATCGAATTATTTTGAATGCGAAAATTGCGTTGATTGGCTACTATTTGAAAGTAGAAACTGACAATTTGAGAAGAGACATTCAAAATTTTGAGAAAGTTACTAGAATTTGAGAGGAGAGACTTCAATTTCGAGAGGAGAGATTATATTAGAAGGAGCGAAATTGAGAGGAGAAAAATGAGTATTTGAAGAAGAGAAATTGAGAAGTGAAGAATGAGAATCTCTGACAGAGTTCGATTTAAAAAAATCGGAGATTACATGTGTTAATTGAAAAAATACTTGAAAGGTTTAAAGCAAGGTGCGAGGAACTCATCTGAAACAATTGCAGTCAAATTTTTTCTCTTTAACAAAAAGCAACAATTATTTTGAAAATTGTGTCTGGTACGAGAATAACTTTGAAGTACTTCAGTAAATAAGACTCTCGTGCGATAGATCGTCTGATTTAAATTAAAGGTAAACTTTTGGGTATAAGTAGTGAGACAAATTATTATTAAATAATTAAGCTCAAACAAGAAAAAGTAAGCAACGAAATGGTATGATAAGCTTAACTATACGTAGCGAGTGAAAAAGAAGTTGATGATCAGCCAGTGTATGAGAATGCGAATATTCGGTGAATAAGTACCCTAAGTTGGGTGTGCGTTTAAAAATTCAAACTGGAATAAAAGGCCTGATTAGAGAACTTAAGTAAATAAATTAAGTAAATGCAAGTAAGGGCGAAAAATACTTTATGAAAGGCAATAAGAATGAAGGAGAGACTAGAGGTAACGAAAGAGCTCTAGAAAATTTATTTTAGTAAATCGAGTTATCTATTCAATGGTATACTTATTTGATACCAGAAATTGAAGATGACAAAAAGTGAAAATACAAATCATATGAGAAATTATTGTTGAGATACGTCGAGGTAAAAGAGAAGATATTTTTGATTGGCATCGAAGATTCAAATTGGCAAATATTGAGAATGACAAAAGACTTTTCGAATTGAAAGTGAGAGAAAGAGAAATTCATCTGCATTATTATTTAAAACTGCATCATATGTTGGAACACAGAGAATCTGAAATCTGTGACGGCTTCTTTGGTGGAGGCAGAATAAATGCAGGTAAAGCAGTTATAGATTCTCTCTGGTCAAAAGTGATTTTTGTCAATACCAAAGCGAGTGCGACGAAGCCCATTGCATCTTACGAGGATTGCATACATAAATTTAAGAATCTAGTTTGCCACGTGATATCAAAATATGAACGTACATTATACGTGGTGAGAGCACGTCAAAATAAGGTCATTGAT
Source organism: Bemisia tabaci (assembly GCF_918797505.1). Lineage (NCBI taxonomy): Eukaryota > Metazoa > Arthropoda > Insecta > Hemiptera > Aleyrodidae > Bemisia > Bemisia tabaci. Next base: position 60,129,299 of record NC_092794.1, read on the forward strand.
TCCGTACATGTGTTCACAGGAAATTTACTGGCCGATATGATGATCAAGCTGTTACCAGTCTTGGAGTTCAATCAGTCGAGTTTTTGGACTTGGAGTAGAACTCATAGTAACAGCAAGTACACGATCTGGTGGAGGTTTTCCTGGGTTTCCCTTCATCCATGCAGCACCGAATGGTGGATCGTAAGCATCACCCCAGAGTTGGCACTTGAGGACGATTGCAGCACGGCATCGCAGTTCAACAGAGCAACATAGTCAAATCAAGCAAGAATCAGATTAATTCTTGAGGGGGCGTGTTGGAGATATGCAATAATTAATCTGACAACGCAGCAAAGGGACCATCCCTCCTGCACTTGTGCCCTTGAGATTTTTTACGACTTTTGGGGCTATGCGCTTCCCACGCAGCTGCGACTGCGCGGACCAGATGACCAACCCCTCATCTTGCCTTTGTCTTTAGTCAGTCCAGATCCTTCTCTGTAGCTTAACGCCGTGTTCGTCTCAGTGCTGTAAAACTGAATAAATTCTATTTCGGAATTAAATCATATCTTATTAATATCATGACCTTAATTCCTTCATCCTTTTCATCTCAAGTCCTCGTCATCATCTCTCCCTAAGTCGCGCCGTTCCAGGCCAAATTGTGTGTTTGGTTTCTCTCTTAACTCTACGAATGAAAGGTGCTGTCTCTTGTATCACTGAAAGACGACAAAATTAGAAATTACTCTACTCTCAGGAAATGAGAGATTTTGTAGCCTTTTCTCGTTTGTATTTTTTTTTTTTTTCCAAATCCGATTTTTTTTATACCTACATTTAAAAAAAATTGAATAATTTACCGCCCCCTCGATTTGCCGCTATGGGCCGCGGCCCATGTGGCCACCCCCTTAATCCGGCCCTAGGGAGCCTTCGAGATCCCCCCAGCTACGACCATGCCTTTGATATCGGATTAACCTATTTTATCCCCGTAGTCCATAGTAGTCAGCCAGGCGATTGGCCGAAAACGAAAAATTGTTGATACAGTACACCACACGTGAAGTCTCGTGGATCAAGGTCTCTCTTGATCCTACCCTTAAGGTCATCTATAAATTGGAATACATTTTGCAATTCGGAACTAAAATTTCTAGCTTAATTTAGAAACAATGTATGCACTATTAGTTTCCCTCTGTACATAAGTGTTTATACAATTGAGCTATAATTTATAGTTATCAATTGCAAGCTGAAGTCCAATTAAGAGAAGCATTCGGGGGAGTCTCGCAGAAAAAACAGAAAGCTTGTAAACCCTACGCGAGGTTTTCAAGCCCGTTTCACAGTGCCTTCGCACCCACTTATTCCTCCTTCTTTTTTCTCCTCATTTGAAGTCTTGTTGCATCTATTCAAAGCTTTAACCTCGGAAAACTCGATAAGACGAAAGAAAAGTCGCTTCCTGCGAGGATGTCTTCATGTTAATTTTTTTTGTTATTTTTTTTTATACGATAAACAAACGATGTATTGTATTTGTCTCCCCTTTCTCGAAATTCTCACATCCGATTAGCGAGTGAGTTACTACTATAATTAGAAAACGCCGCGATCATACTGCTCTGCAATCCGAAATCTCATACGTATTGTATCGACGACCGGGCCCCCGTAGGAATATTCCCACGAAGTAGAGTGAGAAAAAAACAATTGAAAATCTGCCGTCGTGGGCATCTGTCCCCAGTCCGAAGAAAATACATGTTCGAAAGAAAGTTCCGAGAAAAATCGAAGAGTAACACAATGACCCGGGGTGTCCGCGTGACAATGGTTTGGGGGGATTTAGACGGGAGGCCGACAACCATGCGAGAGGAGTTAAATTCAGAGGAGACTTCTCTGCCAGCCGGGCCGCGGGGGGTCTTGGTGAGGGGGGGAGTCGGTGTTTAGGGGAGGGGGGTTGCGGGGAGAGCATGCGCGGGTGCTTGGCCGTTGACCCGTGTCATCTGATTCCTAATTTTCCCCCGGAATAGCGAATCTATCAGAATCTTGACTTTCCAACACACTCCGCCTATTGGCGCTTCCTCACTCTGCTGCCCCTTAGGAGGTCTCGTTCATTTTTGTTTTCTTACGTCAAGCACGCCTCTGATCCTCGTGATTTTTGCAAGGCTGGAAAGTTGGGAAAACCAGAACAATTTTTCCTGAAGCTGAAAACCCAAACAGGAAAATAGCGAGGATTTCATTCTACAGCCCTGAATTTATTTTTCGCATTACATTTTTCTAATACCTGTGATGGTCCATAGGAAAAGGGACTTTAGTGCTGGAAAACTCAAAATTGACATTAGGGGTATCGTCTTTTCGGTCGAATCCTAGGGGTTAGCTAATTGTTGGATCGAGGCAAACTTCGCCAGGGGAGAGGCGAGAACGCAAAACTGAAATGAAAAACAGTGGGTCTAGCATCAGGAAAAGCCGGAAAATATCAGGAATTTTGGCCGATCAGGAAAAAAAACAGGAAAATATCAGGAAAATTGGAAAAATTGGACGTTTTGTCAGGAATTTTTCTTACGCGAATCTCCTCAGCGGAGAAAGTTTTACTGCTTTTTGCCTACCGTGCCAGGAGTCGAGAAAAATCAAGAAAATATCAGGAATTTTCAAAATGAAAAAATCGGGAATTTTTTATAAAATATCAGGAAAATACCAGGATTTTTCAATATTAAAAAATATTAAACACCCTGAAAAACTCGAAACTTGCCCGACAATACTCCTTTTCCTCCTCAAATGAAGTTTCTACGTCCTAATCGAGGCGACAACACCACCGACTGGAGAAGTACTTTTTCTCTCATCATTTAGGCGAAGAATTTGAAATTAATTGCAGTTATGATGATCTAAGGTTTGAAAATCCCCATCCGAAATTTTCCGGGAAAGCAATTCATAGATTCAATCTGCCGCTCTCGCAGCTCAAAATGTCGGACCGTCCACAAGGAACATGTACTCGCAGATTTGGAGTCCTCGCGTAATAAATTTCCTCGTTAGTTAGGTACCTTGACCTTGCTATAGTTTTTCCGAATCTTAATCCGAAATTTTATCCAAATTAGTTGTCCCGTTGCGGGATGGTGCAATGGTGCACTTTTATCTTTGCTGGAGTCTAAGTGTATGCTTGCAGATAGGTTATAGTCAGAAAACTCTCTTGATTAGGGAACAGAGAAAGGTTGAGTCCTTAATGATTACCAAAGTGAGTCAGGTCATGATTAGGGTAGGGATCTAAGTGGGCACTTTCCTATTCTCGGGACATTCCAACTAAACTCTACCTTCCCAGGAAACTTTGACAGAATAATACCCACTAATTCCCATCTCCATGATAATCGCTCACATTTTGAAGAGCCACCGAGAGCTTTCCTGAAATTCCCGTTTCCATTTCTGGCCCGTACCTTTTCCGGGAAACTTTGATCCGCAGATACGCTGCGCTTTCTGTGGGAAATATTTTTCCAGCTGTTTCATTACGCGGAAACGAAGTTGCACTCTCGGAAAAAGGGTGTATATGGTGAATGAATGCTCAATGAATGCTCCATTGAAAACATGTTTGGCCTGACGAAGCTATCTCGTGATTTGCCTATTATAATTATATTCATGCAATTTTCCTCGATATTTTGTAAAATAGCACTCACGCAACTCGACAACTCTGCTCACGTGCTTCTATGTCCATATCTTCGCCCCGAGCACTTGACTTGTAAATTACAGAAGTGGGTTCTACCATATTTTGATTTCACTTCAAACTCTATTTTGAACACCTCTCGGCACTAGATTTCGGAGCCGAGCATTAATGTCTCCTGCTAGACTTCATTGGTTTGCGAAACCGTAAAACCGAAGATCGAATCAGCGCTTTATACTTTTTATAAACCATTGTGGAGCAAATCTAATGAGTATATTCGACAGCCTGCTGTGCCTCCTAGTTCTCCTCACAGATAGTTATTTCGATGAAAAGGGCTTTTGGCTGGTTTATTAAATAAACTGGTCGATTTACTTTTGATTGACCCTATAAATTTTCCCCGAGCTATGAAATGGAAAATTTTCTAATTCTACCAACTTCTAAGTATTTTTAGGGATACATAAATATCAGCCTGTACATTCCAACATACTTTTCTCCACGTAAGCACAATAGGGCTCTCAAACTGGCACCATGTCTTTAATTTATTAGCTTTGTCTGCACAAAATTCTTTGATAATCTCGAGATCTGATCTATGATGCGTTCCAAATACATCGATTACCTTCAAGCGTCGGACCGATGAACTTTAAAATGCTGCAATCAACAATTACATCCAGAGCCGCTTTCAAGCCTTCGGTGAAGCAGACTTTAAAAAAGGAAGCAAAATAAGGGATCATCAGTTTTTTTTTTTTTTTTTTTTTTTTTTTTTTTTTTTTTTTTATACCTCTCTATTTGAATTGGGAAAAGGTAAAGCGTTTGCGCGGCTGGTAGGTATTTAAACATTTTCTTTTGTGGTAGTCGAGAAACATTGGCAATAGGCAAATTTATAAAAACAGCTCCAGTCCCCCGGCTGTAAATTCTCCACAGCTCCCGGGCGTGAATTACAGGATGATCCAAAAGTCGCCCACCGCCAGCACCATCAGGCATCACTCCTGTAACATTTGAACAACATAATTGAGATAGGATCTCGTGTGAGGGCTCCTAGGTGCAAAAGAACGACTTTTGGGAACCCTTAAAACTTTAGAGGGAAGGGGCAAGAACCCTAGGGGTTTGAGGGGTCGTGCTGGACTTTTGGATCACCCTGTATTCAAATCCTGCGGTGTTATAGAGTTGACAGTCGGCGAAGAAAAGAAGCGAAGAGAGAAGTTGTCCAACTGAAGTCCATACTCCAAACAAGGTTTCCAGTGGCGTGGCGTGAATTACGATGTATCGATTGTTATGCCATTTAAACCTATGGAAAAGGATCAATAAATAGGGTGTTCGCAGCGAACACCTTAATAATCGATTCTTTACCACAGGTTTAAATGGCATAACAATCGATACATCGCAGTTCACGCCACGCCACTGGTAAGGGCGTATCTGTATTTCAGCACGAGCCTTAGAAAGCATGGCGTTATATGGACAACAAGGGTCACGTAAAAATTGAGTCACGCCCTTATGTCGGAGGGCTGAAGATTTTAGAGCATCTAATGAGAAGTTCAGGTCAATTTCGTCATGAATAACCAATAAATATATACGTCCTTCCTTCTTTCTCTCTTCCCTTTTCTTCCCCTTATTTCGGGCTAGCGGGTCCGGGGGGGGGGGGAGGGGGCGTGCGCCCCCTCTCGCAAGAGAAATGACGAAAGTGTCGGAGAAAAATTGTTAAATAATATTTTCGCCTTCCGAAATACGGGAAAACTATTTCAAATTATGTCTCTACGGTTAAAGAGCTCTATAACCGTCCAGCATTTCCTCAAACGTCCGCACTGAAAAAAAATTCTCGGCGTTTTTACCAAGGTCCGTTGGTACCTTTACCATCTCACTTTTTTTACCAATTATTGGTAATTTTACCAAGACAGACTGGTAAGCTTACCTAAAAACCGGTATTTTTACTGTTTTTTCAGATAAGAATATCACTTTTAATGGTAATCAATTCCCAGTAACTTTGCCATTTTATCTCGGTAATTCTACCACAGTCGATAAAAAATATTGGCGTTTTTACCGGGGTTCAGTAAAATTACCGAAAAAGTCAATAATTTTACCGAGATTTCTCGGTAAAATTACCAATTCCATAAATGGTATAATTTTACCAAGAAAAAACTGGGATCAAATAGAACCCTGAATTGTTGGTAATTTTACCCTTTTCTCAGTAAATACAGCGAGATTTTTTTTTCAGTGCAGTGGCAACCCTGCTAGAATTTTCCGGGAGACCAGGGAGATATTCGAGAAACGGGAAAATTGTTAGGCGGAAGCGAGGACGGCTGGTAGGAATAGCTCGACGTCGGGGCTCAAGTGTATGGTGTGTGTGGGCCGCGCCGTGTCTCCAGCGCCGCGGCTCCGGGGTCAACAGCCGGGCCGCAATTTGTGTCAGTGTGATAAGCAGGGAACATTGAACGGCAATAATACAGTAATAGCACTCCTCCCCTCGTCTCCCGCCCGAAACATCCATAACCTCTCTTTCCTCCTTCACATCCACATTCACCGAGTCCTCTCTCTTTCACTTCCCTTTTTTCCTCCTAGACTCGCTTCCCATTTCCATTCCTTCGATCCTCTTTCTCTCCACGCCCGGCCGCTGTCGATGAAGAAGGATGGAATAATTTCCTCGCGTAAAGAGCCCCAGGGTTTCGCGTCTAACATTATGCTCGGATTTTGAATAATTCCCTTCCGTGAAATGTCGCAAGCACAATAAGTCCGCATAATTGCGAGATCGGCCATCGCGAGACTAATCAGGGCGCTTGAAAATTACTTTCCTCCTCAGCGAGAATTTTCTCGTCGGTCCCGTAGTCGCGTAGGTTTTAACATGAAATTTAGTTTAAGGGAGTCTTTTTGTTCATTCAATCCATTTCAGGCCACCTACTGAAGAGGAGAAGGGTTTGTTTGCCGGGTTTCCGGGTATCGAATCCTCTAAAAAGTTCCCTATTTCTGAGTAATTTACTGGGCTGTGACCGAAAATGGCTGGAAAAAAAAAAAAAAAAAAAAAAAAAAAAAAAAAAAAGTCTGTACGAATCTCACCTTCTACTAAAATGGCCCTCATCAAAGAATCGACCTGAAAGTTTCTCTGAATTTCAATACAGAACTCTCTCACAATCAGTAGAAATGACAGTCGCCGCTCATCGGTGAAAGGGGTGACATTTTTGATCGAAGCATACCAGAGTTGCTTATGAGTGGCGATAAAGAGCGTAAAAATAGTATAATTATTTTACATTAAAGTCGCTTTTGGCGCTCTGCGACACTCACCCGCCAAAGTCATTTATCCTCGCAAAGAAAGCCCTTCATGGGCCTTCTGGGCCCAAAGCCCTCTGGAATGGAGCCTTCGCTCCATTCCAGATTGTAATCTTCGCAATCGGTGAAAATGCAATCTTTATTCCCGTTTGTGACACTGTGGAGGCCTAAAATACGGGAAGCAATCAGAAATGGATTCAAATTGTCTTGACTCTCAGTATAAAGGGACTCAAGAAAATACCACGTGGGAAAGGAGAATTCCGAGGCCGCGCGCGGAGACATTGAAAAGGAACTCGAAGCGGAGCGAGGCCAAGGTCTCGCGGCTCGCGACGCGGCGCGGCATCAAGAGTGGGAACCCGAAAAACGAAAACCGGCGTGGATAAGAGCGAGAGTGGATCCAAGGAAGGCGCCGTGGCCGCCGTCTAATGGTCTAACGGGACCGGGCACCGCGGACAACGGCTTCGGAGCCGCACGGAGCGGAGGCGGCAGCGAGCGTGGCGCAACGAAAGCAAAAGTGGACGTGGCCGCTGACCGCGTCGCTCCGAGTCATCGTGAGCTCCTCGTTCGTGACGTCACGAATAGCCGTCAGGGGTCTCTGCAGAACCTCCTCACCAGAAACAAGAGACCCTCCACTAGTATCTTGGCCGTTGTGGAAGCTTTTACTTTCGGGACTTCAGCACTCTACTGTTGACTTACCTACATGGTTGATGTTCAACAACGTGTTGGCAGTTTCGCTTTTGCAAACACGCCGAAAATGGCCGACGTTTGGGGAACTTGTTTGGCTCATGACGTCATCCGAAGCTCATCATCGACCATGTAGGTAAGTCAACAGCCGAAATTAGGATGATGACTGTTGCTCCCTTATAATTGTCCATAAGGAATTGTTGAAACCCCAAAAGGAAAAGCTTCCACCTGTCGCTAGGAGGCCAGTGGAGGGTCTCTTGTCTCTGCTCTTCACCCTCAGAGGACTCAACGATACCACCAGCAGGTCCATTCAGAGTCCACGCCAAATAAAACGGTGGATACACCTGCGAGTTACAAGCGCTTGTTGAAAGTGAAACACACGTACATGGATTGCATTTTGCAAAAAGGAACCAGGAGCATTGCAATGTTGTTAAGATTGTGCGACCTCTTTTGTCTTGGAAGAAAAATCTGATTATCTTTCAACAGTTTCTTTTTTCCTCGCTAAAACCTGTAAATTCAAGCAAAAATTACCATGTAAATTTCATACTTTTCCAGGATTTTAATAGTTTTATTGCAAAGCATGACCGGATTTACCTATTTGCCGCCCTCTTCTCATTCATTTTGAAACATCAGTAAAAACCATCAAGTGATCGTGCCGGAGGGAGAAGGGTGCATAAGACGCGCTCACTCGTGTTGGACACATTTTTTGCGTTAGCCCCGTCAACACTACAATGCAAAAGTTCACGGAACTTCGCGCGAAAGTTCAGTTCCGTAAACCTATCTCTGTGGGGACAAGGCCTTTCATTTGTAAGAAATGAACCAGAAAATTAAGAAAGATCAAACATAAATGTGGTTTAATAATTTTAACTTCCGCCGCCGTGCCGCGCTGACCACACTGTGTTTGGCGCAATGCGTGAAGTATTCATGTAGTCTTGTAGGCACTGTGCGGTTCACGCCGCGCCGACCGCTGTTAGCCGTACTGTGTTTGACGCAATGCGTGAAGTATTCATGCAGTGTCGTAGGCGCTAATATGTGTTACATGCCGACCGCCGCGCCGCGTCGAGGGCTTCTCCTTTTCATCTCAAGTCCTCGTCATCATTCCGCTTTGCGCCGCGCCGCTCCAGGCCAAATTACGTGTTTGGTTTCTCTCTTAAATCAACTAATTAAAAGTGCGCAGTTTTTTGTATCACCGGAATACGACAAAATTAGAAATTAATGAACTCTCAGAAAATGAGAGATGTTGTCACCTTTTCTTGTTTGTAATTTTTTTCTGAATCCGATTTTTTTTGTACCTGCATTTAAAGAAAAATGAAAAATTTGCCGCCCCTTAGATTTGCCGCCATGGACCGCGGCCCATGTGGCCACCCCCTTAATCCGGCCAGGGACGAGTTCTATAGGACGCCGTTCTGTTGTGAGCGGGTGATTGTAGCGCATTCTCGCGTAGGATCCTAGTCAACTCAGAGGATCCTTCCCCCCGAACCTCGGCTCATCCATCGCCCGCTCCAAAAGTGAGGTTAAGCCGGAGATTGAAAAATAACTCATAAGGCGGCTGAATTCTTGAAAAATAAGTATATTTTTGGCGTTTTTCGACCCCTTTCGACAAGGAAGCGACCGCCGCATGTAACAGTACGATGAAAAATTCGATTTTTCGCAGTTATACGCGATCCTACGGATTTTAATGAAGTCCAACAACTGATAACAGCAGTGAGTTGCGAGGATCCTACGCGCGATAGCAGCACTAGTACCTGCTCACGAATTTTTACATTGACTCTTACGGGAGTCCAGGGTCCTATAGAACTGGTCCCTGATCCGGCCCTGAGGAGCATTGCAATGTTGTTAAGATTGTGCGACCTCTTTTGTCTTGGATGAAAAATCTGATTATCTATTAACAGTTTCTTTTTTCCTCGCTAAAACCTATAAATTTAAGACATTAATTACCATGTAAATTTCATACTTTTCCAAGATTTCAATAGTTTTATCGCAAAAGATGAATTTACACAATCTTAGCAACATTGCAATGCTTCTGGTTCCTTTTTGCAAGATGCAATCCACATAGAAGTCGCTTTTACATCGTGCCCGAGCGCTCTGCGACACCTAATCGCCATTCTTGTCTGTCGACCCAGAAGGTCAGAGGTCATCCGCTCGACCTAGAGCTATCAAAATCCTCCTTCTCTAATGGTGTTCTACTTTCAACGAGCGCTTGTAATTCGCAGGTGTATCTGTATCTAGGCCTTCAGTTTACGCACCTCTAGACTGCGACAGAGGATCCGCCGTCTTGCTTCTTGCATTTACGTTACTTGCAACAGTGACATCACACGATTCTCTGTCGCGGTGCAATAGGGTGTAAAATTATTTGGCACAATTGAAATTGTGTGTTCTTTTGCTGGAGAAGACGAAACGGAGATGGAACGGACCTATGTGATTAGTCGGTTATGTCGATCGGACTACCGGTCATCAGCAAGCTGATTATTGAAATTGATGAACTAAGTTATAGCCGAAGAAGACGAAGAGAAAATGGAGTTATCCGATTGGCTGAAACGGGTGTTTGTTACAGAATAAGAGGGGAATGATGGACTAACTGTAGGGTTCCTTGTGGGTTGCCGGGTTGCCGTCAGTGAGTCTATCACTTCCTTTGTCTATTGCAGCCACCCGCTTCCACCAATAGGATTTTCCCGTCGTCTCTTTGTCTATAGCTTTGTCTGTTAATTTCAATAATCAGCGCGTGAGGCCGCCCCAGAAGGAGGTTCCCAAAACGCATTGCGCAATGCGTGAAGTATCCCTGTTAGGTTTGTAGGCGCCAGTGCGTCGCCGCTCCGCTTTGTTTCAGGCTCTAATATTTAATCTCGCGGAGTCAGCGTTTTTCAACTCATGATTTTGAAATGTTCGCACACTCTGTATGGATTATTCTTATTTTAATTGATGAAACAAATATGTTTTAAAGGAAAATATAATGTGTGTTTTGTAAATATTAAGGTAGTTCCGTATCAAACTTAATGATTTCCAAAGCACACGAATTTCTGCTCAATTTCTTATAGCCTTTTATAGCCAATGGCGATAAAATGTAAAGCCCAGCGATAGGAACTATAGCCCGACTGTATAATTTTTTATAGCTTCGTATGGCCCGGCTATATGGTTTGCTCCGCTTTCTACAGCCAGCTATATAATTTTCAATAGCCTTCTTCAGTCGGCTATAAGAACTTCTATGGTATTTTGAAACGCAAAGAGATTTCGAATTAAATTATTTCGAAAATTACTCGAGATTAGTGAGAGATTTCGAATATAAGTTTCCTGGAATAGGTCTTGGGAGCATGGTTTTGACCGAAAAAATGAAGTAGGCTTACAAACAACAAAACGAATTAGCATTTGAGGTAAAAATTCGAGAGGCTGTCCATAAATTACAATACGCAAACCCCTCCACTCTCCTGATTGTAAAGATCCTTCAAATCCACTGGAAATAATACGGCCTCAAAGTTCAAGGTTGGGGTGAGTGACATTTTCCTTATTTGGTAAGTGTCGATTTTTAAACATTAATTGAGCTAATCGTAAACTCAGCGACTTCAATTGCGGGCAAAGTAGAGAAATGAAGGATAAAAACCTAGGCCGGGGAGAAGATCTTTGTTTCTAGGCTGCAATGCAAGTGTTAAATGTAACATGAATAAGTATAACTCTAAATATAGTGGCCTAGTTTTCAAAACATAGAAGCGCATCGTGCAGAGCGCATTTCAATCTGTAAATAACAATCAACTAGGACGACGCCTTTTTTAAGTTCAAATTGTCTCCGTGCCAACTTTTTGCCATTTGCAACACTCTTCTCGTGCATGACTTTTCTTCTATTGATCTTTGAATTCTCAGATTGTGATCGGATCTGTGAGATCAGGTGTGAGGTGGATCTTCATCTTTGGAGCAAAGAATTCCAGACAGCCGTTTCCATCTCCGAAAACTTTAAAAACGCTGTGGCAGAAAAACTCATTTTTTTGCAAATTCAGGCGCAAAATACAAATACTTGGGTTATCCAGACCAAAGATTAGGTGCAATTTTGGAGGGTTTTTTGGGTGAAAAACGAGGTATATGAGTCATCCCTGGTAAAAATTGGCAGTTGAATCTGTGTTCCAAAATACCATAGACCTAAAGCCGGCTGTAAGATTTCCAGTAGCTTCTGTATAGCCGGCTACACGATTTCTCATAGCCTTTTATAGCCGATGGCGATTAAGCAACAGCCAGACGATAAACTTTATGCTAAACGTTACTAAATAAGGATACTAGGACTTAGTGAGTTTTTGGACTACCGCTCTCTTTTTGTGCCGTAGTATCTTGATTTATTTTGCGAGGAAAGCTCCGTACTTTTAAAGGATGCCTGCCATTCTTCATATGTTGGAGCGCCTTCAATTTCTTATGATACTGTGCAATACATCTGGTGTGAAATAGTTGCTTCATACGACGTGGCACGCTGCGGCGCGGCGCGGCGGGGGGGGGGGGGGGGCAGAAAGCGCGAAACGCGCATTGACGCTACAAACCTAACAGGGATACTTCACGCATTGCGCAATGCGTGAAGTATCCCTATTAGGTTTGTAGGCGCCAGTGCATCGCCGCTCCGCTTTGTGTTAGGCTCTAATATTTAATCTGGCGGAGTCAGCGTTATTCAACTCATGATTTTGAAATTTTTGCACATCCTGTATGGATTATTCTCATTTTAATTGATGAAAAAAAATACAAAAAATTTTCGGATTTCGTCAATTGGAGGTACTGAAAAAGTACCGAATTTTTCTGTTGAGGAGGTATTACATTTTTGGGAATGTACTGAAAAAGCACTGTAAACATACTGTTTTCTGGTCAGTCTGTTTTTCAGTCTATTTTAGTAGACACTCTGTAGGAACTTTCGCGGTCCCGGCCCCGGCATCCTTGGAAGACCTAGCAAATTGCCAACAATGTCTTTTCTCCATTTAAATCTATGGAAATGTATCGAGCCTTCTGGGGGTCAGGTGCTCCGACAAGAATCGATTATTCTGCGTAGGTTTAAATGGAGGAAACCCGGAGTTGCCAAATTGCTTGAACAGCCTCTGCCCGGCACATAACTCTCCTAGGAAACTTTGATCCCCCTGTTAACGTCATCAGAAATGGAATGACCCGTGGGGTCTTAAATCCGGTTTGCTTTCTTGGGCGATCGCTCCGTAAACTACAATCCAAAGACGAGGACCCATTTTGGCAATAGTTTAGAGGCTCAATTCGAAAATTTCAAAGGAATCCCGTAGAGCCTCTTTTGAACCTCAACCCTTCCTTTAACAGAAGGAGCTTCCGATACTAGCTTCGGCAGTGCCCTGCTTTATATGCAGGAACATTTGGAGCTTGCCAGCCCGCCCTCTGCTTCCACGTTTTATAAGCGCCAAATATTAAATTAATCACCGACAGTACTTACTTTATCTGTTGTGACGTCAACAGATAAAGGCGTCTTTAAACGATTAAAATGAGGTCATCGGAATAGCTATTGGGTTCAATTGCGGACCATTGATGGGTGTGTTTCGGTCCTGGGTATTTTTAAGATGAGCCATGCGCTAGCTGACCCTCATCCACATATCCCCAGACTTTTCGAGTTATGAAGGGCCGCTCCTTTCCTTCGCAAAGCTCCAGGGACACAGGAGTTGGAGGTGTTGGACGAAGCGTGACGCAATGATGTTGAGTGATTTTTACGAGTTTTGAAAGTGCCGTCGTAGTCGGCGGTTTTGATGGATAAAAAAGTCTGGGCCGAAAACGATCCCCAATCTGGCAAATATCGGAATTTTTTTTATTTTGCTCATTAATAATAGCAACCCCAAACTGCTCGATAGAAATAGAACGCAAGTTTTTTGAATATTTGTCATGGGAAAGGGGTGGTCAAGATCGGTATCCCGTATTAATTATTTAGGCGGGGGCGGACTGCCCAAGTGTTGTGGAGCGTTACTGAGTGTCGGGAGGAGTGGGAGGGGGGATGAGAAGTTTACCAAAAAAACCCCAAATTCAACGTTACGCAAGTAAGAGACGGTGGTCCCCCTGTGAAGTCACATATTTGGGCTGTGTTTTTCGAAAGGGAACTAAGTGCCATTAGCTGTTGCCAAATTTCAGTCGGCAATTTTATTTTTTTTAAAAAAAAACGATCGTACTGATTTGCTCGAAAGTCTCTAATTTATGGCATAAAATAAATTCCACGTAGCCGTCGAACAAATTGGTCAATCATTATATAAACAATTTCTTATAGAATATACTATTGGAAAATCAAAATATATACAAAAAAAATAAAAAAAAGTAAAAACAGAGCAATTGAAATTGGCAACAGTTAATTTCATTTGGTTTTTCGGGGGATTAAACCCATCTTGAATGGCGTATTTTATTCGTGAAAAGACGGCCTTATAGAAAAAAACGAGGAACGCGGCGATGTGGAGCAATATCCTATCGGCGGTGCACTGAAAAAAAATCTCGGTGTATTTACTAAGAAAAGGGTAAAATTACCAAGAATTCAGGGTTCTATTTGATCCCAGTTTTTTCTTGGTAAAATTACCATTTATGGAATTGGTAATTTTACCGAGAAATCTCGATAAAATTATTAAGCTTTCTCGGTAAAATTATTAAACTTTCTCGGTAATTTTACTGGACCTTGGTAAAAACGCCAATATTTTTTAGCGACTGTGGAAGAATTACCGAGATAAAATGGCAAAGTTACCGGGAATTGATTACCAATATAAGTGGTATTCTTACCTCAAAAAAACACGGTAAAAATACCGGTTTTTAGGTAAGCTTACTAGTCTGTCTTGGTAAAATTACCAATAATTGGTAAAAAAGTGAGATGGTAAAGGTACCAACGGACCTTGGTAAAAACGCCGAGAATTTTTTTTCAGTGTGACTGCTAGCGCCGGCCGTGCCGTACTGAGATCGGGATTTGATTGGACGACGTGGCAACGGGGTTTTTTTATTTCTGTTCCTCCCTCGCCAAATGAAGCTCCCGCGGGTTCAACGACCGTCCTTTCGAGTGTTGAGAGACGCGCCCGCACATTCCCAGGTCATTGACTCCCCGTGTGCCCGCGCTGCCCGTGTGCCGTACTTGTCCCGCTCCCCGCTAGAGTGCGGCAACAGCGCGCTCCCGAATTGCGCGCGCATTTCCGTCCTACCGATCTTCCCCTCCTCTTTCGCCATACCGTACCACCTCCCTCCCGAGGCCGCTACCCACTCATCGTCCCTCCAACCCGTAAAGCTCTCTATCTTTTCGGCGAAATCTTAAACCTGTTTCCTCTTTCGTCAGGACCCTCCTTTATTTTTACACCTATTTACATAAGAGACCTTGACCCTCTGATTCTCAGCTCCCGGAAAGGACTTGTCAATGAAGGGTGGGCTTCTCGAGTAATCAGAGGTGTTCCAGCAATCAGAGGGTGTTTCCAGCAATCAGAGAGTGTTTCCAGCAATCAGCTGACGTAATCGGAAATGTCGCGGTGAAAAAAAAAAACTTCAGCCCTGGAAGCCGTACTTACGAGGTATATAGACATACCGACTGCGTTCCGGGCTCAGAGGCCGCAAGTTCCGGCCGCAGCAGTCGAAGCTACGGCCCCAGAATCCGGAACTTTCGGTTCCTGAGCCCAGCTGATTGGTGAATGCTGAATTTTTCCCGTGAATATTCACTTGCGAAGCTGTAACTTAGGCGCGCAATCAGAGTGTGTATCCCTAGTCATCATCTGATGTAACCGGAAATGTCGCGTTGAAAAAAAAACTTCGGCCCTGGAAGCCGTACTTACGAGGTATATAGACATACCGTCCGCGTTCCGGGCTCAGAGGCCGAAAGATCCGGCCGCAGTATCCGGAGCAGTCGAAGCTACACGGCTCCAGAATCCGGAACTTTCGGTCCCTGGCCCAGAATGGACGGTAAGTCTATATAGCCCGTAACTTTTTTTCAGTGCAAATACCTTAAATGTTTACTTGACGCTGTAACTTCGGCGCGACACAGAGAGTGCCCCTTGCGGACAGGTGATGTGACCGGAAATGCTGAATTTTCTGGTGAATATTCACTGGAAGTTGTACACTTTTGCGCACTTCTTACAGAATGTTTCCGGCGATCAGCTGATGTAACCGGAAATGCTGAACACCGAAAAAATTCACTTGACGCTGTAACTTTTGGCGCGCAATCAGAGAATGTTACTGGCGTTTAGGTGATGAAGCCGGAAGTGCTAAATATCTCCGGCGAGTATTCACTTGACGCCGTATACTTTGGCACGCAATCAGTAAGTGTTTCCGGCGATTAGTTGATGCAACCGGAAATTTTGAGTATTTCCGGTAGACATTCCCTTGGCGCTACTTTTTTAAAACAGCTATCTTTTGGAGCAGGAGGTATTATTGCATTCGAAAAACTTGGTCTACCACATTTGAGGTTTTTTCTTGGCATTTTCGCCACGTCAGGGCCTTACGGTGATAGAATACCCTAGCTCTGGTTAGGCCTACAACGGGTTTTGAGATTGGAGGAAAAGTAGTCATCTCAATATCCAAAAATGTACGTTCATTCTCAAGTGGGACACCAAAATTACAGCGACCTCCCGCACCATAAAGCGAAATCATGAAACACGATTGTTTTGTGGTCAGAGAGGTGCTAGGGAACAAAGTGCTTCCTTGTGAGCATCTGAATCTGAAAAAACCTCAATTGCATTTTCAAAATTCTATTTTAAACCTTTTGGACCTCACCTCACGGGGTCCAGCAGGGCCGGATTTAGGGGATAGCCACATGGGCCGCGGCCCATGGCGGCAAATTTTGCAATTTTTTAAATATAGGTATAAAAAAAATCGGATTCAGAAAAAAAAATACCAACGAGAAAAGGTGACAAAATCTCTCATTTCTTGAGAGTATAGTAATTTCTAATTTTTGTCGTCTTTCGGTGATACAAGAAACAGCACCTTTAATCAGTCGAGTTAAGAGAGAAACCAAACACGCAATTTGGCCCGGAGCGGCGCAGCGCAGAGAGGAATGATGACGAGGACTTGAGATGAAAAGGAGAAGCCCTCTGCTAGGCGGTCGGCATGTAACACATATTAGCGCTTTCAAGACTCCATAAATACCTCACACGTTGTGTCAAACACAGTGCGATCAGGAGCGGTCGGCGTGGAACGCATAGCGCCTACAAGACCGCGTGAATACTTCACGCATTGAGTCAAACAGTGCGGTCAGCGCGAAACGCATAGCGCCTTCAAGACTGCATGAATACTTCACGCATTGCGTCAAACGCAGTGCGCTCAGCAGCGCAGCGTTCGGTGTGATACGCATAGCGCAGACAAGACTGAAGGAATACTTTACGCATTGTGCCAAACACAGTGCGGTCAGTGCGGCGCGGTGATGGAAGTTAAAATTATTAAACCACATTTATGTTTGTTCTTTCATAATTTTTTCGTTCATTTCTTTAAATGGAAGGTCTTGTCCACACAGAGATAGGTATACGGAACTTAACTTTTGCGTAAAGTTCTGTGAACTTTTGCTAGTGATGTTGATAGGGCTTTCGCAAAAAAATGTGTCCAACATTGTTAGGCAGGACAGCCGTAAGTGCTATCTTCTGTATGCTTTCGTGATTGCGCTTTGGACACACAACAAGCGCACTTCCAGAACAGAAATTCGCAGAAGAGGGCGGCAATTTACTTGAAAGCACTGTTTTCATTGGCTCTCTGGAGGAATATTATCACTTACCTCTGTCTTGCCTAAAACTACGTCATTTTTTGCACACTTACGGCTTTCTCAGACGGCTCGTTTTGATACCATTCAGATTTATCTCGCTGTTTTAGCAATTTCAGTGATTTAATCTAAAAGAGTTGTGACGAATTTCGAAGGAAACTTGATTTCGAAAATTCGACACTTACTGCTCTCTTCGCTATCACGGCAGAAATGCGTCCCTGCGCCTTAATCACGTCAAGGTCAACGATTGCAAATTCCTTCGCCTCGAGATTGTTGTGAGGTCAGTAGCGTGGCGTGCTTTGCGATGTATCCATTGTTATGCCATTTAAACTTATGGAAAAGGATCGATAAATAGGGTGTTCGCAGCGAACACCTTAATAATCGATTCTTTACTATAGGTTTAAATGGCATAACAATCGATATATCGCAATTCTACGCCACGCTACTGTGTGAGGTATGACCTGTGCGGGAGAGTATTCGAAGGGTAGACAGGAGGGAAGGAAGGGGGGGTGGAGCCTACCCTACGTTGTTGAAACTTGTGCGTGGCTGGAGTGGAAGCAACTCGTAGTTCGATTGGGGAAGGTTAGGAACAGAGCCTGACCTTGACGCTGCGCTCTGTCTGGTCTGTGAAACTCGGCCTGCGAACCCACGAATCCGGTGCAACGTAGCAAGCTGCTTTTCCAAAGTTCCAACAGAGCAGGAGCTTCATTGCCCCCCTGCCTCTCGCCCTCGCTTCAGTGCTTCAATTCTCACCTTTTTTCGCCTTATTTAGTCCCCTCTCAGGCATTTTCACCTCAGGCCCTTGGTTTTTTTTTTAACCAGATGAAATTTTTTGGAATGTTTTCCTACGATAAAATAAAGCCAATAGTGACTTTTACGCCCTCCAAAAAACACTCCTTCTTCTTCTCTTTTTCCACTAACGACTAGGGCATAGCCCCGTTTGTCAGGCCATCCAGTATCGAGCACAATAAACTAGATAAATATTAAAAATCTAAAAATCACTAAAAATGAAGGACTCGTCAAATCTATTAAAACAGCATAAAATCTTCAATCACCCTCAGGAGAAGAGAGCCAGCTGTGTGCCCATCTTTCACAAAGCCATCTTTTCAAAAAACACAGCTTTGATTTTAAAAAAAAAAATGCGGAAGCTCAGTGCGTCATAGCACTGAAACCCGTTAATGCTTTTTCCAAGTCGAGAAACCTTCAGAGCCTCAGAGAGGTACCATCTTGACTGAGCTGCAGGGTGCATCCGAGGAACAGGAATTTTCTTCTGGGTTCGAGAGAGAATCGTAGAGTTGGGGTAATGTTGAGGGAGGAAGAAGAAAATATCCAATGAAATATTGTAACTTAATGAATTTCTGACGCGGCAGACACGCCCTCTTTTGACAGGATAGGCAAAAGCGGACTCTTTCAATATGGTAGAAAAGGAGTATGAAATTATCACTTGTACTTAAAGTCTACAATAAGTGAGAGAGGTCAGAAGCACTTTTTTGATGTAGAGAAAACGAGATGAAAGTTTTGAAACTACATTGGATCATTTGGATCTCGTCATACTTAAAAATTTAAACTGACGTTGCAAACGTAAACATTTCCTCTTCAATTAATTTTATTTTCTTTGGGGTTTGTTTTTGCAAAGTTTATCGTGTAAAAAGTTTTGTTAAAGATCCCCAACACCTTATTTTGTTTAAAAAAATGCTACTTACATACCTTCTTCATTCATTATACCTATGGGGGCTTCAAATTTTTGTTAACTTTTTTGCTGGATACGACTATTTTCTCTTATATGGACCTATGAAGTCTCGTTTCGCGTATCTTGCCAAATGATTGACAACTCTTAGAATGGATGCAAAGCTCTTCCAACCCGGATTTGGAGCTTTTGGAACACAGGATCGGAAAACTGAGACTGAGTGTCAATTTGTTAAGCTTAAAGTTGAAGACATGTAAGACGAACATTTGTGACCAGGCATGACGAAGAGGCAACGTAAAGTTGAAGAATGCAACTATTCGCAAAACATTTTCTACACTTACTTAAAATAAAAAAAATCTAATGGGACCTAATGTTTTGCACGTTTTTTGTGTTCAGCTGACCATTTCATACCACTCATTTCATATCCTCATTGAAAGGAAAAATTACAAATTGAATCGCGCTCAGTAAGTAATAAGAATTGAGCGCTCAGACTATGTGAGTAAGTGACGTATCTTATGGAATTAATACCTATACACATCGGTGTCTTGAGCGCTATCTCTCGGTGAAAAGCTGAACCTCGCAAGAGCGTCGCGACGCCAAGTCGACGTCGCGCGTCGCCACGCGCCAAAGCGCGCCACTCTCTGACGCAAGAGCACAAGTTCACGCGCTTAAGAGTTCGACTGTTGTTGCAATGAAACCCCTCGCAGTATTGTGTTTGGACGGTGAAAGGGATAAGATTCCCCAGCCAGCGGGCCGATTATTGAAGTTGATAGACAAAGCTATAGACAAAGAAGACAAAAGGGTTATGGAGGGATCCCATTGGTGGAAGCGGGTGGTTGCAATGGACAGAGGCAGTAGGTTATAGACTAACGAAAGACAACCCACGAGAAACCCGACGTTAGTCCATCATTTTCTCCCTTAGTCTATGGGAACCACACATTTCAACCAATAGGATCGCTCCATTCTCCCTGTGTCCTTTTTGTCCATCGCTTTGTCTATCAATTTCAATAATCAACCCGCTGGGGTCAAAACGGGGCTCATATGTTAAACGTTTTTTCTTGTCCCCACGCTGGTCCTATGCTTTAATAAAATTGAATTTTAAATATACTATATCTGCCTTCTAAATCCACAGATTTTCATCAATATATCAATTAGACCACATTTGGTAATAAGGAACCACTATTTCTTGCTCATTTTAGAAACGACCTACATGCCATTTGTTTCCCTGTGCAGGAAGGTGCTTTTACGGAAGAGCCTGAGATGGTGGTTCCTCATTGCAAAATGTAATCCACTTGATCCATGGTATCTAGGTCCGAGAAAAACCGGGATTCATCAGGAATTGAAAAATATTATTCCAATCAGAGAAAAATCAGGGGATCTATTCCAGAAACCGGAAATAAACTCTTCTGCCGCTGAGAATGTATGATATTGCACATGAGTTTCTTGAATGCCATATTTGAATTTTCAAACCATCGGAGTAATAGAGAAGCTTTCATGAATCAGATAATAACGCATCAGGGACGCTTTTGGATTTAGCAACTCATGCACCAGAGAATTGGCTGAAAGATATAAAAATGAGTTGAAAAACGCTGACTCCACGAGATTAAATATTAGAGCCTAACACAAAGCGGAGCGGCGACGCACTGGCGCCTACAAACCTAACAGAGATACTTCACGCATTGCGCAACGCGTGAAGTATCCCTGTTAGGTTTGTAGGCGCCAATGCGCGTTCCGCGCTGGCTGCCCGCCTACCGCACCGCTGCGTGCCACGGCGCTTGAAGCAACTTTTTCACACCAGAGGTATTGCACAGTATCATACGAAACTGCAGGCGCTCTAATATATTAGGAATGGCAGGCATCCATCAAAAGTACGGAGCTTTCCCAAGCAGCTCAAAAACAGCTCTCAAGTTGAGGCCAAAATGGAGGGGATATCCCACCCTATCCTGAGAGTCCACGTCTACATCAAGACGAACTCTCCATGCAAAGATAAGGAGCAAATACATTAGCAGGGTTGCCGTGTTTTCAGTTTTGGAGTCCCCAAATGAAGTGGCAGCCCTGTCAATGTATTTGCTCCCTATCTTTGCATGGAGAGTTTGTCTTATTGTAGACGTGGACTCTCAGGGTAGGGTGGAATATCCCCTCCATTTTGGCCTCAACTTGAGAGCTGTTTTTGAGCTTGGGAGATAATTTCAGAGAAAACCATTAGCACCATCGTGTTTCTCACGAACTTTTACATAAGAATCAATGGTCAAATCGCAAATCCCTCACACATGCAACATCTCCATTGGTGAAATTGTAATCTTTATTCTCGTTCGTGACCCCAGGTGTGAAGGCCCAAAATATGGTAACCAATCAGGAGCGGATTCACATTGTCTTTACTCTCATCATAAAGGGACTCCAGAAATGGCCATACTCTATCTATTAAGGTGCTCCACGTGGATGATGAAAGAGGATCCTGGGATTAGCGCAACCCAAGCAAGGCATCGCCCCTGAGGAATGCGAAGGGGGACCAAGAGCAGAGGGACATAACCGAGATGAGGGTCAAGGCGACGGCGCCAGGGGCGGGAAGGGCAGAAGGACGGGGGTGGGGGGGGGGGGGGCGTTGATTTTACGTAGTACTTTCGTCTTTGGGTGCGCTGGCGCTGGGCTGGCTCGGAGCGGCGCGGCGGCCGCGGCACAGGCGGCTCGAGAGGTCGTTGCCCCAGGAAGGGTTGCGAAATATCGATCCGAGGCCGAGTACACGCACACTTGGGTCACGTGACACGTTGAGTCTGGTCGGGGCGCAGCGCGTCTTTCCACGAGATGCCGATGCTTTTTATTGCACCCCCTTGACCCCCCACCCCCGACCGAGGCTCGGCCTTTGCCCCCGGCCACGGTGCTACTGTCTCCCGTCGCCAATTTACCTCGGCTCCGATGCCTTTAGCCTTTTGTTTCCCTCACAACTGACGAGTAGTCCGCCGGAATTTTTCACCGTCCCTGATGAGCATCCCTCGAGGAGGGTGCGATAGACTGATGAGCCTACACTTGTTGATCCGGAGGTAAATATCGGTGATCCGAGGACTTGCTCCTTGTTCTGCTGTCAGTGGCGAGGCGTGAGTGACCGATTATCGATATTTCCCCCATTTGAGGCTATGGTAAAGAATCGATCATTAAGGAGTTCGTTGCGACCACCTTGTTCTGCTGTCAGTGGCGAGGCGTGAGTGACCGATTATCGATATTTCCCCCATTTGAGGCTGTGGTAAAGAATCGATCATTAAGGAGTTCGTTGCGACCACCCTGCACGGAGAAAAAAACCTCCTGCGTAGGACCCGAAGTTTAGGTCATATGGATCTCTGAAGTTTTCAGATTGAGCATGTGAACACTTAAGGTCTAGCTGTCGAGGTTCGGATCACACATCTGAAACTTCAGTTGTGAGAACCGAAGTACTTCAGATGTGAGAACCGAAGTTTTTCGGGTGTGAGAACCGAAGTTTTTCGGATGTGAAAACCGAAGTACTTCAGATGTAAGAACTGAAGTTTCAGATGTGTGATCCAAACCTTAGCAGCTGGACCCTAAGTGTTCGGATGCTCAATCCGAAAACTTCAGAGATCCATATGACCTAAACTTCGGGTCCCACGAACGATATTTTTTTCTCCGTGTGTCTATAGATCCTCTTCCATTGATTTAAATGGCATATCAATCGATATATCGCAAAGCACGCCACGCCACTGGCTGCAGTGTTACCGGAGAGAGGAGTAAGAGGGAAAATGATCAGCAGCACCTGATGTCTGGTTTTTCTGCTCAGGCCGTCAGGTGTATTCATCACACAAGGGGCACAATGCCACATACTTCGGCTGCTGATATTCCACTCCATATACCACAATGAAGCGAATGAAGGATATGTAAATTTATTAGCAGATATCATCAACCTTGAAATTCGCCTTCAATTTCTCCGCATAGGCAGCAAACATACTTGGGCGTGCGAATAGTCGTCTATTCGATAATCACACATGTATACTTGTTTAGCCCCATGAACTTCGATAAATCCAATAATGAGTTCGTCACCTGTCAGCATATCATCAACTTTGAAATCGCCTTCAATTTGGCCCTATAGGTAACAATCATACCGCGGGGAGCACGAATAGTTACCGATTCGAAAATTTACACATGTACTTATCTCGCCCCATGAACTTCGCTAAATCCAATGATGAATTCGTTCCCTATAGGCAGATATCCTCAATCTTGAAATTCCCCTTCAATTTGCCCTTGTAGGCAACAAACATACTGGGGAGCGGGAATAGTTATTTGTTCGAATAAGAGGACACGTTTATCTCGCTCCTTGAGCTTTGAATGCTTTGATGGAACAGAGCTGTGTGTTTTTTAATTTCCCAGACAACCCCCGTAAGTAATTGCTGGTCAATAAATTTTTTTGTACACATACATTCGAGTCGCTTTACAGCGCGCCCGGGCGCTCTGCGACATCTAATCGCCATCCTCGCACATCAATCCAGAGGTCATCTGGTAAATGGCATCTTGTGATTTCATCTTGAATGCCACCTGTCCACGATTTTGCTGGACGTCTCCTGCGTCTTCTCCCAGGAGGAACCCAATCTAGTACCTTCTTAGGCACTCTATCATCCGCCATTCGTTGAACATGACCATACCAGACAAGCTGTTTGGTCATAATTTCATGCACGATGTTCTGCTTGGCGTTCATGATCTCACGCACTCTTTCGTTCCCTACATGATCCTTCCTTGGGATTCCGGCTGATCTTCGCCAGAAATCCATCTCAGACCCCTTTTTTGGGCTAAAAATTCAACACCTACCGAGATTTTTAATTAATCGATGCGACATGTCGCACGCTTGTTCGACCATCCGAAAAACCGGGACGAATCGCCATAAGCGTGACATAAAAATTAGCAAATAGAATTTTAGCACAAAAATGTACTAATTAAAAACATATCTTGCCATTAGACAACAGGTTTAAACAAAATATCTATCTGGAAGAAGAGGAAGAAGCGAAAAAATGAAAGAATGCTGTATAATTTGCTTAAGTTAAAAGTTCAAGCACGGATTATTAATAACTCTAAATGAGGGTCTTGGAAAACAAGCGCATTAGTGCCGTTTTTGCTGTTTCGAGAAATACGTTAGAAGCTTCGAAATTACGTGGATCCTTATGGTTGAAAGAAAGTTCAAACTGACTTCTTGATGCTTAAAAATGTGAATTTAGGAGCAAATTTTTCACAGAATATGGATTAAGGCTAGTTCTTCTTGAAATCATTAATGTCTCATTTTTTTCAAAAACTGCACTTATGCGCCTTGTCCTCCAAGTCCTTCAAATGGTTGATCAAAATTTGGGGCTATTACTCCTTAATTACAACACATTGGCGCCTGAATCAATCGCGCATCAGTTTAACAATTTGTGAACATAGGTCAAATCATTAGTTAAAAATATTCATTCACTGTTTAGCGCCTTCCCTAACCTGAAGGCTGAAATGCCCGTGAAATTTGGAGGGCTATGAAGCGCTGGCAGTGAAAGTGGTGGGCTCTTACTGCGGTTCTGTGAACTTAATGCAAGTGCTGCACTCGAGCTTTACCGCTGCAACTTTGAGAGCGACCGCTGGATAGTCACCCATTTCGGCGACAGAGTGCGCCAGGGGTTAAATTTTACTCAGAGGTGCAAGCTGCACTTGCACTTTGCAACCCGCGCCCTGGGCCTGCGCATTTCTACTGCATCGGCTCTGCACTCTGGTGACGCCTCCATTCCAGTCTCGAAAGAGCTCCACTGGAGAGGCCTGATCCGCCTGAGAGGGTTGTCTCGTATTTCGTTCCAGCACACTTCGGCAGTCAAATCTTTCTCACTCCAAAACACACCCAAAAATATGAGAAACTAAAATGTAGACTTTACCTACATGACATTTTCCCCCAAGGCAGACTATTTTTCAACGAAAAATGCTGAATAACTCCTCTTCTGCCGTATGCAATGCATACAATGATGTCAAGATGTTTCGGTTTTCGGCTGCTCATAATGATGAAAACAAAAAAATGAGCTATCAGCCGATTTCTCATCCTCTTGCACATTGTTTTATTTTATTAAAGCATGGCCTGAGTCGCAATCTTTGCTTATACTTGAAAAATCGGCTAATACCTCAACTTTTGTTCACATCATTAAAATTGTTGTATCTATACCAGTGTTTGGGTTTTGGTCTCTTTTTTTTGACGGAAAAAAACAGGATGCTAGTTAAGAATCGTGTGCTATTTGATGTTTTCTCGCTGAAAAAGTAACAAGTTATTGGCCTATTAAAATCGCTGCGTTGCTGCCTTAAGGCGGCTCTTAGTCTGACAGGCACTGAATCATCAGACTCGAATAAAGTTCTTTCATTTCTTTGAATGTGTAATTTAATCTCCAGGGAGTTAAAATAATTGTTGAGGTGAAAAAAAAATCAGGGCAACGAAACTGCCTCACCCTGAATAAGATCCAAATCATCGGATTCATTCAAAATTCCTTAATTTTGTTGGATATCGGGCGCTTTTCAGTACCTATCGAGGCCTAAAAGTAAGGGGGTTGAGCAAACGCTGTATCTAAAACACATGCTGGCTGATGTCACCGTGCCGCCTTGCATTCATGTTACGTCTTGCTCCACGTAAAATTTTCTGGTGCACCATCAATAATTTTTTGGTCTCATAAAGATCGAAGGTGATGTCTAAAATTTAAATGCACTACCCCAAAAAGCTCCTCAGAATATGAGATGAGGTCAGAAAACTGATCAAACTTAGTTCAGTCACAAGTGCCATCGGCTTGTCTTTATAGCATTACGAGAGATCAAGATGTGAATGATTCTTTCGACACCATGGTTTCGGTATCAAAGTGATGAAACTATATTCACTTTCTTTGATGTATTATATAAGTTTGGTTATCGCAGCAAATCGTGTTTAGATTTGTTACTTCAGACAGGAGTGAGACTTTTTCAACATTCGCAAGTACTCTCTTTCTCATCCATCAAAATTGTATTTTAGTGCGGATTAAAGCAATCCCATGAAGCCTTATTAGTTCGAAATTCACGGTTCCATATCTATTGTGTACAATGTCCTTTCATGAAGATTTTTTAAAGGAAATTTTCATTGTTCAATGTGTTTTACTTATACATTTTTTCTTTACAGAGTATGTTTTTTGTCTGTTTCAGGTAAGTAATTGGAAAACTGTCAATGATATTGCGATGTATTATCCCGTGAGTATAATGATTATATTTTTCCACGTAGGTCGTCAGCTGGTATATGCATAAAACCACCCTGTTACTTTGGTTTTCCATCAAAAATCACTGTGATTATGGAGAATGATATACTCCTTGGTAGTAGATACGATTTGAGGACTGAGGACAAAATAATAAATCGTATAAAAAGATCAGACATC
Organism: Bemisia tabaci; assembly: GCF_918797505.1. NCBI lineage: Eukaryota > Metazoa > Arthropoda > Insecta > Hemiptera > Aleyrodidae > Bemisia > Bemisia tabaci. The sequence continues at coordinate 60,155,569 of NC_092794.1, forward strand.
GACTTGGAAAAAGGAGGAAAAATCGAGTGCCAACCCGAAAATAGGAGAGACCCACTTGCGTCTTGTATTTTAAATTTCCCCTCGAATCTGAGCGACACTTCATCGGCAGCATGCGGAGCATAGCAATGCGAGTTCTCGCCTCACGCCATCGCGCCTTCAATTTTTTAGATGCAACACGGACATCCATCAAGCACGAATAGTTGTATCTTTACGCCGTCATCATCGTGTAGCCTTTCCCTCGCTCTATTTTCATGTTGTGTCGGCTCCGTTTGTCTTCCTTGTAGTAGTACTTCAAGGGCCTCCTGAGCAACATAGCCAAAGATAGGAAAGACGTAATTGGGCCTCGTTTTTTGAATTTTGTCCTGAAGCGACATCTTATTGGCAGCTGTGCTAAGTGTGCTACTGTGATTTCATTCCTTTTTTTTTGTCCCAGCAATCCTGAAACATACCAGGACTTCAACAACTTATGACTCGTCAATTTTTACAGAAATCTTTCCGATTGCCGCTTTAATTCAATGACTCACATTGAGCTGTACGAACTCTATCAACGTAATCACAAAAATCATAACACAGCAGCGGTGACACGCAGTCCCTGCCAGAAGCGGACCCAGCAACTTGGCAACACCGGATTTCCTCCATTAAACCTATGCTAAATAATCGATTCTTGTCGGAGCACCTGGCCCCTCCAAGAATCGATACATTTCCATCGGTTTAAATGGAGAAAAACAATGATGCCAATTTGCTGGATCCGCCAAAGGCAGCCCCTGCGCGGAAAATTTTTTCTCATTATTCTATTTTCTCATTAAGATTAACCTTAAAATAGTGATTAAAGTTGGAATATACGAGGTAAGGCATTTGACTTTGGCTGCAAGCTTCTAACTTCATTATTAGTATCGATTCCTGGCTCCAAATATTACGAATCTTATCCAGCCAATGATACGGCCGCCTTACGATTTGCGCCTACGCACAATTCTAAATATTGCAGGGAGTGTTCTGTTCCCTTAATTTTTGTCCGTCACTTTATTGATCCAATAAATACGCCGTAGAATTGAGCAAGCTATGAATCATGACACCCGAATATGATCTCAAACCGCTAAATTTTCTCGAACGTTATATGGGGCAATTCACTGTAAGTGTGACGTTATAAAATCTGTTGACATTATATTTTCCGGTTTGAACTGGGATTGGGTTTTTTCTGGTGAATCTGCACTGTGTAACTTGGAGATGTATTGGAATATTTTTGCCAAAATAAGATTTCGCCTCTAATTTTTGGCGAAAACAGAGGTATTTCATTGTTCGATTCGCTCAATAGAATACGGTATTTTCAGTTCGAATACCGATTGATTTAATCTAAGATCTCCGAAAAAAACTCTTCGAAAATGAATACGTGCCTTGTAATTCTAGACGTAGCGCAAACGTTATCGGTAAAAAGTGTGCGCAAATGATATTCGTGAAAAGCGTGCGCAAACGTTATCGGTAAGAAAAGTGTGCGCAAACGTTATGCAGCCGTTTGGTTTTCAATATAAGTTAAAAGTAAACTGCTTCGTCATCTTCCAGCCGAAGTATCACGACCGCCGTGCGACGTTTCAAAATTTCCGCTGCCATTTTATTTTTTTACAGAGAAATTGTTGGTTGAATCATTTTGAAAATTTCACTGAATTTTATCGGCAGCGCAAAGAAAATTCAGTGAAATTTTCGGACTGCTTCGTTGAGCTATTTCTCTGGCCGGAAGGTGACGACTTTATCTTTAATCGAAAAATGCGGTGTCTCTATGTCAGCTTCCTCCTAGTAAGAGGCCGTCTAATTGGCAAATGCGCGTTGTACTTAGGGGGGATATCGAACGAAAAAGGCCCAATAACTGACCCTCTTTTCATCTTTCGCAATTTTCGAGGATGAATTCAAAAGGAAAGTGCAACCGCTCGATTTGGCGAATAGGAGGGGAGCGATCAACGAGACGTAAGAGTGAGGATGGTGGGAGGAAAGGAGGGGAGGGGAAGGGCTAAGGGCGAGTGAAGGGATGATGAAGAAGCGTCGAGAAAATGCAATCAATACGAACTAGGTCAGTAGGGTCATTGGCTTGCTGCGGCTCCACCGGGATAGAGGATTCGGTCGCATCGGAATAAGCAAAGCGCCGGAGGGTAGGGGGAGGTGCTAGGGAACATCGTGCGAGGGGCTCAGAAAATGAGAGGGGGAGGAGAGGGTCCCCTCCCCTCAGGTCGCCCAAATACTTTTGCGCTCATTGAGGGTTCTCTCTACACCGATCGACGCAACACCAGCATGTGGCGCTCTCAAATTAACTGCAGGAGGTCTACCCTTGTCTTATTTGCCACGAATATGTACGCAGATATCCACCTGTCTGCAGGGTTGCCACAGTCAGGGAATACCGGGAAATGTCAGGGAATTTTAAAAAGTCAGTTAGGGAAAACCTGGAAATGTCAGGGAAAATTGTTGGATCGCCTATATTTGTTGTCTGGAATGGGTTTGACGTTTCAAACAAAACATTTTGTCCGAAAACTAGTCCTAATAATGACTCATTAACCATTTGGCACATCTTCAATCGTAAGGGAATCTTATAAATACTGCCGTGCTAAAGAAGAACGCCGTATAAACATTTGAGAGTTGCCAAATTTCCTTCGATAAAATGTTTATTTTTGAGGAAAGTTATGAATATTTTACCTTTGAATTTTCAGAATCTATAGGTGAAATTGTGAACAAAATTACCTGAAAAATTGGGAGGAAAATTTTCATAAGTTTACCAGGAAATTCTCGTTTTATCGAAGAAAATTTGGCAACGCCTGAAAATTCATACGGCGTTTTTCCTCAGCACGGCAGAATATGTGTCGGAGAAATCAGGGAAATGTCAGGGAATTTAATTTTCTAAATTCTATGGCAGTCCTGGTCTATGTTGCCGTGCAATTGAAGAGAACCGTAAAAAAAACAGGTTTTTCTGCAGGAATGGAACTCTTGCATGCATATCGAGGATTTTCAATCCAGCCATTCGCCCTGACCTCAAGGACAATTTTCGCGGTAAATACGATGATGTCATCTGTAGTTGGCTCCAGTATCTGCTCTCAACTCCCTGAAAATCCTTTGAATTGAGGCCATGATTCAGGAGTCTGACAGTGAGATATAGTATATATCTCACATAGTAGTCAGTGAGATATAGTATATATCTCTATACATCATATATCATGTTGTAGAGGTAAGGCTGAATGCATTCGCAGGGTTACCTTTAGTTTAAAGCTCAAAATTCCGAGTTTGTTTCGTGGATTCCTTTACAGCATGGCAGCCGCGCTACGGGCGAACGCTAAATTAAATGCTTTTGAGCTGCCTCCCCCCTTCGTAACGCTTTTGTGACGTATGCCCCTATCCTTTAACACGTACAAACAAAATGGCGTAACGCTCGCTTCAATCTCCCCTCCACCAGAGCGGTGCGTATTTTATGAATGGCCCCCAATGTATTTTACTCTATGAGTGCATGATAAGTCACACCGAAAATTTAGGGGGACTTTTTGTAGGGTTTAAGTACTTCTTTAATACGGCCTCAACTTGACGAGCTTTTTGAATTCTTTGGGTTTGATCTTAGAGAAAACTAGCGAGTTTTTATCAAGGCTCCACGTACAAGTAATGATATGAATCGAAAATCCTCAGCGCGTGTAAGATCTTCATTCGAGAAAAACAAGAGGGTCTAATGTGTTTCGCACAGAGAGAAAAACCATGGTACCTTCAGGGTGTCCACAAGTCCGGAATTTCCGGAAAGGCCGGAAATGTTACCGATCTTTTAAGAGCGGTCCGGAAGTATTGAAAAAGTGCGGAAATTCCGCAAGAAGGTCCGGAATTTTTGTCATTTTTGTCGCAATTTGAGAGAGAAATTCAAATTTTTGAAATTTTTCGAATTTCGTCTAATGAGGGTACTGAAAAAGTATTAAATTTTTCCATTGAGGAGGTACTGAATTTCTTGAGAATGCACTGAAAAAGTACTGTGAAAGTATTAATTTTTGGTCAATCTGTTTTAGTAGACACCCTGTACCTTGGTTTAAATAACATAATCTGAATTTCCGGCTAGGGTAACCCGTTGGGAAGTGCAGTCAAATGTAGCAAAAAACAGCGCGTTTTAAACAGAAATCACGAGTTTAGCAAAATGCATGAGTCCTTCACTAAAACCAAGAAAAGATCATGAAAGTGAATGAAAATTGGAGATTGTAATACTTCTGCATTATTTTCTGAGGAAATGAGTCTTAGAACGCACGAGATACTTTTAGCGCTGAGGTGTCTGGCAGGTTTCATGGTCTATTGGTGGAAAACAGTCAAATGAATTGAGTATGCTCAGAGCGGATGATTAAAATTTGAGGTAGGCAACTTAATGAACTCTGTAGTGGGTTTTCTGCCTACACGACAAAGTGAAGGCGGATTATGCGTCCGAACTTGAGCGACGTCGAAGTTGGCTTGGCTCGGTGGTGCTGCGGCACTGGCGCTGTGCTCCGGCTATTATCAACGCATTTGCCGATCTCCTTCTTCCTTTTCTTCTTTACTCTCTTCTCCATTCGTTTTTTTTCTTTCCCATCATCAAACAAGTCATGAAGTTGCCTCTATATGAGAACATAAACTGATAATATGGGAAGAAGAAACTTATATTTTTCGATAATTCTTCTAAGTCCGTAAAATTCTCTGGAATTCCGAGACGTTTTTTCGTAAGTCCCTGAACATTTTTTGAGGGTATATCGTGAATCTTTGCTTACTCTTTGAAACGTAGTCGTTGCAAGTCTTTTACTTTGGTTTCGGACAATCGTAATGAAGTTGTAATAAAGTCAGAAGGTGCGAGTCGCGATGGACCCTTTTCCCGAAAATTGGCTCAAACCGACCGATTCCGGGAACGTAGCATCATATTACATGTCCTCTCATAATATTTTTAGCAGAAGTCGCTTACGGTACACGCATTGTAAATTTTCAAAGTACACTTGTAAATCAGAGATTAGCATTTAATCACTGCATGTTGAAGTATACGTTAAGTTTAACAGCTTGCGTGAGAAAGAAACACTGTTAACGATGATAAAATCGGGCATCGAACACACAACTAACATGGACTGCATTTTGCAATTTGGAACTATAAATTCTGGCCCGGTTTAAAAACAACGTATGTGCCATTAGTTTCCTTATGCACGCAAGTGTTTTTCCAGAAGAGCTAGAATTTATAGTTCCAAATTGCAAAATGCAGTCCAAATGACCGCGTATAGCCGCGTTTCAAAAATTCATCATCAACATGGTGATAATACGCAAATTTTGATGATCAATCTTAGTTTTCGCCATGTCTTACCCGTAAGTTGTGCTTGTTAAAATAAAATTCACACGTCGTTACATTGCAATTTCACTGAAAAAAAATGTATTAGAATCTCAACTATACTTCCAGCTGATTTTGGAGCCAGCCATGAGAGTAGTTGCACTAGCCAGAAGTTTAAAGGCACCAGCCAGCGGAATAGTGAATCCAACCACACCTATGCTGACTGTGAGGGCACCAGTTGAAGGTATGGTTGATCTTACCACACACTCAGGTGACTTAACCATACCTCTGGCATCTTACCCCACACTCAGCTGACTTAACCATACCTCTGGCTTGTGCAACTACTCTAATATCTGGTACCAAAATCAGCAAGGAATATAGTTGGGATTGTTATTCTTTTTTCCGTGTTTTTGCAGAAATGGCTATGATTTTTCTTATATTTGTAGAAAGAAAACTTCGATAAAAAGCTTCCGCCGTTATGTTTTCAATTTTATATTCTGCCGCTAAATCAGTACACATGGGTGCTTTGCGACAACAATCGCCAACGAAATGTATCACCAGGCAAATGACACTCTAATTTCTTCCTCCGCACCTCCTGGTGCCAACATTATACTAGAAATCTACTCAGTTTTCTTCCAGGAGGAACCTAATCAAAAACTTGCTCGGGCAACTTATCGATCGCCATTCTCTGCACATGTCCATACAAAATCAATTGCTATCATTCGGTTTTGATACCTTGCAAAATATCACTCTCAACCCCCACTATATCATCTACTCGTTTACCAAGAACAATCTCTCTTCACAAAATTAACACATACCCCCGCCCACAGTCCGTATCGATTGCCCCTAGGATTTCCTATGATCTCTTTTTCAACTGCTCAACCTCAATCCCATAAATTACTACGCTATCCACCTATTGTCCCTTATTTCTGATCCCGAAAAACCCCGCCTAACATCGCGATAGCTTTCCTTCCTTGCAAGTCGAGTCTGGTGGCCTAACCAATCTATCCACCCTGGTTCAGCCAAACTCCTGGTAATTATATAATCTTTATACCCTTTGATGCTTCAGCTCACGTCCAACATTATACCATGCTGAGAACCTGCAGTTAACCAAGTTTATATAGTCCTTAAGACACTAAAATTCAAGTTCCATTTTTGACATTCATCCACTAATTTACGTGCTTTGTAATTTGCATCCGCTTTGATGTCCTGCGCTTTATAGCCACCTGATTATTAGCAAAACAAATCATCATATTTTACTATCTTTTCATCATAATCATATCAATAAACAGCACGATGCAAAATGTGGCCTGTGCAATAATTCTTGAATCTAGATCACAAGCTTTATGCGAATGAATCAGGTATAGACGTAATTCCAGGAGTGGACTGGGCACCGATCTTCAATGGGGTTCTGGGTCTCCCCAGCACAAACAGGCCCTGAAAAATGTTGGAAAATTGACCTCTTCTAGATGCACATTGAGGCTATTTTCCCGCAGAATATAGCCGAATGCAGACTTAAAGTTCAACTCTGCCAATAATTCTATTGTAGATCTAAATGTCATTCACAGAAAAAAAGTTGAAGCTTTTCTTTTTTCCTATCCCATTATGCAAAAAAGCGAGGAATTGCACTTATTTTGAGGCAATTCGTGCAAATTTTCTTGGGAAGAAACAGAGGCAAATAAGGGATATTAGAAGGTGATCCCAGATCTACAGTAATTAATGTGCTTCAAGGTAGATTTACGTGCATTAAATTCTAATCCATTAACTCTGTTCCAAAATTCTAGGGAGGGTCATGCATGTTCAATTTTGCCCATTCAGAGCTAAGTTTTGGATCTTTGGGTATACAGTTCGTTGGCTAGAATTGGAGATTGCTCGGTGTAATGTGCAGAAACATCGGCGAATGTTGTGTTTGTGTAGTGTGTTGCACACTGTTAAAAATCCCGGTGTGAAATTTAGGTATATCTCATTTCAGAGTCCAAATATCGACGGTAAAACTACCAGACCACGTATCTCAGTTTGCGACGTTGTATACTTCCTGGCATCAGTGGCGTGGCGTGTTATATCGATGCGATATATCGATTGTTCTGACGTTTAAACCTATGGTAAAGAATCGATTTTTAGGGTGTTCGCTGCAAACACCCTGATTATCAATCCTTTTCCATACGTTTAAATGGCATAACAATCGATAAATCGCAAAGCAGCCCACTGGCATACTTCATTTTTAAATGAAAACCTACTCAACGTCAATTCTTAAAACCTTCCGTGTTTTTTCTTCTCTGTGAGAATTTCAAGAAATGACATTGATTTGTTCTCACTCAAAAAAATAAAATGAGAGCGGAGACTTTTAAACACTGCAAACGAGATACGTGGTCTGGTAGTTTCATTGTCGGTATGTATAGCGTCCAAGGGACGATAGTGATAGGGGGAGTCCCTGGTAAAAATTAGCGATAGGAGCTGCGTTTCAAAATACCGTAGGAGTTCTTTTAACCGACTAAAAAAGGCTATTGAAAATCATATAGCTGGCTGTAGAAAGCGGAGCAAATCATATAGCTGGGCTATACGAAGCTACAAAAAAAGTATACAGTCCAGCTATAGTTCCTATCGCCGGGCTTTACTCTTTATCGCCATTGGCTATAAAAGGCTATAAGAAATTGTGTAGAAATTCGTGTGCTTTGGAAATCTTTAAGTTTGATACGGAACTACCTTAATATTTACAAAACACGCATTATATTTTCCTTCAAATCATTTTTTTTTTTTCATCAATTAAAATGAGAATAGTCCATACAGAGTGTGCAATTAACATAACAAAATCATGAGTTGAAAAACGCTGACTCCGCGAGATTAAATATTAGAGCCTAACACAAAGCGGAGCGGCGACGCACTGGCGCCTACAAACCTAACAGGGATACTTCACGCATTGCGTAATGCGTGAAGTATCCCTGTTAGGTTTGTAGGCGTTAATGCGCGTTTTGCGCTCCATTCCCGCCCGCCACGCCGCAGCGTGCCACGGCGTATGAAGCAACTATTTCACACCAGATGTATTTGCCAGTATCATAAGAAATTGAAGGCGCTTCAAAATATGAAGAATGACAGGCATCCTTCAAAAGTACGGAGCTTTCCTCTCAAAATAAATCAAGATGCTACGGCACAAAAAGAGAGCGGTAGTCCGAAAACTCACTAAGTCCTAGCATCCGTATTTAATAAAGTTTGGTGTAAACTTTATCGTCTGGCTGTTGCTTAATCGCCATCGGCTATAAAAGGCTATAAGAAATTGTACAGCCGGCTACAGAAGCTATCAGAAACCTTACAGCCGGCTTTAGGTCTATGGTATTTTGGAACACAGATTCTACTGCCAATTTTGACCAGGGGTATGAAGCGGAATCTTCTCTTTTTGCGGAGTGTCTTGCGCTCTTACGGAGCGAATTTCTTTTCGCCCTCCTATCACTCGGGTTCTTCGAGCGTCATTCAGTCACCGGCGTTGACACTTAATTTTACCCTGAGATTGTTAACAGTGAGTGGAACGACAAACTTGGCCGTGTGTGGTCGCTGTGCTCCTCGAAGTTTTGGTTCTTCGGTCGAGAAGATGTTGGCTGAGTTGGCTCTCGACGAGGAACCGGGAAGTGGGAAGTGAGGAAACGGGCCGAGCAGGGCGCGGGTGAATAACCTCGCGTCAGTCGCATCGACTCGTTCTCGTTGGCACTGTGCTCCGGCTCTCGTCCAGTTCAGTTGCCCACCGTGTCACATTCACTCTCAATCATCCTTTTATACAGGTAACTCAGAGCTAGACGATGAAATATCAGAGTGAAGAAGGCACATGCCGAAAACGAATGTATTTCACACGGAGAAAAAAACTTCGTGCGTGAGACCCGAAGTTTAGGTCACATGGATCTCTGAAGTTTTCGAATTGAGCATCTGAACACTTTAGGTCCAGCTGCTGAGGTTTGGATCACACATCTGAAACTTCGGTTCTCACATCTGAAGTACTTCAGATATAAGAACTGAAGTTTCAGGTGTGATATTCGAATCTCGACAGCTAGACCGGAAGTGTTCAGATGCTCAATCCGAAAACTTCAGAGATCCATATGACCTAAACTTCGGGTCCCATGAACGAGGTTTTTTTCTCCGTGCAGGAGGGAGAGCAACTCGACGATGCTAATTTGGCCAAAATACACGGGGAAAAAGTGTTAAGGGTAATCCCTTTGAATCGTGGTACTACCCCAATTTGTTGGATTTTGCGCTTGGCTTTGGGCTTCAATTTTTTCGCGTGAACTTTAAAATTTTTCGCGCCAAAACTTTTTTATGAGAAATCATGCCCCTTTAAAGTCATGGAACAAGCAGGGAATTTTGAAGTCCAAGAAAATGGTCACCCTTTCTCATGTATTTTTGAAAGAGAAATGAGTTTAACCTACCGCGAAAAAGGGTAACTCTCGGAAAAAATTATGCGTCAGAGACTTTTTACAACTCATTTCAGAAGTCACTAATTGAACATCTCATATTACATCCAAAACTTAGTCGCCATCTTACCCGAGGGCTTAGTAAAAGCTTAGAACTTGCAGACCGATCAAAACGCAATACAGCTCCTCTGTACCAGAAGGATAGAGATGGCAATACCCTCAGTCTGGTCCTGAAATGGAAACAGCAACGCTGGTGTTGATTTTGTGGATTTTGAATGATGAACAAGACACGAACATTTGCTGTGAAAATATGATGCATTGACAGCTGCGATGCTTTGATTCTGAGCCTGTCAAATGGTCCATTTGAATGATTTTGACGGGAAGTGGCAACTTTGACGGGTCCTTCTTGCCTCGGCTCAGCGGTCTGAAGCTGCTACGCCGCACAGTGGATCGAGTCAATCAGAGAGGTAGGACATGAAATTTTTGACTACAACTGCAAATTTTGATGTTTATTTCGTCACATTTTGAATTTTTAGGAGTGCCCATAGCAGAAAATTTGACGAGAAAACCAATGGAACCACTTTTAGAACCTTAAAATTATGTATGAACGGAGTTATAAGCTTTTACAATTTCCAAATTGTGTCCGACCTCTCCTATTGACTTGATCCACTGTGCGCCGGAGCGGGAACCGTTGCCGCACCGGAGCCTCCGGGTTACGCAACCGGGTGAGCCGGAGCGGTGCCCTCCGCTAACTTACCAGTTTTTACTTTCACAGTAATCCATTTCTGCCGGCTTGCTCTTTATTTTCTTCCTCCTCCAGTGACTCTTCCTCACTCTCCTTTTTTGCCTCCTTGTCCAGGAGGCTGGAGCAGTGGAGCCTCTCATGCCCCGCTCCCCCCTCAAGTTGAGTGCTTTGCGGTAATGGCGGTTCTCGAAAGTTAGCATTACTCCATCTCGGCCAGCAGCAGGCCCGCCACATCCCATCTCGGGTCCTGGTACCAGTTTTCAGGCCCGAGCCCCCAGCACAGAGGGGGGTCTGTGGGGCCTACCCCGGGAAATTGTTGAAATTTTAAATATATTTGGACGCATTTTGAAGCTCCCATGACGGATATTTTCCATCAATTTCTGCAGAATGATTACGCCTTTTTTTTTACTTTCGGCACAAAATATTTTCAAATCATTGCATTCGAAACATCTGGAATTTTTTTTTCTTTGAAGGAGGGGGGGGGGATGATACTATTATCAATTCTAGGGGGGGGGGAGGTCCCCCTGGGTTCCCTTTTCGTTCGTCCATGGCTAGGGAATTGAGTCATTGAAGTCAAGAATGCCCAGACTGGAGACTCTTAGCATCCGACTACGGAAGAAAATGAAACGCAGTCACTCGAAATATCATTCTTAACTAAAAATCTTGGAAATATGTAGAAATTTTTAAAGAAGTAAGAATAATTCTAAAGTGCCGCAGTGTGTTTTTGAAAATGTATTCACCTTTTGCGAAATTTTTAGAGTTTTCTCGCTTTTCCTTTCGAGACAAGGGTTATATGTGAAATGTGAATTCTTAGTGGTTTGTCACCGGGCTGCCAACAGGGCTGCCACTTTATTTAGGGACTCTAAAATTGAAAACACGGCAACTCTGATAATGTATTTGCTCCCTATCTTTGCATGGAGTGTTTGTCATGATGTAGAGGTGGACTCTCAGGATAGCGTGGGATATCCCCTTCATTACGCCCTCAACTTTGAGAGCTTTTTTTGAGCTTGGGAGTTGATTCCAGAGAAAACCAGTGGCACCATCGTGTTTCTCGCGAACTTTTGCTTAAGAATCAACAGTCAAATCGCAAATTCCTCACACATGCAACATCTCCATTTCCAGGAACTTTTACTTAAACGTGTCAGTGAAATGTCAGGGAATTTCATATTCTAAATTCTGTGGCAACCCTGATTCACATTCCTATTGGCATTTGGAAAAATCATAATAATTTTGCCAATTTACTAGATTCAACCATGAAAACACGATTCCGTGACACTTCAGCGGGGGGCTCATTGCTCGACGTGAGAGTTGAATATCTGTGGGGTATTTCGTATTTCGTCCGAGGATTGGGAAGAAAGAGTGCGGGGGAAGCCAGTGTTGCAATCGGTGGCAACTTCAACTTGGCAGTGGAACGCGCCACGGGCGGAGCCAGCCGACTGTTGACTGTTCTGCCTCGCTAAGAAAAAACGCCGTATGGGCATCGCAACGTTGCCAAATCACCACTGATAAAATATTCACTCCACAGCAAAGCTCCGAATATTTCTCCTTGAAATTTTCGGGCACTTTAATAGCATTTGGACCGAAATCCGCCAAAAATTTCAAATGTAAAATGTGTGAGGAAGCAGGGTGAAAATGTGCCTCAAGGTGGAAACTCAAATTTTTCGGCGCAGCAGAAAACCTGGTTCGGTGTCTGAAATATCGATTTTCAGTTTTGGATGCTGAACACTTTTTAGTACTCCCGAAAATATTGTATCAAATTTCAAGCCATGAGTTACATTATTGATTGTGTCATGTGTGCTTGAAATTCTGAAGTGAATCGCCTCTAAGACTGGCAGTAGGACCAAAAAACTTCAAAAGTGCTCCTTGATCTCGCTTAGCAACACTTCAAACTCTTCAAAAATTGCACCTTTTCAGGGTCTAGGTAACTACTTACTTTGCGCTTTGATTGCCAGAAAAAAAGAGTTTTCCAGCGTGAAAGTTTCAACATTTTCGAGGAGTCGACCCCCACTAAGTCGGAGGGCCAAGCCTCCCAGAAGGGCCACCTAGTCAAATTGGTACCGGGGCCCAGAATTCGATGTGGGGACCAATGCTCCCATTCCATGTCCTTCAAAAGTTCCGGGATTCGGAACTTTTTTGTTCCGATCTCTCGCACTCAATGACCGTCAAAAGTTCCGGGATCCTTTCCAAATTTTTTCTTAAGTTCCGAGAAAGTTCCGGAAAATGCAAAAGATCCGGAACATTTCGGGAATTTCAAAAGTTCCGTGAAAATTTCAGGAAAATCTTAAAAGCTCCAAAATTCGGGGACCCTGGCCCCCCACCTCGAGGGCGTAAAGGCTTATTTTCCCCTGCCACGTCACATCTGTGGATTCTCCAGAATATTTGTTCGATCAGATTGTGTTTATTTTGGCGACGTTCAGAAGTTCATACGGCGTTTCTCCCGAGCACGTCAGAGATGACTCCGGAGCGTTGATCGTCGACGTCGCGACGCGACGCGACGTGGCACTGCGGCGGCGTCCGGGGCCGGGGCCGCGGCCGGTCGTCGTCGCCAGATCGTGCTGAAAATCCAGGAAAATCCGCACTATCTCAACGCGAGGTGTCCAGGTTTTTTAAGCACGATCTGGCAACCTTGCGGCCGGGGCAATGACTCCTGGCTCCACCTACTCTTCCTCGGACTCGGATTGACTCGGTGAACCCACTTTCTCCTCGGGCCCGGGCTTTTCTCGCCCGCTCCTCCGCGCCGCGCTCCGCGGCTTCAGTTTCGCAAAACTAACCTGTCACATAACTCCCCGGCTCGAAGGATGTCGTAATCGGGAGCCTCAGCCCCCCCCCCCCCGCGGGGGGGGGGGGGGGCAACCACGGAGCGGAGTCCAAGTCTGGCATCGCAGCTCCAATGAACCACTTTCTCTTTCGCTTCGCCGTACGCGGAAGAGTCGGCGACGGCTCGCGGTGCCTCATCGTGGCCCTTGTGCCGGCGCGGCGATTGAGCAAGCCAGAGGGACCAAGTGCAAGAATACGTTGACCCAGCTCGATGCGCAGCGCCGTGTGCCCGTAGCCCCCCTCCGTCTTACGTCGTAAGCAGCGGTGACCTCTCCGTCTGTCTTTCGCTCGATTTGCAGGATGAAGTGACGCGCATTCTGGTATTGAATGGTAACAAGTTTTAAATTGGATTGCATTTTGCAGAAAGGAACCGAGAGCATTCCGATGTCGCTAAGATTTTTGCAGATTTTTTTTACTTTGCAAGTGTGAACTGCGACCATATACAGTCAAATTCCCCCGAAAAGGAACGGGGATGAATACATCAATTATTAAAGTTTCCATAACTGTAGGCTGAAAATCATAAACTTGATTCTAAAAGGTCTGGATACACGATCGAATTCCGAACCAATTCTGATCAAAGTAGATCTTTTGATGACTGATGGTCACCATGCAACAGCACGTCCTCTTTGATCAAAATCGGACGGGCCGCCTTTTGATCAGTATGGAGTGCCACCATTCATCATTTCCTGCCTCAGGAAATATTTCTGCCAAGTTTTCGTTTTAAAATTAAGCAAATTAATGATTTTAAGACCGATGACTCCCAACACTTTGATGGTAATTGGTATGGGATTTTTACGTGTATCGAGACCTAAACGTTGAGCTTCCACTTTCCGCACAGAGTAGCAACCTTGCTAATGTATAGGCAGTCCTATCTCTGCTTGGTATGAGTTTGATTGAGTACAGAAATAGTCTCTGCCATTCAACAGGTGTACTTGTCCATCACGGCCTCAGCTTTAACAGAGGTTACAGGACATTTCGTCAACAATTTTTTGTCCGCGCACCTGTTTTTTCCAGTAATTTACGTCCACGCGTTTTTTTTCGGCACGGGAGTTTTGGTCCACGTGCCAGTTGAGACCCAAAGTTAATTGGCCCACATGTAAATACAAACGACAATTGCTCACGACGTTTTTAGATGAAAATGTATAATGTCTTTTTTGGAAGAATGAGGGTTTGCTTGTTTTTTTGTTTTGTCTGTTTGGTCCGACGGAGAATAATATATAGTTGAGAGTTTTGGTAAAAATGGGGGAGCGTCAATTCCATGAGACAAAATTCACTAAAACTCTCTACACCTCTTCGGTGTAACAGGACTTAATTATCTTTCAAGAAATTCCCACCTTGTTATACCTGAACCGGATAAACCTCTATATTTGCCTCAGCTAAAGGCTCTTAGATTTTTCCTGTGTACGATAAGTATCTTGATTTATTTTGCGAGGAAAGATCTGTACTTTTAAAGGATGCCTGTCATTCTTAATACATATATGTTCAATTTCGTATAATACTGTGCAATACCTCTGTTGTGAAATAGTTGCTTCAGGCGCCGCCGCACGGCGGGCGAGCGGCCAGCGCGAAACGCGCATTGGCGCCTACAAACCTAAGTGGATACTTCAAGCATTGTGCAATGCGTGAAGTATCCACTTAGGTTTGTAGGCGTCAGTGAGCCTCTCGCGCTGGCAGCGCGTCGCTCCGCTCTGTTAGGCTTTAATATTTATACTCGCATAGTCAGCGTTTTTTAACTCATGATTTGGATATGTTTGCACACTCTGCATTGATTATTCTCATTTAGATTGATGGGGAAAAAATGTGTATCAATTTATCAAAGGAGAATAATAATATAATGTGTGTTTTTTAAATATTGGTGGTTCCGTGTCAAATTTAATGATTTCCAGAGCACTTTAATTTTTTCTTTTACATTTTTGTGCTTTTATTGTGCTGCAGCGAGGTGTACGCGCAACCAAACGCTCAAAATTTGACGCATTTGACTCTAAAAGATCGATGTACAAATGGGTTAAAACTAAAGATTGCGTGCTTTTTGGTTTTTTTTTCCCTCTCTTATTCATTTTGGCAGTTTCTGTCGGCACAACTGCGTCTCATTGAGATTAATGTCGCTTGGAAAAGGTTTTACAAATATTTGTCACGTTTTAAAAATATAAATGTTTTCAAAATGAAGTAATAATTTCGTAAAGAATAAAATAAAAAAAGTACCTATACATACGTAAGGTATATTGTACATCGAATATTTTAAGGATAGAAATAAAACCGAATATTCACCCATGACAATTTAAAAAGATGATTCAAAAGGAGAAAGTAATAACATTTCATTTAGGAAATGAGCAACCATAACAACACCTCCTTCTCTCTCGATTTCTCATTTCCATATTGTCAATATAATTTTATATACCGACTAAAATATAACGCTTGGACCAAGTCACTGTTGCTTATTTTACGTGTGGGCGTAAACTACTGGACAAAAAAGGTACGCGGACAAACAATCGTTGACAAAATGTCTTGAAACCTTAACAGATTCTTTTGAGCTGGGGAGCTGATTTATAGGAATAGTGAGGCTTTTGTGTTTTTCCCGTAAAAAATTAGGAGGGAAAGATGATTAAGTCGAAAATTCCCGCTGTTTAACAACGCACTGGGTTAAATGAGATGCATATACGCCTTCTCCAGAAGGCTAAAGAATGCCTTTTTACGGAGGTGCACTTTTGAAAAAGAGGCAAAAAAAAGGTCCGATTCGATTCACTCTCGTTAAGCACAACATATACGTATGTGTTGTATAGCATGATATATTAAACATATAAAAACGAGTGTTTTCCTTGAAAAAGGGGGGAGGTACTTTCACCCTTCCAAAAGTACTTTTGGAAACAATTTCATTTAAGAAAAAGTCTTATTTTGACCCCTCTAGAACACACTCCTGCAGTCTGGCGCGGTGCGGCGACCTAACGTGTTGGGCGCAATGCGCGAAGTATTCCTACACTCTTGTAGGCGCTCATATGCTTTTTGCGCCGACCGGCGCGGCAGTGTAACCTTAGATAACCCTGTTTTATTAACGATATCGGGTATACTTCAATTTTATGGAATTTTTCGACATTCTTTGAAAGCCTCCGTAAGTGCAATTTTCCCCCTTTCAACAATTTTGTCCCTCCCTCCCTCGATATTCGGCTGAAATGACGCCCGTGAAATTGGCATTTCCGCTAAACAGTGCCTAGTTTATCGAGCCGAGGTCGGGAAATGAGGCAAAAGCACGAGGAAGCGGAGGGGGCGGGCGTTGGACGCGAAGAAAGCACTGGAAGAGGAAGGTGGAGGGAGAGGATGGAGGAGGACGGAGGTGGACGGAGGAAAGTGCGAGGACGGGAACAAAGACGGGAAGAATTATTCGCGATATAACTGGGTCGCGTGCATTGTGTAGCCAGGGAGCCAGAGCAAGTATTAATAATATCCAGCGTGATCAAATTTCCGCCATCAACCGACCGCACCGCCAATCCGCACTCCTCGCTCCACGCTGCATGTGCGCATTGCACCGCATGCACTGCATTTTGCCTACGTGCGCTTACGAAGGAGTTGGCTTTGCACCAGTGCGCGTTGCCAGCCAGCCACTGAACGCTCCGAGTTGCGACGTCAGACGTCACTTCGTCACCTTCCGGCTAAAGTATCACAAGCGCCACGCGACGTTTCAAAATTTCCGCCGCCATTTCATTTTTTCACGGATAAATTTTTGGTTGAATCTGTTTGAAAATTTTACTGAATTTTTTCGGCAAGACAAAGAAAATTCGGTGAAATTCTCAGACAGCTTTTTTGAACAATTTCTCGGTAAAAAAATTACATGGCGGCCGAAATTTTTAAACGTCGCATGGCGCTTGTGATACTTTGGCCCGAAGGTGACGACTTGAGATTCTTTTATACGGAGGTAGATCTGAGCATTATAAATTCTATAATCTCTTTCTGTGAAACCGATGCGAGTAATTTACAGCATTTTTCTCTGACGTAGCACCAAAAGCGTGTCTAGCCACCAGCTCAGGAAGGCAACGAAAAAGAGTTATAGAACCAGAACAAAATTGCGAACGGAAGGAGATCACCAGGAGAATACGTCGCTCATCTGACATGAGGGTGTATCTTTATCTCCATGAGAGCTCTGGAAAGCATGGATAAATTGGACCACAGGGCTCACATGAAAATTGAGGTACACTCTTACGTCACGTAAGCAGCGAAAGGAGGTATCGGCCGGAAAAAATCAGGCGATCAACTACAATAATTTCAAACATAGTTACAAACATTCTCGTCAAATGTCTCATAGATGAGGAGTGTATAACCTGTTTCAGATAGTCATTTCCACATTTTCATAGCATTAGTTCAATCAAATTCTGATCTAATTTTCAGGAAGTGCATAGTAAATCTGAAACAACCAAGAAAAAAGGAAAACATTTCCTATGCAGAGAGGCATGACAAAATGTGAATGAAAGAGTATGTAGGATGAAAAGACACACGGTTCATTGGAATCTATGAGATGGAGTATCTGCCCCTCTCTCCCACTGCCTCCACCCCCCCGCTCCCTTCTGCAAAGGGGAAAGGGTGGAGGGGGGGGGGATTCGTCAACGTTTTGTTGGGTTATTGGCGAGACGCGAGGCGGAGCAGCTACGGCTGTGGTAGGGGTCAATCCACGGTCGCGACCCAGTTCATTTTTCAGCTTCAAGTGACGTCAACGAACTCATAACACTCTCCCTTCCCCGCCTTCCCTCCTCCCCCTCCCGCGGCACACCCCCCACTGCCGCCACCGCCGCCGCGCGCCCTTCGTCCTAGTTTCGCACCACAGACGCCAGGCGGCGCCACGCTTAGCTCTTCCACCTCATGTCAACCCGATTCAGTATTGACGCACGCAATGTGGCAAACCTATGAATCAACTGTACCCTGGAAGAAACGACTGTTGAGGAAGAAAAAGAAAAAAAAAGAAAAGATGAAAAAAAATGAAGAACTTATAGGAAGGAACAGGAACTTAAAGGAAAAACTTCTAAAAAGACGATCATCAGAATTTACGTAAAAGAGGAATCTTCTTTCGGTATTTTTAACCATAAAATTTACCGGTGCATTTTAGTAAAAAAAAAAGCTGGAATATTCTTTTAAAACATTTTCCGTAGTTTTTTAACCCTTAAGATGTTAGAAAAGAAAGTTTCCAAAGCTCTCCAGAATCTATGGTACTTTTTAAAGACTGTTTCATTTACCAGACAGAATTTTTTCCTAATTAAAGTAAAAAGGGGTTTCCTTTACATAATTTTTAACAGTCCTTTTTACTGCTTGTCTCAAAAGAGGATCTTTTACGTTATATGAATTGATGCATGCCAAGAGGGCGTGAGTCCAAAAAATCATGAGCAATATTGTCCTGCGTAATCAATGACAGCCATGGCTCAGGAAGTTTTGTACTTACGCCCTTTTAGCAGGCATCGATTCTTATGTCAATGTCGATGGCCAAGGTATATGAGCTATAAGTGCAACGTTAATAACCTTCACTCTTGTTATTATTTTTTTTTTTTTATTTATTTATTTTTTTTTTTTAAAAATAGAAAATGAACTAACAGTTTTTTTTGGAAATGCCTGACTTTTTTTCACATATTAGAAGATACTGACGGAAAATTGCAAGGAGATATCTTGATCGATTTTCTTTTGAAAAAACGAGCCATCGCCAGACCGGAGATTTTTCAACGTTGTAATTAAGATACTTATTTTTCGAATTTAGTCATTGATATGTCATCTTCAATGTACGGGAAAACATGAGGGAAAAAATCCGGAATCCTTAACCCTCGAAAGGCTGATAAAAATCCACCGGAGCGTTCGTTGCCCCGTGAAAAGGAATAGTAAAATTGTTTTAGCTCCAGGAAAAGCAGATAGGCATTATTCCTCGAACACGTCCTTGCAATTTTCCTAGTTTTTCCTTATGGCCAGCTCTTCGCCAAAGAAATCTCGCCAGGAGTCGTAAAATAGAGGGTTTTATGGTAAAATCTACTGTCTGGACGCTTTGCAGCTGCCTTTTAAAGAATTGTCCTGTACATCTACGGGAAACTTGCAGCTTCTCTAAGAGCTATCTGTGCCCTAAAAAAGTGCAATCATTGCGAAATGAAGAACATAAGGATGCTCGAGAAAACCGTCTTTAATTTTGAAAACATTATACGTAAGCTTAAGGAAAAAGTTACTCTTAGCGTCTAATGTGAGAGCGAGGTAAATATGAGCTGTGACGCTCAAGCTTTTCACGTAGCAGTTAAGTTTTGGCACTTCCTCATTTCTTGAAAAAAAAAAAAAACCCTGTCATCATCATCCTTTCATGGACGTCTCTCCTCGTCTCTTCTCAGGATGAGCCCAATCAAGCACGTTTTCTGACAGTCTTTCCTCCATCATATGGTTAAATTGCCCATTCTATCGTGCTGTGGGAAAACGCCGTATGAACCTCCAAGTGTGCGGCTGATATGCGGTTTTGATAAAAAATTTTGGGGAAGTTGTGTATCTTTTTCTCCCTATTTTCCAGACAATTTTGTTCGGAATTCAATCTAAAATAATTGGAAATTTCAAAGAGAAATACGCCTAGCTTTTCCCCGAAATAAATTGTCTACAATCGAATGTTCATACCGTGTGTTCACATTCGCACGGCAGCTACCAGTCTAGCTGTTTGATCGTGACGTCAAATACGACGTCATTTCTGACTTCCATGATCTGACGCACTCGATTATTACAGAATCGATACCTTTTAAAAATACCTGCTGACCTCCTCCAAAAACCCATATCCTTTGCTTCTGACATATTACATGGTTACCTACGAGTACACACTGAATTAAAATGTTAGCAAAGTTTACTTTTAGACAACAGAAGAAAGAAAATCAAGTTGTACAAGACACAGTTATACAGTCACAACATGTATCAGCCCAGAAAACTGGGACGCTCAGTTGATTTGCTTAAAA
Organism: Bemisia tabaci; assembly: GCF_918797505.1. Taxonomy (NCBI): domain Eukaryota; kingdom Metazoa; phylum Arthropoda; class Insecta; order Hemiptera; family Aleyrodidae; genus Bemisia; species Bemisia tabaci. The sequence goes on from NC_092794.1 coordinate 60,175,744, forward strand.
TAATTAAAATTTAATGTGAATTTGAAACAAAAAGAATAAAAAAGTTGAATGTGAATACTCTAAAATATAAACATAATAAACGCATTGTATATGAAATTAAATGCAATAATCTAGGAATGTAAGCAAATATGATACTAGGCAACTTCTTGTACTCGCTGCTCTTTGAAAAAATACGTGTTTTGAAGTTCGCTATTTCAGCCGGATCAACGAGTTCCTTTGTATTTAAATTAGTAGAATTATGAGGAAAACTCAATTTGAAAATTTGGTCGTTACTGCTCTTTTTGACAAGACGGTAGCGATAAAGAGGGTATGGATCGCGAATAACTTTCGAGAGTATCCTCTACGAAAACGGTTCGTAATGACCTTGGTGTTTTTTGCGCGGGGACCACGGCGCAGCTTACATAAAGCGAATATTACTCGTAGTTTGAATATTTATCAAGCTAGGAAAAGTGGGTCAGGTCGGTGAACCGTAGAAACCCCGGTCATATTTTCGGAGCTCCGCTGCAAGTCCGTTACCCTAAAACTTACGACGACGAGAGAAGGAGGGGTGGGGGTACGGTGGGGAGCCCCCCCCCCCTTCCTCACGTCTGACGACGTGGACGTTGAGTTGCAGTACGGGGAAAAAGGTGATGTGTTTGGCTGTTTTCGCTGGGAGCAGGTTATTTTTTTCCATCGGGCGACAAACACTTTGGTAAATCAATTACAAAATCACGGAGAAGGTCAGCCTTCTACTCAGAGTTGAATGGCCCATATAGGTCACAGTGACCATGATAAGTCTGACAATGGCCTCATGTAATTCTCATTATAAGCATGCAATTTTGCAGGCAGCGCTGTCGGCCGCTGTGTGCGTAGTTAATCGCGCCTATGTTTGCGCATGTGTGTGTGTGGCACATGGGACACCAGGGCGGAGAGCGCGTTCTTTAATGCGTTCTACCAGCTCCTTCTCTCACTAATCCAATATTCATTTATTCGCATATTTTTAATTCAGCCATTTCGTTAAATATTCTCTGCGGCAAAACCGTATGCCAGGTGAAATTTCAAACGTAAGAGGGTTTTTTTTTTTTTTTTTTTTTTTTTTTTTTTTTTTTTTTTATTGAGTAAGGTGCATTGACGAGGAATATATTCAAACTATATTTTAGTAATTGTTCCGGAGGTAGAATAATTTTTATTATGTAATTTGGCGCTTGTAACAACTCGTATTTGGTATAATGTGGTAACAGTGGTATTCACCACTGTTCGCACATATTGCACTCTGCTTTACCAACCACCTTTATTTTTACTACGTGGCGCATAGGCACCACGAAACATTAACAACCCTTGAAAAAATAAGTTACGGGCTGTTAAGACGTACCGTCCGTTCCAAGCTCAGAGCCCGGCAGTTCCGGGTACTGATTTGGAAATCAGACATGGCTCAATTAATCTG